>NC_056745.1:1462128516-1462321016 GCF_019279795.1 Protopterus annectens | reverse complement strand
GCTACTGCATTATTCTAAATTACTGTCAGACTAAGGATCCTTAAATATACATAAAGATATTTATTAAGAAATATAGAACTGCATAAATGAATTGTTCATGAAAGCAGTACCTCAAAGAGGTCATGGTACACTGCACTGTGTAAACAGATTTTTTTCTGAAAACATTTTTGTTGAAATGACTTATCTGAACACATCTATCTCTCTTTCTCTCTCACACACACACACGCACACGCGCACACGCGCGTGCACACACACACACACACACACACACACACACACACACACACACACACACACACACACACACACACACACACACACACACACACACATCATTTTTATGTACTCCATAAACATGACTATGCAGAGTTAAAATATCAGGGAGAAAGTGAATCCATCTATACAAGAACAGTGAAACCACTCCTGCCTAGTTAGGACTGTGTATTGTATTTTCACCCAAAAGGTTCTGCATGCTTTTCAAAGACAAATGTGTATTGCTGGTAATGGCTACAGTCCTGCTGGTGTCTTCATGTTTGTGCATTGTGTTCTAGTCTTGCAATTATACTTTAGTTTCTTCGTAATGTCTCAGGCTTTTAGTCTACATTTGACATCATGTCAGACATCTTTCATTAACTGTGTAACTGGCTTAATACATGCTTGCATTGCATATATGCCTACATACAATACAACATTTACTTGTTGTTGTATATATACACATAGCCATCTGTGCTGCTTTAAGCATTGCATTTTGATCTTATAGGGCTTTGCATTGTGCATTGACCATCCACGCTGAACATTAGGTTTATCAGTCCCACCTGAGAGCTTTTCAATGTAATTCTTAAAATTACAAAGTTTGAATAGTTACCACAAAGTTGCCAAATTTTGTTAACTAAACGGTAAAAAGAAAGAGATACACAAATAGTCAAGGGCACAATGAAACTTACACAGCATTCACTGTATTGCAGCTATACAATAATTGATCTTTTCAAATTAGCAAGAAGCATGCTTACATCTTAAAAATATCATTCACAACAGGATGTTACTAGGCTATTGACCCGAGGGTCTTTACAAGCCTAGCCATTAATTCCCAATATAATATTATAGATTCATAGGTTCATAGGTTCATACTAGGCTATCTGCCCGAGGGCATTTACAAGCCTAGCCCATCGTTTTGTGGCTTACGCCACCCCTTTAGTATGGGGAACTATACCCATTATTTTGCTGTGCCTCTGTCGAGCAGTGACACTGAGGTAATCCCTGGGGTATATCTGCGATCTCCCATCCATTGGTCAAGATTTCTCTTGAACAAGGCCAGCGAGGTGCTCTGCCTCACATATACCGGGATTTTGTTCCACAGCATAGGGAGTCTTTGGGTGATGAATCTATCCCTGCAGCACGTCCTATTAATAGCCGTGTTGAGGTTTAAGTCTGCCGCCCTTGTGGCTCTGATGGATCTAGATTTATTGAGGTGAAGCATATTCATCAAATCTGGGTTTGACATGGCCTTGTATGTTAGGCAAAGGTCACCTCTGAGCAAGCGTGGCGACTGAATAGAGCTGGAGTTCTTTCAGTCGGGCAGCATAGGACAGATTTTTGAGACCCTTTATCCTTTTGGTGAGGAACGTTTGTGGCCTCTCCAGCTGCTGCAAGTGTCGGGTCAGATACATTCCGAATGGGGCATTGTACTCAATCATTGGTCTGATGAGTGATGAGTAAAGGGAGACCATGACCTCCCTTGATCTAGATGAGAATCCCTTCATGATAAGGTGGGCAATGTAGAAGGTCTTCCTAACTACTTTAGCTACATGGGTGTCGAATGACAGACTACTATCAACCTGGGTTACCAGGTCCCTGATAACTTCTTCTGTGCTCAGTGGATTGCCACCTATTTGGTAGCTAGGGGTAACCTTGTTTTTCCCGAAGGGTATGACTATGCATTTTTTGGCATTTAACTTTAGGCCATGGCTCTGGCACCAGTTATCCGTTTCTGTGAGACCCTTCTGAAGGATATCTGTGTCAGATGTGTTTTCTACTATGGCACCCAGTTTGCAGTCATCTGCAAACTTTGTCAGCCATAACCCTCCTGTGTTTGCTTGTACTTCGGAAAAGTAGATGCCAAACAAGAGTGGGCCCAGGACTGAGCCCTGTGGGACACCACTTGTGACAGGCTTTGAGTCTGACATGGCGCCAGCAACTCTGACCCTGTGGGTTCTGTCACTCAGCCAGTTTGCAACCCATCTTGTGATGTATGGGTTAACATTTAAGCTGATGAGTTTTTCAATGATACCCGAGTGGGGTATTGTATCAAGGCCTTCGCCAGATCAAGGTAGGCTGTATGGACTGCCTTTCCTCATCAATGGCTTTGGTGACTGTTTCAAAAAGTCAACCAAGTTTAAAAGGCATGATCTGCCTTTGACAAAGCCAAACTGGGTTGGATCCAAAGTCTGCAAATTCCCTATGTCTTTATTTATGAGGTCCATTATGATCCTCTCCATGGCTTTGCAGATAAGGCTTGTCAAGCTAATGGGCCGGTAATTTCCAGGGTCGGTGGAGGCACCGCCTTTGTGAAGTGGGACCACAGTTGCAGTGCGCCACTCCCTGGGTACGTATCCAGAGGTAAGACTTTGATTAAACAGCTGTCCTAGCTGTGGGTTTAATTCCTCATTGAGTTCGTGGAGCACACAGCCGGGGACACCATCTGGTCCCATGGATGCTGTGTTTTTTGCTTTGGAGAGAGCAGTTCTCACTTGGGCGTTGGAAATGTTTGGGGGGGCTGCAATCGTTTGGTATAGATATCTCTCCTTTTGGGGGGGGGGTTTGCACTGAACCTGTCAGCCAGTATGTTGGCAATGTCTGTAGGATCAGTAATCTTCACATCATTTTGAACTAGTTCTGAGCATATCTGGGAGTTTCCTCCCAGGTTTCTAACATAGCTAAAGAAGGCCTTATGATTATCTTTTGAGTCTTTAGCTATTTTTCTCTCAAAATTTGCTTTGGATGATTTTATGAGAGCTCTTAGTTTTTTACTTATAGTGATCAAGGGTGTCTTACCTTTTAAGGATTTTGCTCTATCTTGTAGTAGCTTCCTCCTTTTGTTGTAGAGTTTGTTTATGGCTGGGGTCCACCAGACTGGACGCTTGCCTTTGGTACAAAGAGTCTTTGTTTTGCTTGGGATTGCCTTATCCATGCAGTCCTGCAGGTGCTGGTAGAAGGCATTTGTAAGTGATTCAGCGGCTTGAGTACTGTTTTATGCCAGCTCGGGGGCCTTAAAGGAGACCACACTAGTCTTTAGAAGTGTGAAGTCGGCTTTCGAGAAGTTCTTTACTGTGGTCTTTTTTATTTCAGGTGGGGGTGGGATGAGGACCTCCAGCGAGATTAGTTTGTGATCTGATCTCACCAGTGAGGGGTATACATCCGGTGTTGAACATTGTGCTCCCATGTTCGTGATGATGAGATCAAGTATGTTATCTCCTCTTGTGGGGATGGTGACTAGTTGTACCATGGCATTTGAGTTTATGAATTCCAGGAACTTTTGGGCTAGGGTGTTTGGGCTTGAGTAGTGTTCCCAGTCTATATTAGGGTAATTGAAGTCACCTAGTATGATGGTGTTTGGTGATACATTTATCCCCTCTAGTGTTTTCAGGAAGGCCATGTGAGGTTCCTGAGTTTGTGAGGGTGGCCTGTAACATGCTACAATTTGCAGAGCAGTCTTGCCTATGGTTAATTGCACCTGGATGGTCTCCGATGCATTGTGCGTTGCCACCAGTCTTGAGGTGTGGGTGTCCTTGATGAATATGGATACCCCTCCTCCTTTCTTGGTATTGCCCGGATTTTGGGGCCGGAACGCATGGTATGAGGTAAAACCTGATAGTGCTGGGGTGCTCTCAGGAGCCTTGAACCAGGTTTCTGTCACAGCACAGACATCGATGTTCTCCATACTGAGAAGGGCCTCGAGTGCGTGCATTTTGAGATTTAGACTTCTGGCATTGAGCAGCATTACCCTTCGTTTTTTTCCTTTTTTGTGTTCTAGGGTGGTAGGTTTAGAATTTGAGCCTTGCCTAAAAAAGGCACTATGGGGTGGCAAGAGCCTTTGCCAATATCCGAATCCCAGGGTGACAGGTGCAAGCCGTCCCTTGCGAAGCAGCGTGGCTTGTCCAGCATGTCATCCCAGGCAGACAGACACTGGATCCCCTTTGAATGACACCAGTGTTTAAGCCAATTGTTAAAGCTGATCATCTTATCTCTGTATTGTGGCATCATTCTTGGTGAAGGTAGGATACTGCTCAAGGTCAGGGTCATACCTGCCTGGGCTACATAATCAGAGAGCTCCTCAATGTCTCTTTTCATGTAGTCCAAGGAGGTATGTCTCAGGTCGCTTACACCAGCGTGGCCAATGACTGAGTCGATTTGTACCTGCTGTTGAGAGACCTGAGTGCTTGCGTTATGTGGCGGATTCTAGCGCCCGACAGGCAGCTTACTGTGACCTTCTCCTTACTCAGTCTGGTGAGCGGGACGGCAGTGTGTCTGACTATGGAGTCACCAATGACTAGTGTGTCTGGCATTGTGTTTGGCCTTAAGGGCTGTGACTGTTTGACACTCTGACTGTGAGGTCTATGTGTTGCAGGTGTTGTGTTCTGAGGTGGCGGTTGTTTGGGTGTCTGCTTTGGTGGCCTCTGCTGTTTTGGTAGATTTTTGATCAGAGCCTCCGAGTATGTCTTTGTGTGTTTATGTGTATGATTTGAGGTTGTGATGGTACTATGTGAGACTGGGTCTATAGTGTGTGTGGTAACCTTCTCCTCCTGACTGGTCTTGCCAGTCCTATGTTGAGAGAGCTCAGCCTCCAGGTTTGGCCGTATAGTTGCATCTCTCGCATGTATTTGTGTTTTGTGGGAGGAGGAGAGGGTTGTCTGTGTACATGAGGCAATTGTAACATTGCCTCAATATTCCCAGGTTCACCAGCTGAGCAGGAGAGGACACTAGCAACTGATCCCTCGACATGCTAGAAGGAATAGACAAAAAAACTTTAAAAAAGAATCCGGGGGATGTGGGTGACCGAGAAGTGGGGTTTGCCTTTTTGGGGTACTATCTATGACAAGAGTGCCGTATCAAGGTAATAAGTACTGTAGGAGCAAGTGCTAGGTTTAACAGATAGAGAATAGTCTACTTGGAGTCAAGTAGAGATGATCTTTTTAGTTATAGGATACGCAGATTAGATCAGTAGTATAGTTCGAGGAAGGTAGTTTTAAGGGAAAATTTGAAGAGTGGACTTTAGGTGGCCCTAATAGTTTAAACCTGCTTAACCGGCGCTGCCCTAGTGTGCAACAGTGGCAACTCCACGCTAAATCGCTAATTCATGCTAAAGCGCGCTAAAACGCGCTTTATAGCAGGGGGCTGGAAAAGACAGGAAATGACCCAAAATGGCCAATAGACTACAAGTTACTGCCTTAAACCACTCCTCTAAGGACAAACAGGCAGCTCAGTACTCCCCACTCTCACTGGTGAGTAAAGAAACTTCCCCCTGACCAAACAAGGAAAATGGAGAAACACAGGAACCAAGACAAAGCCCAGGGATCAGCAAAATCTGGTCTCTGGAACACTAGTTAGGAAAGTATGGAAAGCAAGGATATTTATTTTGTTTTTTTTCAAGTATTTTTTTACAGGAAAGCAGAAAACACAATAAATGCTATGATTTTCGACTAAATGCTATCATAAGCTAGTACACTTGAGTGTATTAGCCTGTAGTTTAACTTTTAGGCAAAACTTAAACTAGCAAGTGCAGTAAACAGTTTTAGCTTATAAACACAGAAAAAACAGTGCAAACTTTGATAAAACAAGCTGAAACAGTAGTCGAAAGGCACACAAAGTCGAAAAAGCCAAGAAAAATACTTAAAATCTGGAAAGGTAGTCTTTTCTGGTCTCTGCTGCTAGAGGAACACTGCTGGCCACCACGAGGAGCTGTGCTGAGAGATCTCATCTATGCCCAAGGTTTTTCTAGCCTGGACATAGGTAGTCCTTTCCTTGCTAGAAAAACCGTGAGCATAAATGATATCTCTCATCTGTTTTTATATTGGGATTTAATGGCTAGGCTTGTAAAGACCCTTGGGTCAATAGCCTAGTAACATCCTATGAACCTCTGAACCTATGTCATGCACAATATATACAGATCTATGTATATTACTTTTGTGTGTGTGTTTTTTTTTTAAGAATTTATTGCACAGGATTAATGGACAGATTGCATGCTAGTCACTTGATGGTGTAAAAACTAGTTCTAGGCAATTTAGACACACCAAAAACAGAGAAAACGGGTACTGATGGTGATAAGTGGGTTGGCAACCCAGGCTACTTTAGTCCAGCCTATGCCACAAATCTATGGTAATGGTGAAAGGGATCTATGGGCCCTTATTGTTCAGTGTGTGCCCACCATAAAATCCATCAAGCATGGGTTAATATGCCTGGGCTACCTGGAATAGCCATTAATCAAAAGCTGGATGTAAAACCAATCAGCCTGCCAAAAATGACTAAGGATTGCTGTACCGAATATAGGTTCACTGACAGGATGCAACTTGGAAGTGGGCAACATGCTAAGCAAAGGACTGGACATCCTGTGCTTCCAGAAGACATGGTAGAAAGGACAGTACAGCAAAGACACTTGGCTAGGAATTCAAAATCTAGTACTCATGGGTTGGAAAGACTGGAAATGGTGTGGGGATTGGGATGAGACAATGTCTTCTGCCATCAGAATTAGTGACAACCTCTTGTCAATAAGACTCCAGTGTAAAGATAGAGCAGTAGTCATAATCTCAGCCTGTGCTGACAGCAAAGTCGTGATAATGAGAGAAAAGAATGCATTCAGGTAGGAGCTGCCAGACCTACTTGATAAGGGAGGACAACAGGAGCTGGTTTTGACAACAAGAGAACTGAATGCTCATATCAGGACGGACAGAACAGGATACGAAAATTGTCTGAACTTATATTGGTGGGGCAACAGGAGTAAAGACGATGCCATTCTATATTTCAGTAAGGCAATTCTTTTGATGGTGCCCAACACATTGTTGAGTAAGAGAGACACTTACAAGATCATTTACAAGTGTAGCCAACATGCAACTCATTTAGACTTCCAATGATAACGAAAGGGCAAGCAGCAGTCAGATAAGGCTCAGAGGTCAACAGAAACTAGGCTGAAGTCCAAGAAGTTGACTGGAACAAAATCACAATAGTTTAAGAAAATACTCAGGGCTGTAGCACTTCAGAAAGAGGAGGAAACAGGTGGAATTGAAGAAGAATAGCAGCACCTTAAAACAGCATGTGTGAGGACTACTGAACTGATACGCACATGAGCCATGTATGGAAATAAGGCACATATGGACACCTGGCGGTAGAATGTAGAAGTCCAAAAAGTTATTAAAAGAAAGAAAGAGTTTGGGACAACTGTGAGATAAAAAAAATGGACCAGGTTAAGTAGAAATACTAGTTGGCTAACAAAGTGTCTAAGAGAGCAGTCGAAATAGCAAAAAAACAAGGCATCAGGCTTCTGGAAAGTGTCTCAGAAGACGGCACAAAAAAGCCATGTTAGGTTGCAAACAAAGACAGAACAATAAAGAAGGTAGTCATCAGACACTGTTCATAAGGGATGACATCAGCGATCTGCTCACTTGACCACAGGACAAAAAAAGGCAGACAGAAGGCACTGTAGGAGCACATCCACTCGTGCATGAATTGTGCCATCCCCAATAGAACCAAGATGCTCTCCTCCAAAGAAAGGAAGCCAATCTGGTGGTCCCTTGCCATAAACAAACTTTACAACAAAAGGAAGAAACTGTTGCAGAAAAGAGAAAAATCCCAGAATGCAAAAAACTCCCTTACCAGCCTCAGTAAGAAGCTGAGATCCCTCAAAAATCCTCCAAAGCTAGTTATGAAAATAAAATTGCCAAAGATTCCAAAGACAACCACAAGACATTCTAAAGCTATGTGAAGAATCTAAATGGCAATGCTCAGATCTGCTCTGAGCTTCAACAGAATGGCATTAAATATACTGATCCCAAGAATATTGCCAATATCCTGGCAGATCGATTCAGTGCAAACTTTACCCCCCTCTCACCTCCTAAAGAGCCCATCTCAATACCAAAAGATTGCCAAATTCATGTAATAACGGCCACACAGGTAAAAAAAAAGCACTCTACAAAGGTAAGAATACAGCATCCATGGGACCAGATGACATCCCAGGCTGTGTACTATATGAACTACAAAATGAACTGGCACCTCACCTAAGTGTCGTGTTTAATCATAGCCTCACCTCGGGCTTCATGCCTACTGAGTGGCACACAGCTACAGTTATCCCACTTCACCAGAGGGGATCCATCTTGGATCCCGGGAACTACCATGCCAGCAGTCTGACGAGCCTGATTTGCAAGGCCATGGAACGTATTATCATGGAACTTATAAACAAAGACATTGGCAACCTTCAAGCACTGGTGACCACCCAGTTTGGGTTCATGAAGGGCTGATCTTGTCTCCTGAACCTGACTGACTTCTTTAAATCAGTCTCCAGAGCTGTGGACAAGGTTAAGGTGGTCCACACAGCCTATCTGGACCTTGCCAAGGCCTTCGACACCATCCCTCACTCTGGAATCTTAGATAAACTTACTAAGCTGGGAATTAATCCCTATGTCACTCGATGGGTTGCCAAATGGCTTACTGACAAAACCTACACTGTAAAAGTAGCTGACTCCAAATCTAGCTCCAGACAAGTGACAAGTGGAGTACCTCAGGGTTCAGTCCTGGGACCGCTGTTGTTTGGCATCTACTTCTCTGAAGTAGAGGCCAACACTAAGGGTCCCTGGCTAACAAATTTCGCAGATGACTGAAAACTGGGAGCTATTATTGAATCCCCAAATTATGTGGATATTCTACAAAAGAGCCTTACAGAAACATATGCTTGGTGCCAAAGCCATGGGCTCAAACTCAATGCCAAGAAATCTATAGTTATCCCCTTTTGGAAAACATGTACCCATGAATTACCAAATAGGTGGCAGTACACTAAACACTAAAAGTGTGAAAAAAGACTTAGGGACACAGGTGGACAGTGGTCTCACCTTCGATAACCACATCGCCACAACAGTCAGGAAATCCTTCTGTGTGGCACACCTCATCACTATGGGCTTTTCATCCAGAAAAAAGGAGGTCATTGTCCCACTGTACTCATCCCTCATTAGACCCATTATAGAATACAATGCCCCATTTGGTATGTACCTCTCAAGACATCTGCAACAACTGGAAAGGCCGCAGAAATACCTCACTAAAAGAATCACAGGCCTAAAGCAGATGTCCTATGCTGACTGTTTAAAAAAACACCTATACTCTGTCGCATATCGTGCACTCAGAAGCGATCTCTGCTTAATTTACAAGGCCATGTCAAACCCAGAGCTGTTGGACATGCTACACTTAAAGAAATCCCAATCCCTCAGAGAACACACTCCAGGGATCTAAACCTTGTCATCACAATGAACAAAACATGCTGGCGAGATAGGTTCCTGACCCAGAGACTCCCCAGTCTCTGGAATAGACTGCCCATACATGTCAAGCAGAGCTCCTCTTTGACCCTCTTCAAAAGGAACCATGATGATTGGATGAGAGATAGGAAATTCACCCCAGGGATCACGTTAGTCACCCTGCTAGACAGGGGTCCAGGGAAGTAAATACTGTGGGAAGGAATTGTTATGGCTAGGCTTGTGTAGGCCCTAGGGCCGATAGCCTAGTACCAACCTATGAACCTATGAGTACTTCCACCAGCTTTTGAATGAAGTAAACCACAATGAAACTTTACTGCCCAAAACACTATGTAAACTGAAATGAGACAAATAACCCACCTAAGAAGAAGTAAAACAGCAGTAAGGAACATGGCATCTGGGAAAGCAGCAGATAAAGTCACAGCATATATAATCAAGATGTTGGGTGAGTTAGGGGGAAATGGCTCCTGAGGGCACTCCCATCAGTATGGAGAGAAATGCATACCCCACATAAGCAGAGAATAAGTATTCTACTGCCAGTGTACAAGAACAAAGAGGACCTTCACACCTGGGGTCAGAGGTATGAAACTCCAGTCACACTACATGAAAGTGTTGGACAGGGTCATTGATAAATTAATGCATAGAGTAGCAGAACATGATATGAGAGCTGAGCAGTTGGTATTCAGATCAGGATGCATGATAACCACCTCAATGTTTGCAGTAAAGCAGATATTTGATAAGAGAATGCAAATGAAGAAAGAGTCAATCTAGGCATTTCTAGACTTGGTGAAAGTAATATGACAACATACCTCTCACCCTGCAGATGTGTCAAATAGGAACTTTGAAACTCTGCTACAACCATCTAAAAATATGGACATCAAATTCAGATCAAATCTGAATACCAAATAGTACATAACTCTTCCTGCATCCAGTAGGAATGAGGGATATTACTCAGAAACACATTTAAAAACAGTGACAAAAGTGATGGAAAAATATAAGCACATTGTCTAAGAGACAGTGTAAATTCCATAGATTTTATTGAACTGTACTGGAAAAGTCTACCACACAATGTCACTTATTTTTGCGTCAATAAGGGGGAGATGTAAGATATGCATTATCTTTCTTTAAATTATTGTTAAAACTAGTATGTTGGTCAAGTAGTGTAGTTTTCTGTGTACTAGATAGCTTTAAAAATCATGTGATGAAATGGATGCAGAAAATTGTGTCAAGCGGTAAATCAAGTTTGAAAATAGGGACATAAGTCCAAAATGGGGACATCCAGAGCAGGGATAAAACAGGCCTGTAATGGGAATGGTGACACCTGGGAGGTCTGTGTCTGTACAAGGTCCCAATTAGGCTAATTTGGGTGGTCCTGCGGTGGATACAAGTCCCAGAAACACTGACAGAATTAGTGCAGGATGTTTACAAGGAGCCAATGACTCAAGTATGAACAGTGTTTGCACTCCCATAAGGGTTCCCAGTGGGTGTGAGTGTGCATCAGTGTTCTGTTCTGATCCCACTGCTGTTCATACTGGTGATGGTCTACATTAGCAGACAAATTTGAAGGCACAGATTATCAAAAATGCTGTGTGCAGATCATGCAGCATTATAAGCAGACTCTGAACAATTGATAGAGGAATTGGATGCAAAACTGAAGGCAAAGAGGATGAAATTAAATACAGACATGACAGCAAACAAGGGGAATCAGAAGCTGAAAATTGAGATAGAAGGTAAAGCAGTAGAACAGCTTAATAGCTTCAGGTATCTGGGAGCTGAGGATAAGGGAAGCCTAAATGATAAGGTTAAAGCTAGAGTGAGAGGTGTTGCATGCGTGACTGAAGATTACCAAAAAAGCTGAATAGTGAGGTGTATAAAACAGCGGTGTGATCATTACTTTTATACTGTACTGAAACCTGGGCAGTTAACGCAGAGCAGCTGAGGAAGACACAAGTGATGGGTATGAAGTACCTGATATGGGTGGTAGGGTGCACATTGTGAAAGAGTTAAAAATATGATGACATCTGAGCAGAAACCAAAGAAGATCCAGATGCAGAGAAGATCAAAGAGAAGAGATGAAGGTTGATCAGATATATGTGCGAGGGAGCAGAAGATGATCTGATGAACCAGACTAGAAGATAAAGGAAGAATGCAAGAGGAAACAAGGACATGCAACAAGAGATGGATGGATTCCGTGAGAGAAAACCTGCGACTGTCAGGTATGATGGTTGAAGGAAGGAGGGTGGCACTGAATCAGAAAATGTGGTGACAGTGGGTGCAACACCTCAAGCCTGTGAAGAAAGAATGGGAAGAAGGGAGTTTGGTGATGATGATAATTAATGGACAGGCCACTGGAAATGATCCTGCCTAACCAAAAACCAAAAGCATTCTCACATGTTTTGAAGTGAGTCAATCCCCCATGCCTACCTACACCCACTTATTTAAATACTGCATGGTGTTTTACATATGAAGAAGTGGCAAAGATAACAAACAAGAAAAATGCAGACTGCTGCATATCTGAATCAATGTAATCTATACATTGTTAAACAACGCACCTTTTGTCTTTGTAAAAGGTAAACCACCCAAACTAACCAAGAAATGGAAAAATACACATCAAAATACATTTCTGTAAAAAAACCATTAACAATGCTCACAAAATTAACTTTGCTGAAATTGTTACCAAGGAAGCTACGTGTTTCTATATTTTAATTGCACTGTATCCGAGAAGCATATCAATAAAAGTAAGGGATAAGCATATATACCTCTAGTTAGAGTCTTGGAAGAGGCCCTATCCATACCTCCAAATGCAGAATAGCAGCCTAGAAAAAAGTAGCCACAGTAAAGATGGTCATTTCTTGTATAAAACACTCCTTTAATAAAAGATAAAAAAATAGTACATAAACGCTTAACTTAAAATCACCGCATTTTCATCTTGTCTCGAAACCAAGACTTCATCAGATGCAGTTAGACCACTTAATAACTTTCCTTATATGTTCATACCTCTCAGCTGTCCAGATTTTCACAAACTGCCCAGATTTTTGCCTCATCTTTTGGTCAGTTCCTCACAAAATGTGTAGTCTTCTGGATTTTTGAAGCAAATCCGTGAGGAATTAATTCACTAAATAATGACAGTCATTTGAGTTTCAGATTTCATATCTTTCACAAAATTCATGGTAACACAAGACCTTTTATTCTAGCAACTTTCTAGGTTTATAAGAGCAATATTTAAAATCTGTCCCAATTTTGGGAGCTGTGTCCCCCATTATTTTGGCTTTATCCAGATTTTTTGTGCTAAGAAGTTGAGAGGTATGGCCCTATTAGATTTTAAATAAAACTTGTTTCTTTCTTTTTTTTTTTTTGACAAAATGAATTGAAGAAATGATAAATTGTTATTTAAATGCATTTGGGGGTGAGACACCAGTTTCCTGTCTTCATTAATCAGTACAGACACCGCTATATGTCATTACTACCATTTATTTGGGTAAGTTTGCAAAATATAATAGCAATATTTTACATTACAGAAAAACAATTAAAATGTGATGATGTGGGATTACTCAAGCCTAGTCTGTTTGGTTACTTGGACTGGGCCATCAAGACAAACTCCCAGTTGCACAAGTGTATGATAGTATACAACACACATTAACAATGTGTAATTGGTAATAAGAAATCACACAGTGTACTCACTAAAATATATAATACATCAGGGTAAGATTTGGACATAATGTCAGTCCACTATTGAAATATAGTAGATAATTAAGATTAATATGAGTTACAAATGTACAGTAAGTCTATATGAAATGTTATGGGTATGTCATCTGACACTAGTTTCAGTGATGTTACTATGTTTTAGCATTATTTTACATTATTGGTTCATAGATACATATTAAGCTAGCTGCACTTGCTGGCAATTTTAAGTCTAGCCAGTTTCTGTTTTGGAGCTTCAATTAACCTATCCCATTTGGTGTTAGATTTGCCTTATCCATCCCATGGTCAATTACTCCTAGTGAAAATAACTGGGATCATACTTAATAGTCCATTGGGCCTAGGTGCTTTGAATAGCATTGTGCTTTGTTGGGGGAGGTCTCACAGCCATATGGCGGGATTACATTGCCTGTGCACTCCTATATATACAATAATCAGCTCTGAGGCCTTTGCAGCCTGGACAATAGGACATATCCTCTATACAGTAATCCAGATCAAGAATGAAAACAATATGGTGGAATGACCTAGTTAGTGGGTGTTTCTTCCAAATCAGTAGTATTCTCTGCGAGATAAATCTGTCCCTCCAAACCATTCTGTTGATGCTGTAGAAGTGTTTTTGATCCCTAGACCAAGTATTTCTAATACCATTTGACTTGCTGATGTGCAGTAAATCCATTAGTATTGGGTCAGAGGATGCGTTGCATGCTAGGCACAAGTCACCTCTTAGCAGTTTGTAGGATACCGTTATAGTGCCAGGGCTTTGCGTCAGTCAATGTAGGATATGTTGTTTAGGGATTGTATCATTTTAATAAGGTATCTATGTGGATGTTCTAGTTTGCAGCATATGTCTGGACTGATATATGCCTAAAGATGCTATTATACTCAATGAATGGCCTTATTAAGTCCATACATTTAGTTAGTAACAAGGTTGACAAAGTATATCCACATTGTGTTCATTATTCATCTTAAAATGTGCAAAGATGTGACTGTATTTAATTTAAAGAAATGGACCACAGAAAAAAATGAATACATTGCAGAGGAATGCAGTATTTGTGTTTGAATCAAATAGGCATTGCCTGCAATTTTCAAAAACAAGTTTCAAAATTCAACACTTGTAGAAATGGAAGTGTTTGCAGCTGTCTCACTAGTGTCATTATATGAAGAACTTTCCTGCATTTCTAGCAAGACCTTTTGGAAAAAAGCAAACACATGCATCTCTGGTAAGTAACAACATGCCGACATTTTGATAAGTACATGTTTAGTAATGTCAGTGTTGCCATCTCTAATGGATTGTCTCATTTTTGGAGTCCTCATATTCGTGCATCTAGGAAATAAGACTGAAAGAGGTTGCATACATGGGCGCAGTATATAAAAGCATATAAGAAAAGACACCAAGAATGATTGCAGAACCATATAAAAATGAAAGTAAAGTGCATTGAGGTCTTATATGTTAAGCATATTCTGCATGATAATGGCTTGGACTTCTCAGCTGGAAATGTTAGTGATGAGCTCATTTGAAACAACAGACTTTTGTTATGCAGGTTACTATTAAGCAAGTGTGGGGTTATTTCATCTTGCTTGCTTGTCTGTTCCTGGGGAGGTTATATCCTCTTACATGTCCGACCCTGGGGGGAGGTTATTTTCTCTTGCATGTCTGTCTCTTACAGAACACTATGAGTTATAGGAAAATCCCCACTAAACATATAACTTATTAGCAGTCTGTATATGAATATCTCTCTGGCTACATTGAATGTTTTGATTTTGTCCTTTAAGTATGTTTATAAGAAACACATTAAGTCTGTCATTTAGCACTTGTTTTAGTTTTACATAAGGAAAATACTCTGGCACAGATCATATACTACCAATATATATGCTTTTAAATGATTAAAATGTTAGTCTAGCATCACTCAACAGTTTACTTAACTTCCTTAGGAAATGTACCTACTTACTAAGAATATTCATCTTCCTCTAGGTACAACATGTAAAGTTTATCTGTCCATCCAGCCTGTGTGCTCTGGGACTTACTTAACCTCTGGCTGTGGCAGCCACACCCTTTGGCCTATATCTTTTAACCCCATGCTGTATACTATCTACATTAGCACTGGAAGGTGCTGCAAGCATGCTTTTCTCATTTGTAAGCATATTTGTGTGCTTTTCTTTGAGCTCATATATCTGACAAATCTCTATGGCCTTTCTCAAAGTAAAATCACTTTACTTAAGCAAAATCTTTCTCACTGCATCATTAACACCACACACAAGCCTGTCTTTTATCATCTCATCTCTCAGTTCACCAAATCAGCATGTTTTTGCCTTATTTCTCAAGTCAGTTATATATGCTGCAAAAGTTTTACCACAGTTTTGAACTCTTGTGTAAACTGTGTCTTTCCATTGTAATATTTGTTTGGGGGTTGCACATTTCTCTAAATGTATGTTTTAAGCACTCTGGGTTTTTCTCGCGTTTCAGCCAGTATCACAATGTGGTGGTCTTCCCCTCCCCTGAAAAAACAGCAGTTGCATACACAAATGAATGCTCCCTTTCAATAGATTCTGAACCAGCAAGATTAACCAGAATAAATACTTTTGTATGTGCATCTTTATCAGAAAAGCAGCCTGTATGAAAATATTGTACTCTTGCTCAAACACTCTCCAATTTTCTGCAATATTGTTATCAAACACAAGTGGACTGGGTTTGCAAAATCCTTCTGCCATGCCAAATTACTTTTAGACACAGTATACACTTGGCCCTTGTAATTAATTTCCAACATACAGACACAGCAGGTTCTTGTAGTAATATTTAAATGCACAATAATCTCTTTGAAATAACTGTACTGGTAATACTGCACACACTTGCCAAACTTTTCACACTTTGGATACTTCAAATAGCTTTAGCTAATGTGAAAAAGTAGTACATTGCAAAAAATATGGTTGTTTTCATTTTTTTATACATTTTATGCGATTCAGAATTTATTTTGAGCATTTTATAAGTATGTTGAATATTTTTATCAATCTGTCACAGTTTCAAAGATTTTGTTTAATTAGAAATTCATTTTGGATGTTTTAAATGCTTTGTTTTATATTTGTTGAGTAAAAAATTTTTTACGCAAGTTTTTGTACCTGGAAATTTGTTTCTGACCTGTTTGCAAGTTGTTTGAGCTTTGGATGATCCACTCATGTATATTCCTCCATTACTGCCTGTGCACCTCATGGTTTTGAATTCAGATCCCATTCTGACACCATGTCACTCATTTTGTGCATTCAGATAAGACACTGAGGTTTGGGTGCTCGTTTAAGTAGTTTACTACACACAAAATCATCAGGATAGAGGACTGGAACATTAAACTTAAATGAACTAACTAAATGACTGACTGCTGCACACATACATGCTTTCCTGCTACACACATACATGCTTTCACTCTGGCTGCTCACTCAAAATAGCACTCTTGTTTGCACATGCTTAGTAATAATATGCACATGCCCACTGACTGTAATGGTTCTTAAAGGTACAACACATGCTCTGATCTACAAAAAACATAGAATAAAACTAAATGGCAAGAAGTGTAAAATCGTATCCTGGAGCATCACTCCCCTTACGACTATCACATTGACAACATAAACCTGAAAATTCATACCAAAGTCAGACATCTCGGAACCTGAACAGTCCTTTGATCACTTTGTATCCACTATTGTAAAGAAGTCATTTTTATTGCACATCCTATGTATCCAGGAGACGAGGTGGAAGGGTATGGCAGCAAAAACACTTGTCTTGGGATTCTGAGTCTACTACTCAGGAGAAAGAGAGGCTAGAAATGGTGTGGGAATTGTGGTGAGAAAGAGGCTTCAGAAGACAGTGAAGGATGTCATCAAAATTAATGACAGACTCATGGCAATCGGACTCCAGTGTAATGACAGGGCAATATACATAATCTCAGCCTATGCACCACAACAAGGTTATGATAGATGAATGAGTATATTCAGACAGCAGTTGAAGGATTTACTAGATAAAGCAGGACAACATGAATTGGTGTTGAGAATGGGTGACTTGAATGCACTTATTGGGACAGACAGAACAGGATATGAGGACTGCTTGAGTCGACATGGGTGGGGTAACAAGAATAAAGAAGGAGAGGCCATTCTAGTCTTCTATCTGGCAAATGGCTTGATGGTGACCAACACGTGGTTCAGAAAGAGAGACAGTCACAAGATCACATACAGGAGTGGTCAGTATGCAACTCAGGTAGACTTCCTCCTATTATGGAAAGGGCAGTGACATAGAATCAGTGATTGCACAGTCATTCCCAATGTAGTCGGCCCACAGCATAACTCACTGGAGCCACAATCAGCTGCAAGCAATGGTCAGAGAAGGCTCTAAGGTCAATATTGACTAGGCTGAAAATCTGGAAGTTGACTGGAGAGAAAGTACAACAGTTCAATGAATTATGCAAGGCTCTAGCATCCCAAGAAGAGGAGGAAATAGGTGGAGTTGAAGAAGAATGGCAGAGCCTCAAAACAGCATGTGTGATAACTACAGAACAGATATGTAGTCGAGCCAGGTATGGAAATAAGGTACATAAAGAAAGCTAGTGGTGGAATGCAGAAGTCCAGGAAGTGATCAAAAGAAAGGAGTAGTGCAGGAAAAAGTGGGAGATATAAAAAGATGGACCAGGTTAGGAAGCAATCCTGGTTGGCAAACAAAGAAGCTAAGAAAGGAGTTGCAATTGCAAAAAACAGGTACTCTATCAGCTTCTGGAAAATGACTCAGTAGGTGGCACAAAGAAACTATATCAGGTTGCAAAAAAAAAGTCAGAAAGATAAAGAAGATAGTCAGACACCCTTCACAGCTGATGCCAGCAACAACCTGCTCACCAATCCACAGCACATGAAAGGCAGAAGGAGTACTTCCAGCTGATTCTGAATAAAGAAAACCCCACAAAAGCTGTACTGCCCCAGACACAGCCTACAATGAGAGAAGAAGAGGAGCCCACCCTAGAAGAAGCAAGAACAGCACTAAGGAAAATGAAGTCAGGGAAAGAAGTAGGCGGCTAAGATGAGGTTACAGCAGATATGATCAAGATGTTGGATGTTGGGTGAGATAGGGGAGAAATGGCTCCTGAGGGTACTCATAGCAGTGTGGAGAGAGAAAGGTGTATCCTAGTTGAATGGATAATAAGCATACAGAAAGGTTGCCCACAACTGCACTCATATAATTGTATGACTAGATCTCTATCAAGAAAGTGTACTCTACTGCTGTTGAAAGTTAAAGCTTATGTTTTTGCCTCTGAAAGGTTGCTCGCAACTTCACTCTTTTTCTTGTAACTTAGCTTAGCAGTACACAACTGCTTTTGGCCCTCTAGAAGCTCTGTTCTTTGTAACTTGCCTAGGGAAATCTGATACAATCTATCTATAGACTACTTTGCAACATTTTACCTCAACCACTGCTTGTTATGGAGGTGCCAGTCTTGCCTGGACACTAAAATATTGTCCGTTGTATTGCGAGTGTCCTGATCTTCATTTTTTGTAATTCTTTGCACCTTTTTCCCGCCCACTATTTTCCTACTAATCTTTCTCTATATTCTCCCCTTTTTTCCTAGCTCTGCCCAGCCAATTGCAAAGGTGTACGCTCTGAGAGACCCTGACATAATTGTACTACATAGGATCAAGTTCCTCTGCTGTATCAAGAATCTCAGAACAACTCCTTGCAACAAAGTATGGGATATACAGCTATTTATGTTAACCTACTGTTAATCTAGTTTCGCTTAAAAGTGCTCGCTACCTAGGAACGCTAACAACCTCAAATGGGAATCTAGTCACCCAGCCTGGTTCCCTGACCACTAAAAGACACTCCTGTAGCTTTAAGATCTCCCTTTTGCCCTTAGACTTAGTGGCTTCATACAAAACTATCCCTACTTCTAAACAGTGTCCTTAACTGTATTTTACCCTCTGTAAACCTAAAAAAAGCCCTAAGCAGCCATTTCTCACTGATTGTTTTTTTCTTGACTGTGTGATCTCGCGAACCAGGTTCAGACCCCGCTACTCTCGGGCTCACTTCGCTCCCCTTCCCACCCCCATATAATTTCCTTTATACCTAACCATCCTGACCAACCCCCTCCCTAACCCCTCCCCTTCCTGCTGTACTAACCTACTCCAAAGTAACATCCCTCCTCTCCCTCCCACAGCTCAACTTACTTCCTATCTTTATCCCATATACACCACGCCAACTAATTAACGCATTTACCTACCCAATCACTCACATTGCACCTTACACCACACCCCTCCCACCTACCAACAGTACACTAACATGCCCTTCTCTACCCAAATACTGCTTCTCTTACCCCCCTTATTGCTGCTCTACTCCATTTTCTCCTACAGTTTCCTCCTTATTACACCCTAATCCCACAATCTCTCACGAAAAGCAACCAATACACCCTCAGTATACCAGTACACCCTCAGTATACCAATGCATCCTCAGTATACCAATACACCCTCAGTATACCAATGCACCCTCAGTATACCAATACACCCTCAGTATACCAATGTACCATCAGTATACCAATACACCCTCAGTATCCCAATACACCCTCAGTATACCAGTACACTCTCAATATACCAATGCACCATCAGTATACCAATACACCCTCAGTATCCCAATACACCCTCAGTATACCAATACACCCTCAGTATACATTCTATATCTGTTCTTTGGTCTTTTCATTGGATATTCCCCTCCCAAAAATTTTAATTCCCCCACCCCATACCATCACACCCCTATGCAAAATAAAGTACTTAAACTACAAGCAGTACTATCTCCCCAAATCTCTACTACAATCTGGTGATATACACCCAAATCCAGGCTCCAACTCTACTCCCCCATCCAACCCTGGCTGTATTCCTCAATCTAATGTTTCAGCTCCCCCATAAAACATGTTTCTTTTTACTCCATGAATACCAGGAGTGTAGTTAATAAAATCAGCTAATTTAATGCCTGGATGACTAACTAGATCCCTGACATTGCCTCCCTCACTGAAACCTGGCTTAAACCACCTATCGTTGACTGTGATATCCTCCCCCCAGGATGCAATATTCTTCTACTAGACCATCCAAAAAAAAAGGGGGGGGGTAGCTATTGTCTACTCTGACCATCTTAATGTCACTAGATTCAATGAACCCACTCCCTCTTTCTCACCTGCTGAATTGCTGTTAGTTAATCTGAAACTTAACAACCTCTCAACTATCACTGTGGCTGCCCTATATATTCCCCCAGGCAACAACATCCCCCTACTAGAAAATATTCTCTCATACCTTTCCCAGCACATACATGAGACCATCCTTCTTGGGGATGTTAACAAAAACTGGTTAAACCTACAGGCTCTAACTCTACTACTAGTATTAACTTATATGGCTTTACGCAACTAGTCTCAGCACCCACCCCCACAAACAGATCCCTTACTCCCAGTACTCTATTAGACTGGATTTTAGTTTCTGATCCCTTAAAGTACCATAGCCCAGAAACCCTATCCAACTCTGTAAGTGATCACTCCCCTGTAAAAGTGCTAGGATACACACTTCAGTTCTCTAAGCCACATAAATACATCACCTGTCGTAAACTAGCTAATTTCTGCGCAGCAGCTTTTAATGACCTCCTCTCTAGAATCATCTGGTCACCCCTGTCATTACTGCCCTTTGAAGAAGCTGCCCACTATTCTACCTTCCTGAATATCCTCAGATCACTTGCCCCTCTCCATACGGTCAGAATTAGATCCAACTCAGCCCCAGGGGTAACATGACACCCGCACAATAATGACAGACAGAGACAGCACATGGAAACTACGGCTACAAACTAAAATTCCTTCCCACCTGATTAAATATAAGGAACTCAGAAACCTGGCTAAAAAACACATTATCAAAGACAAGAAGGACTTCTACCTCAACCCCACAGTCACTCAAAAGTCCAACCCCCAAAAATTCTGGAACTCAATAAATCAAATTCTACACCCAGGGCACCCTTCTCCCCCAAACCATACCCTAATAACACCCCTGTAGAAACTGCCACCATTTTTAACACCTACTTCATTGAATCCATATCAAAGATGGTAAAACCTATCCCCTCCCTCACTAGCCTAAAAGACCACTCATCAACATCCCCCTACATAAATTCTTCTAACTCTTTCTCCCTGGAACCTATTCCCACCAAATATATTACGTCTCTACTCTCCAAAGTTAAACCCTTTTCATCTTCTGCTGATAATCTCCCACCTTACTTCCTACAAATAGCTGCTGAAGCCATTGCAGTCCCTATATCTATCTTAATAAACTGCTCCATCTCTGAATCAAATGTCCCATGTATTTGGAAAGAATTATACACATTACCCATACACAAAGGAGGTAACTGTAATGACATTTCCAACTTTAGACCAATTGCCATACTCTCTCCTCTCTCTAAAATATTAGAAAAATGCATTTACAAGCAAGTCATGCAACACCTAATACAGGAAAACGTATTCTCCCCGACCCAGCACAGCTTTCGCCCACAACACAGCACAACTACTGTCCTACTATACTTCACCCACACTATCTCTCTGGCATGAGACAATAATAAACTTGTCTCCTGTCTTTTCCTTGACCTCTCTAAAGCCTTTGATGCTGTCTTCCACTCTCTCCTGCTAGACAAACTGTCTAACCTCAACGTCACTGCCACCATTGACTGGTTTTCCAGCTATGTCTCTGAGTGTAAGAAATCAATGACATGGCTTTCAGCACTCCCCCCCCCTCCCCATTAAGACGGGGGTCCCACAGGGATCCATCCTTGGCCCTCTACTCTTTAACATCTTCACTAATATTCTCTATACCTCCTGCCCCCAGTCATCCCTCATTCAATATGCAGATGACGCCACAGTCATCACCATCTCAGACTCTCCTCAAGAGCTCATCTCTGCTACCCAAACATCCTTCAACTCCGTAGAAACCTGGCTCTCTCAAAATCAGCTCATTCTTAACCCTAAAAAAATAAAACTCCTTTTTCTTCCCAAAAAACCTCACCCACCTCAAAACTAATTTTTTTATACTATCCCTCGATAACACCTCCATCACTGTTGAAAATAACACAAAACTTTTAGGAGTTATAATTGATGATCAACTTAAATTTGATATGCATATAAACAATTGCATCAAAAAAACACATCAAAACTTTGGGCTACTCTATAGAAACAAAAAGTTCCTCACTATCAGTGCTAAAATTACCTTCTCACATGCCTACCTCCTTCCTAGCCTACTCCACAGCTCCCAAATCCCTACAAATTTTAACTCTACATTACAAGCCAAAATAGTGACAACTTATAACAAGGTAGCTAGATTCGCAGCACAATATACCTACAAATCTCACTATTATCTTGCCTTAAAACATCTAAAATGGCTTGAGCTACCCCATCAGCTACTTCTCCCCCAACTCCTCATAGTGCACTCAGTCCTCTACCAGAAATCTTACTGTCCCAGCCTATCTCCTCTCTTCTCATATTACAACCCCACCAGGCCACTACGCAGCTATCACCAAGATCTGCTTCAAATACACAAACCCAACACCAAAATTGGTCATAGCCTCTATAGCTACCATCCTTCTATATCTTGGAACAAACTCCCACTAGAAATCAAGTCCCTTAAAAATATAAATCAATTCAAAGCTGCAGCAAGAGATTATCTAACACCTCAGTGGTCCTGCCTCTGTTTAAAACCTCCTTAAACCCTAGACAATTCAACTATAACCCTTGTGTATTTCTACTGCCATGTCCTTTATATTATAAATTTCTCCAACAAGGATATCTTATTGCTACTGTAAAACACTATAACAGACTTAAAAGAAACTGTGATATATAAATGTCTGACTTCGGTTGGCTATCTTCTATAACAGGATTCTGAAGATCTGTATTTCTCTAATTGTCTCTGTGCTAATTATCATCTGTATAACCTATTTTGAATCAATTATCTTTCGTTTTGGAACTTAATGTGATAATATGGAGCTTTTCTCCCAGGGTCTCTGCTGAAAAAGGGCTGTTCAGCTCAGTCGGACAAACCCGGTCAACAAATGTAAAATAAATAAATAAATACTCATGCCAGTGTACAAGAACAAAGGGGACATCCACAACTGTGGGCAGTACAAGGGTATCAAATGTCTGTTACATTTCATGAACGTTCTGCAGAGGGTGATTGATAAACGGACATGCAGAGTAGTAGAATGCAAGATGGGAAATGAGCAATTTGGATTCACATCAGTATGCAGCACAACTGACCCAATGTTTGCTGTGAGACAGATAGTTCAGAAGAAGTTAGAGATGAGGAAGGAATCCGACTGAATATTCCTAGACTTGGAGAAAGCATACAACAAGGTCCCAGGAAAGCTGATTTGGCCAGTACTGTGGTGGTTTAAAGTCCCAGAAACACTGATAGAGTTAGTGCAGGCTATGTACACAGACCCAATGACTCAAGTACGAACAGTGTTAAGTCTCATAGTGGGATTCCCAGTGGGAGTGGTTGTGCTCCAGGGTTCAATTCTGAGCCAACTGTTGTTCATACTTGTGATGGACTACACTAGCAAACAAGTCAGAGGGGACAAATTAACAAACTTGCTGTATGCAGACAATGTGGAATTACAGGTAGACCGAGTAAGCACTTCAGCAAAGGATAAAGGAATAGAATGCAAAACTGAAGGCACGTGGGATGATGAAACTAAGTACAGATAAAACAGTGGTAATGGCAGCAAACTGGTGATATCAGAAGAAGCTGAGAATTGAGATGGAATGATAGATATTGGAACAAGTTAATAGCTTCAAGTATCTAGGAGGCATGGTTGAGGAGAATGAAGAGATCAAAGCCAGAATCAGAGGTGCTGCAGCCAACTGACACAGTGTCAGATGTAGTTTACGACAGAAGAATGCGAATGAAGCTAAAAAGTAAGGTGTAGAAAACAGTGTTGCGACCAGTACTGCTGTATGGTGCAGAAACCTGGGCAGTAAAGGCAGAGCAGATGAGAAAGCTAGAGGTGATGGAAGAAGGGTGGTAGGATGTACACTGTGGGACAGATGAAGAAATGAGGACATAAGAAGAGAACACAAAGTAGCTCCAATTTCAGAAAAGGTAAAAGAAAACAGATTATGGTGGTTCAGGCACATGTGCATAAAGGCAGAAAATAATCTGATGATGAAGATTTGGGACAGGCAGGAAAAAAGGTAAGAGGATATGAGGGTGTGCAGCAAAGAGGTGGATCATGGATTGTGTGACAGAAGATCTGCGACAGTTAGGCATGAGTGATGAAGGGAGGAGTATGGAGTTGAATTGAGAGAGATGGCGACAGTTAACACAACACCCCAACACCATGTAGAAAATAGGAAAAAGGAGTTTAATGATGATGATGATGGTGTTAATCTTATATCTAATGGTATTGCATCCAGGTCCAGGGATTTAATCATACCACTAAACACGACACTCAATAGGCCAGTCACTCAGTATAATTACCATTTTGTGATATGTGTCCAGACATTTGTCACAGCTGAAATAACCACAACGATAAAATCATAAAAACTATGTGGACCATCTAAAAGCCACCTTGTCCCTTTTCTCAGTATCATACAGACTACTGAAAGGCGACCTCTGCCTTACATATCGACAGGCCCTATTCTGTTAGACCTGTTACACTTTCTTAAGTCCAATGGTATTGCAAAGACCCGGTTAAGAGATCTCAGACTGTTTTGCAAAATAAATAGGTCATTTTGGCGGGATAGGTATGTATCACAGAGTATACCACTTGTATGTCACAGTCTTCCACTCCACATAAATCAGAGCACTTCTTTTACTCTGTTCAAACAGAATTTGGATGAATGGAGGGATAATCACAAATTTGCCCCTGGTTTAGCACCCCTGTCCATAATGGATAGGGTAAACATGCAAATATCCCAAAATATCCATGCTCAGACCATCTACGGGTTATTCATACACAGAATATAAGGGATAGAAACTACCATGAAAATGTAAAGATGGGCTTCTTAAAATCCACACAGATCAATAGCCCACTATTTACTTTTGAACCTATGACAACATGCAGGCATGCCAGATCTTTACAGGATACAGGTAATAATATTCTCATCACGTGTTTATATCCTTACTTGCAAACCAGTCAGCAGCCTAACTTCTGACTCACTAGAGGCATGGCTAAAATGTAGTGTAATGTTCAAGAATGATAAAAAAATCTTACTTCCACTTGTTGGAAAATGAAACCTACAAATTCACAGGACTGTTTTCAAAAATCCACTTTGTAAAGGTTCTGAAGATAATAATTTTCAGGGCTTGTTAAGCTAGTATATGCTACTGCTAGAACTTTGAAACACCTTTATTGTGTCTAAATAACAATTCCACAGCTTTACATTTAAGCATCATCCTAACAGTCAGTTAAGTGTATCAGTACAGCATATAGTTTACAGATTCTTAATAAATTATATGGAACTTAATACATCTATATAAATATTTAAAGGGTATTTGGGAAAGGGAAGGCATACTCTGTAAAGGCTTAACAGCCAAGGTGCTAGAGAAGTGTAAAGTGTGTTTTTACTGACTTTCATATTTGTTTGTTATTTTAATAAATTTAAAAAAAAGTGTTACCACTGGCCGGTTCATTTCTTCTTGTGGAGTATTTTTATCTCTTCCGTTTTGTGGAGTTATAAATAAGTTATGTCATTTAAATATGACAGATGCAATCATATGAGATACCTGAATACTAAATTTATATTAAAGTCACTTCAACTTTAAACATATCAAATAAAGTTGAGCCAAAGCCAAAATAAGCCCCTTTGGTATTGAGATTATCATACTACAAACATCATAAACATCATTACAAAGATAATACCATAACTATTCTCTTCACAATGAAAAGTATACATTCTGCCCATATAACAGCACTATCAGATTAAAAATCAGTCTAGTCTGGGGAAACTGCATTAATATCATTCTGTTTACTTGTTTTAAGTAGCTTCTTGACATTTAAACATGCCAGTACTAAGTGTCAGTTGTACCTTATACATTTGTCATGGCAACCACTTGCACACATGATCTCAAGAGTTTTCTGCTGATATGACTATTTCTCCAGTTCATCCACTGGCAAATTACATCATAATTTTCATGTACATATGGCTGAAGTAATTATTGACTTCCATTTCTTGGACACAAACGAAAACAAGGCTACCCATTTAAACTGGATACTTGCTAAACTTTTATCATATCCCAATGACATTTCCATTATAGTAATCCTTTTATCCACTCCAAATCCTCCTTTTAATAAGTATTCCAAGACAATATGGAAAGGTTTTAAACATGAACATGACCAGAAGATATGTGTACATTAGTCAGGTACCTATTCCTCACATATCCTGCTTAATACTTAGAAATATTAACTGCTCAGCCTTTGTAGGGTGTGGCAACAGTTGTGCAAACATTTCCAAAAAAAAAGGCTGAACCTGCTAGAATTATTGGCATATCTCAATAAATGACAAAACTACTTCTGTGTTACTTCATCCTCCTCTTCACTATGAAGAGTACTCCCGTCTTGAATTACTTTACCAATCATATCATCAAAGCTCTAAATGTGCTACTAACCAAACTTTTTTCAAGGAGATACTCAGCTCTCAGTTCTAGTAATTCAGCTGCCACTAAATGAGTATAAAACCTTCTAATGCAGTCAGACCATCTATCTCACTGTACTAATCAATACTTCATGTTCTAGTCTTAGAAACTTTGGCAACTGAAATGTCTTTCTTTATACACTGACCAAGTACCCCAATGTGAGTTAAAGTTTAACTATCCCAAACACACTATACCATTTTCACGTGTTTCCATTTTTTCTAAGCCTATCTCACCATGCATTTCCAATTTACTAGTTACAGCTGTCAGAGCAGGAGTCATCTTCCAAACCAGATAATATGTCATGTTTTATGCAATGTCACTATTGCCTGTTTTATCAATTAAGGTGTATCTACTTTTCTAGAATAATACATGTATAATGGGACCCTAACAAACACATCAATATTTGTAGTAGTTAAACCAGTTAGTTGTTTTCCACTTAACATCATAATTATTTATAAAGACTGAGTACTCAATTTTTATCTGCCCAGCTTTATAATATAAGCAGGGAACAGGAATATTAAGACCTCTCAACTCCACAGGGAGGATAATTTTATTCCAGGACACTTGATCCTTTCCTTTGTTCCAAATATATAATCACACATCATATTTCTGACTGCTTTCACATATTTGACTGGAATATCTACCAGAAATGCTTGAAAAGATCTATAGAAGTAAAGGAGGGTAATAATGCAATGCTTAAACACTGTGATCCAGCTCTAATGCAATCATTTCCACCTATGAAAATCACCTCTTATTCTTTTCATTAAGTCATCTTATATCTTAGCAATAGATTCTTCCAAGTGGTTTCCCAGCCAGATCCTAGATCTGTAGTGTCTGTTGCCGGCCATATATATTCATAATTCTTCTATAAAGACTGAGAAGGACTAACATTTGCTGCTGCCACATTATAACCCAAGCCTGTACAAGGCATATCCAAAGGTAGAAGTAAAAGGTCACTATCCTGCTTGGGCTTTAAAAAATATATCAAAATATCATCAACATACAAAGAAATTATTAACTTTTCACAGCCTATTAAATATCCCTTCATATATGAATGCCACATTGCTGGTGACAAATGTTACAGGTATAAAACAAATTAGGCAACAGTGGACATCATTACCTTGCAGTGGACATCATTACCTTGCAGTGGACATAATTACCTTGCTCCCTCTAGCCAATTAAAGGGATACACATTTCTACATGGAGTTTCAGTATAGCTACAGAGGTTGTATAAACAGTCAGTATTAATTCAACAAATCCATTAGTAAATTTGAACTGCTTGAATGGCTGGGTTAAGTAAAAATAAACCCTGTATGAAGACTCACAATCATCAAATCATCTCACTTTGTACATGCAATCTTTATCAACATTCTGGTTTTCAAAATATCATAGGTCACCTACTTCCACAAATCCTTAGAGATATCATTCAATCAACTGAGGAACATTTTGTGGCAAAAGCTTACCTAAATCAGAATACTATATATTCCTAAATGTAAACAAGTACCTTTTCATTCCTTTGCCTCCTTACACTCCCTTATTCACTTACTTCCTTACTGCTACCTAATTCTCTTCTCTGTCTTTCTCGCTAAATATACCATAAGCCACTTTTTTCTCACTTCCTATTGTAATTCCTATTTGTATTAGCCTAACGTACCTTTAATGTCTCTACAAACTAACATTTATCTAAATATTAAATGATTGTCATATACCTTGTATCAGTTCTTAACCTACATTTTATATTATGTCTAATTTGTTATAATTATTTAAACTTCAGATGCTTTTGTTTTATTTTTCAAGATTGTAAAATTATTATTCTTAAAATGTTTTGCAATAATATGGAGCTTTTCTCCAGAGGCCTCCACAGAAAATGGGTTTCTACCCGATCAGACTTTCCCAACAATCAAATGTCAATAAATAAATAAATAAAATAATACAGTATAAAAACGTAACTGTTGTTTAATAGTTTCCTCCAATTCTGCATCAGAAGCTTACTCAGGGAAGAATGGAAACTCTGCTCCCTACAGATGGAAAAAATACTTTTATTCAAGGATTTTTCTGGTGTCAGAGAAGAAAGGATCCTGTAGGCCTGTGCTAGACTTTTCCTTTCTAACTGATTTTGTCAACAGTCCAAAGTTCAAGAATGCTTTCCCATCATTCCTTTTTACTTCTGTTCCCTTCTCTAGCTTTCATGGCAAAGCTTGACTTAAAGGGTTTTTATCATCATATTCCTAATGCTAAGCTCTTCGGATGTTTTTTTTTTAATTGGTTCCCTTCTGTCTTATACTATTGGCTGTGTGTCTTACCATTTGGACTTTCCACTGCACCAAAGGTATTGACAAAGTGTCTGACTCTAGTAATTGCTTATTGCAGACTTTAATGCACTCACATCTTTCCATATTTAGATGATTGTCTTATTTGTGCAGACTCTTTCTTCAATTATCAAGAGTCTGTAGCAGTTCTTCAGAATCTCTTTCTCAGTCTGAGTTTTCAAATCAATGTACAAAAGTCTTTTATCCTTTCTTACAGAATGGTATTCCTGGATATGTGGTACATTCTGTCCAAAGTAAAAGTGTTGCAACAGGTCTTCTTAAGTCTCTCCACTTCTCCAGTTTTGGAACTTCAGTTTAATTTTTCAGGGTATTGGGGTACGTAGCATCAATCATTCTCAAGCTTTTCATAGACAGACTTCACATGAGGAAGATCCAGTGGTATGTCAGGTCAGTGTGGACTCAGCATCTTCACTCTTCATCTTTCTCAGATCTCTGGTTTTGAATATGTAAGAAAGCAGATTCTCTTGTGAGTCAACTAAATCTGTTGCAATCCAGATATCTCCCTTCCAACCCCTGTCCAGACTACAGTACAGGTTGTTCATATCTGACATGTGGAGTGGTCTCCAAAGGGATGAAAGTGTAAGGTCTTTGGAACTGTCATGTCGGACAGAAGCACAAAAATGTCAGGGAGAGGTTGGCAGTGATCAATGTTTTGAAAACCTTAAAACATCTCTGGTCCTTAGGACTTGTACAAGTTTACACAGACAGCACTGCAGTGATGTGGTACATAATCCAATAGAGGGTTACCAGGTCCTACTCTCCTTACAGACTTCTTTTAATAGCCTGCAAGATGGTAAATGAGCTCAACTGAAATCTTCATGTTTAATATATTCTGTCAGAGCAAAACATGATTGGGGACAAGCTAAACTGGACCAGGATAGACTTCCACAAGGGGAAACATCCCCCTAGGGGGTTCCACGAATTGATCCACCTGTGAAGACCTTCTCAAGTAGATCTGTCTGCCTCCTCTCAGAACAAACAACTAAAGGAATTCTACTTCAAGACTTCTTGCAAACAAGCTAGGAAGACAGAGGCCTTCTTAGTCTTGTTCTCATTCTCATGGACAGGAAGGTTTTTGTAGACTTTTCAAACCTTTTCACTTATAGTCAAAATTCTTCTGAACATCAAAAAGAACTCTTCAGAAATAGTGGCAACTTCCTTTTGACCAAAGCAACAGTAGCTGTGCTTTCTTTTCAGTCTGGCCAATGGCAATTTTATTTATTTTTTATCTATTTTATTAATCCTTAGCTACCTGTGTTAGTCTCACTAGGTTAGTGGCCTCTTTTCATGACAGAACTGAGGTGGTATTTTTACTACTGGTGGGAATTTAGCCACGGTATTGAGGGAACCTCCCCTACTCTTTTCAGTAGGTGTCATGGGGTCTTTTACATCCGTCTGTGCTGCCATGAACCAAACAAATTGGACCTCAGTTTAAATCTCATCTGAATAATGACATACTCAGGAGTGCAGCACCCCCCTCCAATGTTGCACTGTAGTGTCAGCAATCCTATCACTTGGAGTGGGAAACTTAGCATAGACTTTCCCACAGAATGGGTCTTCTCCTACAAGACAGGGCTGCTTGATAAATTCCATCATGAAAACTCTCCAACTCTCTGCCTGGATGATAGAATGTTACACATTTTAAGCACCTTTTTTCTAAGGAAATGGAGCAGGTACTAAAGGAGGCAAAAACTGCTAATAAAAAATAATTTATGTGTAAAAGCAGAAAAGATGCTCTAGTTAATGTCACTTCAATAAATAGGATTCTCTTCAGACCTGGCAACCTCTGATTCTTGATTATTTGTATGAATTACTGTCTTCTGGCTTTTCTTATTCCTCTATCAAAGTTCATTTGTCAGTAATCAGTGGAAATTAGAAAGGCGTGGCAAGACAGACTGGAAAAGCAACTTACAAAAAAAAAAAACAACAATGGGAGGACATATATATATATATATATATATATATATATATATATATATATATATATATATATATATATATATATAGGTTCATAGGTGTTTACTAGGCTAATGGCTACAACTGCCTGGTCATGCATCCCAAATGTCTGACAAGTTCTGTTACCCTTGATTAGTGTAAGCAGGGGCTTAGGGGGTGAAACATTTACAAGCAGGGGCCTGGGAGATGAACTATTCGCATGCTGTCTGTATCCATTACAGACATAGGTACCAAACAAGGGATGAATTTCCTATTCTGATCCAATTCCCCAAGTTACACTTGAATTGAGTTAGGGAGGAACTCTGCTTTACATTGATGGGGAGCCTGTTCCAGAGCCAGGTAGTTTCTGGGATATATACCTATCTCTCCAGCAGATCTAATTTATATCACAGGCAAGGTTTAAGTGCTGTTTGTTTTGTGGATATGCAGGAGGTCCATCAGAGTGGAGTCTGTCAATGTCCTGTATGCCAGGCATAGATCTATCCTTAACAGCCTGTAGGAGACAGAATACAGGGATAGGGCCTTAAATTGGTCTGCATAGGACATGTTACTTACACCATTTATTCTTTTAGTGAGGAACCTCTGTGGACATTTGAGTTATTGGATATGCCTGGTTAGGGGCATAGCACTCAATGATAGGTCTGATGAATGTGGAATACAATGACTTCCTTGGACCTAGATGTCATACCTTTGTTTATAAATTGCACAATATACAATGATTCCCCATTACTGTAGACATATGATAGTCAAAGGCTAGATTACTGTCTATGTGTGTCCCTAAGTCCTTGACCACTGGGTCAACTATAAGGGATGTGTTGTCAATATGATAGTTACCAGGTGTGGATGCCTTTCTGAAAGATACTGTTATGCATTTCTTGGTATTTAGTTTCAGTTCATGGCTCTGACACCAGTTGTTTGTCTGTGTCAGCCCTTCTGGAGAACATTTGTGTCAATGCAAGATTCAATGATAGCTCCTAATTTGCAATCATCTGCAAATTTAGTTGGCCAGAGACCACTGACATTGGCCTTGACTTTATTGAAGTAAATGCCATAAAGGTGGACTCCAAGGACCGATACCTGATGGACTCTACTTGCGATTGTCCTCTTTGTAGAGGTGGACTCCCCACTTCTTACTTCCTGGGTCCTGTCTGTGAGCCAGTTGGCTGTCCGCTGGGTGACAGAAGAGTTTGTACTTAACCTCTTGAGTTTGTCAACAATGTCTGAGTGGGTTATTGTGTCAAATGCCTTGGCCAGAACAAAGTAGGCAGTGTGAACTATTTTGCCCTTATCCATTGCTTTCATGACCTTCTCAAAGAAGTTCACCAGATTTAGAATGGCTCCCAAATATGTAACAAAGTATGGAAGATTTAGGATTTTTGCTTGGAATTGTTGGCATACATATTACTATATCCCAAGCAGACTCCAAAGAATTTTTTTCTCAGGTAGATTGCAAATGTTAGAAGCATGATGGGGAAGAAAGAGGTCATTGGAAACAAAATTTGGGGAGTAAATGAGTTGGCAGCCTTTGAATATTCCCTGCAGACCACTCTGTCAGAAATACTGGGTGAGCAAATTGATGTAACTAAGGAAATTATTATTTTTTTATTTGTGGTACAGAATTGGAATTGCCTAAGCATAGTAAGGCCTTGATAAGCTTAATTTGGGTGGGTTGCCAAAAAAGAAATGAGAAGAAAATAGAAATCACGTCGAAATCAACCATACTAGAATTAGTGAATATAGTAATAGAGATAAAAGAAACGGAAGTGGGATCTTCAGAAAAGGGTCGGATTAAATTACATGCAAAAAATGGAAATTGTGTGAACAATACATACAGAACAATTTTACAGGAGGGAAGAGGTTTAAGGGAAAAAAAATAAATGAGTTTAGAGAAGATTATAAGTGATGTATAATGTTTCCAACTGCAAAATGTCAGTATGGTTTTTGTTTTCGTTTATATACATGTATGACTGCCTATGCCGTAAGTAATAATTCAATAACGCCATTTCTTCTTTTAAAAAAGTTCATCTGTCAGCCATTTCTGCTTGTCAGCCTTTAGATCCCTGTTTTCTAGCAATTCTCAAGGTAAACAGTTTTTGAAAGGGGTGTTGCATATGCATCCACCTAGGAAATCGGTTGTTTCTCCTTGGGATCTTAACTTTGTGCCTGAAAATCTTCCTCTTTGTCCGTTTGAACCAGCTCATCAGACTGAATTGAGTTTTTTAACAGGTCTATATTATCGGAACGAAAATTTAACTCCGAATACCATATGGTTGACACCATATGGACGAAGTATGAAATTTTCGAATCTGAAAAAAAAAAAAACTGAGACAGGTAAGCTGTCATAAATTGTTTTCCCCCCACACCCCCACTACTTAAATATACCAACTCCGAGATCGCACTCCATTGAAGTAAAGGGAAGAATTCCCTATGGCGATCTCCATTCACTCTTGCGATATTTGCGACATTCACACATTTGGTGTCGCTCAAATGGGATTCGCTCAATGCAGTTTTCGTTCCGATAATATAGACCCTTTTTAACATGGAAACAATGTTACTTATTGCACTGACCTCTGCTAGGAGAGTATCTAAGTTACAAGCATTTATGGAGAGCCAACCCTACCTCATTTCTCATAAGGACTCTTTGAGAACTAACTCTTATTTTATGCCTAACATGGTCTCAGAATTTACTCAATATTCCTATATCTATATCTATTTCAATATAAACTAATGGCAAGGCTTTTATGAGATTAGCTTACAGTAAGTGAACAAGTAGAAGAATAGGCAAAATCCACTAGTCCCCTAATCATCATAGACATTGGCAATTCCCCTATACAAACAACATCTTCCTTTAAATACTTTAGTATCTGACTAAGACCAAATGCTTAACTTTCACAAACACAGAAAACTAGAAACACAACTAACACTCACCTCTTCTGTGTTTGAAAAAAAAATCTCTCCATATCTGGTGTCCCCAGCTAGGGCTGCTGTTAACAAAGGCATTCTATCAGCCCAAGATGAATACAGACTTCTCAATAACACTTTTGTCACTAAGAAAAACATACCCACCCTGTATGTTATCACTGCATATGCTGCTTTATCACAAATACAGCAACACCAGAACTTCACTGAGGCACACTCACCAAAGCCAACTGATTACCCATCAAACATAGGACTAACTTACTTCTAGGATCTTTATTCTTCAGTCAGATGTAGCCTGACTTCATCTTGCTAATCAAATCAAAATGTTTAAAATAAATATACTCTTACAACCCAAAAAAAGTCTAACAATCTTGGCCTTCACTACAAACCTCACAAACCAAACATAACTGCACTAGCTGCTTTTTCTCAATCTTTACCACAAAACTGTGGGAAATCCCTACCATCTGAACTAAAAAGCCTTTCTTTCCTTCGACTCTACATTTCATAGGCAGTTAAAATTTTGTCTCCAAAACAAATCTCAGTGAAGGTCTCTATTACATAACTGTTCAGACCATATTCTACAGATGTTCGGTCTCTGATTAACTTTCTCTTGTCTTGTATTGTCCTGTAAATAGTCCTTAGACCTTGTGATCTTACTTGATGTACTCTCTTCCACTGTTACTGTACTAAATATTTTTCAAGCTTACATAACTATTCTATCTTTTCTTATTACTTCTGTTATACTAATCGGTGATTGTATCCACCTGGGCTGTACCTGCAGTTTGTCGTTGATTATCAGTGTACTGCCCCATCAAACAAGCACACATGCACAAATAAATAAATAAATAAATAAATAAAACCAAATGAATGAATTAATTAATGGCACCAAAAGAGAGGAATCGTAGTATAAGTTGTGGTGTAGCCATCAGATAATGCATGTGTACCAACTTACTTATTTTTATTTTTGTAACTTATTTACTTAAGCTGTAACATCTGACTTGGTGGGTGCTACAGGGAAATAACAGATCACCCCAGAGTGCTGAGAGGATTGATACAACAAGCATTTATATTACCCATTGAGGGAAAAGTAAAACAGCAAGTTATTGTCACTGCTTCTGCAGTTACGTTTTCTTAGTCATTTATTTTTATTCCTTTTTTATTTCCTTCATTTTTATACACACTAAACTGACACATTTAGTGAGCACAAACAAGATGGCAGTCATTTCTTCTTTTTTCCCCTTCGAGAATGTTTGTTCTCCAGTAGGTTACTATCTGCAAAATCCCACTTATTTTCTAATAAAAGATATTCAACAAAAAAGTGCTGATGGACTCTCTCAACTGTCATATGAAAAGCCTGACATAACCTCCATCTCACAGCTAAATGCTTAAGATGTTGGTTCTCTAAATAAAGCTTAAGAGAAGCTAGATGGCTCCTAATGGTTTTCAGAACAAATGACTTACAGATAGTGCAAGTGGTATGATAGTGGTCTGGGCCTAGGCAGAACAAGCAGAGGTTGTGGAAGTCCTTATGTGGAATCTGCCTTCTACACTGACACTTGCCCATTCTAGTTGACATGAAATCACCCAAGAAACAAACAGTAGCCAGAATTTTAAGAAGGAAACCCCCATGAAGTAGTTGTCTGAACCAAGGTTCATGACTAATCTGGCTAGCGAACATCTGGAGCTGGTGGTCAAGCTGTAGAAAGGTTCTGAGGTTGGCATGAGCTGATGTCCACTTTACACCCAACGTCTCTTTATGGCCAATGAATGCAAGATGATGTGCAGAGTTGCACGTACCTTGTAGTAGGATTAGACTTTGTATACTGGCTGGGCATACAAATCATCTGCAGGCGGACTCCCCAATATGATGAATACTACAGCATATGAATAGAAGGACATTTTCTTTGTTCATAAATATGAGATGCTGTTAAATGTTTTTTTGCAACATATGCATGCCATTTTTAGATTCTTCCCATTTTTATAATTCTCTATTATGGCTTTATTTAGTAACAAATTATCCTTTGTTCCATATGACTTTCTTTTGTTACCCTTTTGTTCTATTGCCGTGACTGAATTGTCTTCTAAATGACTGGAAACTCCAGCTGCATCAGTCCCAGTATATAGTTTGTACATGATTGGTAGGCAAGTTATTGCTCTATAGTTTTTAGGATAGCTTATAGGTTCACTCTTAAATAGGAGTATTATTTTTCATGTTATTAACTAGGTTTGTGTCTGTTCAGGATGCGCATATTAGTAATCCTTACTCAGGGATAAATCTTTGTGTAAGGATTTTAATAGTTTTAGCCAGAAGTTAGGTGCTGCATCTGGTCCTGGGGTTCTCCATTTCAAGGTTTTTTCTTCATTTTGTTTTAATTTCTCTGGCCATTGCTTCATGCCATTTCATCTATCCATTCAGCATCTTCATTATGTTCCTCAGGGTCTTCATAAATATTTCTCCAGGATAGAAAGACACTTATAGACTACGATCCATGTTCACCCAGATTGATATCTACCTTGATGTCATGACATATATTCCAATAAACCCTAATAAATTTATTTTTGGGTTTTAATTATGGTGCAATAAACCAGCTACAAATAGAAAGCATGTCCAATGCTTAGTTGACTAAATAAATAAAACAACCTGTAACAGATAGTAAGTGTTCTTACAAAGGGGAGCATTATCCTGGATCCTGTCCTTACTAATATTGCCCCCTGTAGTACAAACTCATATGTATCACCCCCCCATCAACAAATCAGTTGATAAATGGGTGATGGTCACATATGGAACTTGAGGTAGTCACAGTGCAAACACATCAGTATTCAGTAGCTTCTCTCAAGCAAACCTCTTGCAATTACTTAGTGGCCTAAATAATTTCACTGCAGCCCTACTCAAAATGTCCCTGTAAATAAAGCCAAAGCCTTTATGTCCAAATTCTCCTCGTACCAAAATACTTGTACAGGGAATGCAGTACCTATCTTTAACAAATACTTGGGAAATTTAAAATACATACCCTTATGGTGGAGCATGTAGAGAACAATAAAACAAAATGAAGAGAGGGCTAAGCTGTTACACATATGTCATATACTGCTTATCCTAAGAGGGCAAGTAGATATGATAGCAATGAATGTAAGGTTGCAGTTAGAAAATGCAGAGATTATGATGAACTCAAGATGACTAATTACACCTAAAGTAATTATAAATACTGATAATGTCAGTACTGCAACAGGTAGCACAGTTGCCTTTGGTTCTGAAAGACCAGAAGGACTTAGGTTCTATTTCCACTCCATGTAACTGGATTGCCAAAACTGCAGTGCAGCATAAGAGGAACATTACATTCCTGAGTGCGTCATCCTTTTGGTGAGATATTAAACCAAGGTGTCATTTCTTTGAATTGTTGGTAGCCCAGGTGGATGTAAAAGTTCACCCAGAAGTTATCAAAAAGAAATAGGGAAGTTCCCAGATGCCCTGGCTAAATTTCCCCTAGTAACATAAATACTACCTCAAGTCTCCCTGGAAAGAGAGCAATAGCCTATTGGGATTAACATATTCAACAAAGGATACACAAATAAGTAAATGAATAAATAAAGATAAAGGGTTATTTGCATTAGAAAATTAAGAAGCCACACCCATCACTGTTCAGAATTGACTCACAATGACATCACCCATTTTAATCCAAAAGAAAGAGCTGATCCCGTAGCCAAGAAATTTAGTGCGAACTTCACATCAACCCCCATCACAACTGTCCCCTAATTCATCATTCTCTGACCCCACCAAGTTCTCTATGGAACAAGTCCTAGCCACCATTTCTCAACCAACACCACATCTATGAACCCTAACAATATACCAAGGAACTTTTATAATTAAATCTAAATATGGCCCTTTCAGGTCCTCAGTTCAACTTCTTTAATGTTAAGCCTGGAAAATAGCCACTGTGATGTCCCTACATAAGAGATGACCAACCGCTGACCCTAGTAATTATAGTTTTATTATTATTACAGGCCTTGTTTATAAAGCCATGGGATATATTATTCTGATCTCAAAAGATATATGCATTGGTAATCTAACACCAATGGGCCCACAGCAGTTTGGCTTTGTTAAAGGTAGGTCATGTCTTCTTAAACTTATAAACTTCTTTGAAAGAGTAAACCAAGCAGTTAAGGCACATGGATTGTTTGGTCCTGGAAAAGGCATGTGTACCTTCTCCAGTGCACGTATGGTTGACAAACTGATAAACCTAAGCATGAATCTGTATGCATTAAGGTGAATAACTGGTCTTCAGGCAGTGCTCATTTTAGAGTTGTAGGTGTCACCTCAGTAAGTAAAAATGTCACAAGTAGCTATTTTCAAATGATAATGTTCAGTGCTACATCTTCTGAATGACATTCATTTCTTTGCTCAACAAGCCAATATCCCAGGTATCTGGTTAATAAAATTCATTGATGACTAGAAGCTAGGGATTGCTGTTTGAACACCCTCTAAATGAATGTACCCTGTGATGGGATGAAATATAAAGACAACTGGTGCAAGGACTTCAAACTAAATGCAAGAAAAGGTAGCAATAATCCACTGTGGTAAAATAATTCCTCATCATACTATATGGATGACATACCCCTTAAGAATGATACTGGCATTAGACATTGAGGCAGCTTATAGGTTCATAGGTGGTTACTGGGATAGTGACCTGAAGGTCTTTATAAACCTAGCTGTGTGTACCTAATATAATACTAGAAAAAAACAATATAAAGGATCTTGCCTAAACTCGAGATCTTAGTTAGCAATGACTACCCATATCTAGGAGGGCCATAGGTGCAATCCCAGCAGCAATTTATGTTTTCCCATCCAGTCATCCAGGCTATGCTTAAACAGGGTCTTACAGGAGCTTTGTTTGGTGTGAATTGGTACCTTATTCCAGAGGAGTGGAAACCTCTGAGAGCCATATCTGTTTCTCCAGCAGGTCATATTTATATTACAGGCCAGGTTAAGGTCCCTGGAGTGGGTGACCCTTGTCCCATTTGACTTGTGGATGTGCAGCATTTCCATTAGGTTTAGATCTGAAACTGCTCCATAGGTCAGGCAAAAGTCTGCTCTAAGTAGTCTGTACACTACTGAGTACAGTGACAGCGACTTTAGTCTATCAATGTATGACATGTGCTGGAGACCCAGAATTTACTTGGTTAGAAATCTCTGAGGTCTCTCAAGTTGCTACAGGTGCCTGGTAAGGTACAAACCAAAGGGAGCACTGTACTCAATTATTGGCCTGATGAGGGTCAAGTACACAAGTGTTATGACTTGTTTCACTCTTGAAGCAATGCTTTTGCTAATGAGGTGTGTGACATAGAATGCTTTTCTTACCACAGTAGACACATGGTGGTCAACGTTTAGGTTACATTCAACTCGAGTCCCCAAGCCTGTCACTACTGAGTTGTTACTTAGGGTATTATTCTTCATATGACAGTCTGTAGGGATATTGTTTATACCAAAGAGGATGATGATGCATTTTTTAGCACTGTTTAAGTTTTGAGATCAGTCATTGGTTTGTGTAAGTCCCCCTTTTAGTGAATTGACATTGTTTGGGGACTCAGTGATTGCACCTAATTTGCAGTCATCAACAAACTTGGTCAGCCACAGCCATTATGTTTTGGTTTGAACTTCTGAGAAGTATATTCCAGACAATAGGAGGCCCAGAACCCTTGTAGATGACATCCTGTTCTTTGATCACCATGTCTCTATTGTAGTTAGAAAATTCTGCTGTCTGGCCAAATCAGTAACCAAAAGCATTTCTTCTAGAACTTGGCTACTCTTACTTCCATTGTAATTATTTCTTTCTCTCCCCATTATTAAATTCCCCTTTGTTACTTACATATCACTCAGCTAAAAGACCTCTCAGGTTCCTAACATAAAAAGTCACAGGCCTCAAATCCCTTAGTTACTCAGACTGAATATATGCCCTCTCTGTATTATAGCTCATGTAGATTCCTCTGTGGTGAATTTTGCTTGTCCTTTTGGGCCATGAAAATCCTCACCCTAAACCTACTATGTATTCATGAAAACACAGATAGAAGGGACCGATATTTCTATCAACATATTCTCCAACAATGGAATAAATTAGTTCTCCTTATTGCACAAAGAAGTGCCTTAGCTAAATTTAAGACTACAGTAGGCAAATGGATGGACACTCTCAAATACTCCACAGGCCAAGCTTATGTGGCCATCCATGAAGCAGGAGGTAACGCTTTATGCTGAGTGCTATTATTATGCTGAAACCAAGCCTAGCTCCCAAATACAATGCTATATTGATAGTTTTATTATAGGTCAAAAAATATGTGGGACTTAATGTGAAAAGAGGTGCAAAGCAAAGGATTCAAAACACAAATTCATCATATGAATAAAAGGGCCTCTGAGAAGTTTTACAGTTCAGTAGGTGTTGATTGTGAACAAAACAACTGCTTAATGACAGTCATGTTAATTTATTTCCAGAATTAGTTCAAAAAGGATGACTGTGGATATGGGACCTGTTGCCTATGTAGAACTTACAAACCACATCTGCATAAATATTTAAGTTGGCTAGGAAGGCCTTAATTCATGATGCTGAACTTCTGCAACTTGGGACCCATAATTTTTGTTTAAATACTACAGCATATAAATGACCATTACTGTAGCACGGCATTCTTGAATACCTCCCCATCACTGACAATGAAAGGCCTTCTATGAGGGCTTGCTTTCCATTTGCTCTCAATGGTCTTCCTCGCTGCCATGCACACATTCCGGCAAGTGTTCTAACTCTCACTGACTCGATCTCCATTAACAAAACATCTATCCCAAAGTTTGACCTCACCAGACAATCTGGCCCTACTAGAACTCAGATCCTAATCCTGAAAACTCATATCCGTCCCTAATCCTAAAGTCTCTGATCACTTCTTATACCTAAAATTCCCTTTCACTTCCCTAAACCTAAAGTCTCACTCACTCACTCCCGAAACCTAAGACCTCCTTTCTCTTCTCTAACCGTAATGTCCCCGATAATTCCCTAAACTTTAAATCCCCTTACCCTCCCTAAACCTAACATCCCAGTTGCTCCCTAAATCTAAGACTCCATTCCTGTTCCCTAACCCTAATGTCCCCAGTCACTCACTAAGCCTAAAATCTCTTCCCCCCTTCCCTAAATCAAAAATTCCCCTTCTGGCACCACTTCCTGATGTACGTAGCCCATGAGCGAGTCCTAACCTAGGATGTGAGGACTTGTGCACAACAGCTGCTTGACTAAACTCTTATTCAAGGTCAAGCATGAGCAGCTGCCCAAAAGGGCTAAAAGATGGGCTGCTGACAACTTGCCTAGTAACAACTTGCCAAACTCAGATAACTGCTGACACAGCTGATGAAAAATCAGCTGATCAAACATGCCACCAGTTGCTCTGTGCAAGACTGTGGTACAGTGGGAATTGGGGAATTTTCCCTTTCCCCACTGTAGTGTAATCTCAAAGTAGGTATAAATAATTAGCGGGGGTAGGGACTGTGGGGGTGCAGGGAGGCTTGCCCCCCTGCAAAAAGAAGGTTGTATTTTTTCCTCTTTTTTCGATCAGTAGTTGATCAATAAGTTGTCCTCGATCAGTTGCTGTTTATTGGAATGAAATTTTGATAAACTGTCTACTTCCATGTATGTATGTATATATATATATATATATATATATATATATATATATATATATATCTATATGTATGTATATATATATATATATATATATATATATATATATATATATATATATATATATATATATATATATATATATACCAAATGTCTGAACCTGCGGTTCCTCTCATACTGAGCAGGATTACTATCGCAACAACACATCATCAGTAGAGACAGGTTAGTGAGACAGGTTAGTTAGTTAGTTTTACCCTACTGATGATGTGTTTCATATATATATATATATATATATATATATATATATATATATATATATATATGGAACTAGTGACAATAGTAAATTTGGCATTACATCAGTGAGGATAGCATTGACACAGTAATGTCAAATCATAAAACACACATTTTCAGCATATGGTCTGAGGTTACTCCATGGAACATGCATTAATACAAACAGTATTTTTGCCCTCTTCATCTCCTGTTAATTATAATATACTAATTCTGCAATTTCACAACCCCGCTGGGAAGGGGGGCCCCCTTTGGGCTCACTCCGCTCCCCTACCCTGCCCCCAAATCTCATCCGCCCCCACTACCTGTACTTTTATAAATCCCCTGACTCCTCCCCACCCATCACCTCTCAAATCATAATACACCAAAGCCAAACCCCACCCACCTGTAGACCTATATCACCCCAAACATCCACCCCTCCTACAATGCTCTACATAACATCTCTCCCTATAACCCCATTTGCCCTACTAATTTCTTTCTCTTCTATTACCTATCTCTCACTTTTTCCCAACCCTTGTCATAACTCACACACACACACTCCACATCTTACCATCAACCTTACTTCCCATCCTACTCATCCTTCTCACATGAACTCTTTACCTCTAACTCAATCTATTTCTTCAAACCAAAACTACTCCAAACCCAACCCCCCTGTACTCCCCTCTTAAATGTGGTACCAGAAAATCACTACTCTCACACAACCTAAGCTACCCTTGCTCAACACACTGCCTCACTCTCCTACTCCACCACATCTCTCTCTCACTAGCCAGCAACATCCACCCCAACCCTGGAACCATCTCTAATGTCAGTCTCACCAAACCCTCCATTCAGCCCACATATTCAGAGTTCATTCACCTTACAACACTTAATGCACAAAGCCTAAAAAAACAAAATCCCTAACCTCTATGTCTGGCTCTCCCATAAAGACCCCGACATTAACGCCGTTTCTGAAACCTGGATGAAAACCTATATAAAAGATAGCGAAATCCTACCACCAGGTTTCCAAATCATTCACAATGACAGATCCCACAAAAAAGGAGGTGGAGTAGCAATAATCTTTCCCACCTCCCATACAATAACTTCCTATTCCAATAAAATACAAACCTTTTCCAATGCTGAAATTATAACAGGTTTACTAAAATAAACAACCACAAGTCCATATGTATTGCTGCCCTCTATATTCTCCCTGGTGATAATATCAAAACTCTTGAAAACATCCTGTCCTGGTTCTCCTCCAATATAAAACATGAAACCTATATACTCGGTGATACCAACATCAACTGGAATACTATTAACTCTGAAGCCCCGTCCCACACAATCAACCTTTACAACTTCTCCCAACTAATACAGTCTCCAACCAGACCAAATAAAGAATGGTACCTCTGGTACCATCATTGACTGGACCCTAACAACTCATCCAAACCTTATCACCAAAGTCGAAACATTACCTGATCCTCTCAGCGATCACATACCAGCCTTCGCTGACTGTCTCCCATCTCCACTGCATAAACAACACCACTACAGCCAAACCCACAACCTCTCCTCTTTCAACCCTCTAACTTTCTCCGAATGCTTAAAGCATCCTGACTGGTCCCCTCTAAAAACCCTTCCTCTAGATGATGATGTTTCCTACTTTAACCACTCATTCCTAACCCTTCTCAATCAGCAACCCCCCAAACCAAAAGCATCAAAACCAATCCGTACCCTAAATTATCACAAGATACTAAACTAGCCTTCCACCAAAGGGACAAAAAATGGAAACAATATCAAAAACATAAAAACCCTAATATCCTCCTAGAGTATAAGCAACTATGAAACTCTGCAAAAAAACTAATAATTAAAGACCACAAAGCCCACTACTCCAAACTCCAGTCCTTGCACTCAACAAACCAAAAATTCTGGGACTCCATCTCATCCATGCTGCATCCTGGCAACAAAGAAAACCCCTGCCCAGACCCCAACCTCTCCAACCTTGAAACAGCCAGCCAGTTCAACTCATTCTTCATAGACTGCATAGCTAAACTATCAGCCTCCTTCCCACCCCCCTAATCCACCACCATCCCCTCCTGCCTCAACCACCATTCAATTATCAACCTTCCTCCACATCCACCTGCCTCAAGCCCATCCCCACAAGCATTGTAAAAAGACTTCTCCTCAAACTCAACCCTGTTGCAATACACCCAACAACCTTCCATCCACCTTCTTCAAACAATCTGCAGAAAGCATTGCCTATTCCATTTCTATTCTTATAACTAGACACATACAAGAATCATATGTCCCTTCTGTCTGGCACCATGCTTACATCATCCCCCTCCACAAAGGTGGCAAAAATACTGATACCACCAACTTTAGGCCTATTGCCATCCTTTCCCCTCTTTCTAAAATACTAGAGAAAACAATACAAGCACAACTCATGGCACACCTAACACTAAACAATCTCCTCTCCCCTACCCAACACGGCTTCCACCTTGGCCACAGCACCATGACTGCCCTTCTTTCCTTTCTTGAAACCATAAACCTCGAATGTGACTCAGGCAAGTTTGTATCCACACTATTCCTAGATCTGCCAAAGGCCTTTGACATCATCTCACACACCCTACTTATGTCCCAACTCTCCACCCTACACCTCTCTCCCACCACCATTGCCTGGTTTTCCAGCTACTTTTCCAACCGCCAACAGGTGTCCCACAAGGTTCCGTTCTTGGCCCTCTTCTCTTCAAACTATTCATTAACAACTTTCACCTATCCATCCCAGACTCATCTATCATCCAATATGCAGATGACTCAGCAATCATCTGCTCAGCTTTCTCCCCCTCCGAGCTCCTTGCAAAAACCCAACTAGCCTTCTCCAAAACAGAAACCTGGATGCAGTCTAACCATCTGGCACTAAATGGAAATAAAACCAAACTAATGTTTTTCCCCTACCAAAAACGCCATTGACAAATCCACATTCACCATACAGAGCCAAAACAACACCTTCCTTGAAATTGTTCAAAACACCAAGCTTCTTGGCATCATTATTGAAGAAGAACTAAAATCTGGCACCCACATCCACTCCACAATCAAGAAAATCCACCAAAAGTTAGGTCTCCTCTACAGGCACAACCACTTCCTAAGCCACTCTACCCGTCAAACTCTTGCATCCACCTTCCTACTCCCCTCCCTTATGTATGGTACCCCTCTTTTTACCAATCTCCATCTTGGCCTTCGGTCCAAACTTAAATCCTGCTACCACAAGCTCTCCAAATTTGCAACCAGTTCAAAAAACTCATCCCACCACTGCCACTCCCACCTCACCCTCAACTGGCTTGAACTACCCAACTACCTCAGTTACCTACAACTCACCATTGCCCACAAGCTCATCTTTAAATCTGCCAACTACCCAACTCTCACTATAAAACCTGACATTCCCAGCTGCTCACTCAGATCCAAAAAACAAAATCTCCTACAGGTCCACAAACCTGCATGACCTCCTGGACATCTACTGTTGTCCCACTCCTTAGCTAAACAGTAGAACTCTCCCCCACACACCTACGCAACCTACCTAACCATACAAATTTAAAATCTCAGCTACTCTCTCATCTTTCTTCCAAATGGCAATGCCCTTGCCATGCTCCAACTTAAACCTCCCCTCATTCCACCTTGCACTGATTCATCCAGCTACCTCTACTATTATTTCATCCCACCCAAAACATATCCTCCCCTACTAAAAACTAATTTTCTCTGTAATATCTATTATATTATATTATACTCTCCAATCTCAGATATACTATTACCCTCCCCATGTATAATATTTTCCTAACCTACTTATGGCTAGTAGCTATATATTTTAAAATGTTAAACCTACAATTGAGTTTATAACAAAAATATTCACTTTATGTAAATGTTGAAATTTCTGCACTGAATTATGTCTTTTCATTTTTGTAACATTGTGACAAGCCAATTGTAAATATCAAGGAGCTTATCTGTAAATCTTTAATTAGCTGTATGAACTATATCCTTTTGTAACATGTGAAATGTAACTTGCAATTATTGTGGAGCTTTTCTCCCCGGGCCTCTACTGAAAATAGGCTCTTCTTGGCCTAGTGGACTGCCCTGTCATCAAACTTAAATAAATAAATAAATAAGTGGCATATTACCCTTCCCTGGGATTACCTTTTATTGCACAACTGTTGACCATCTGCATTGTCGACCAAAGGGGCTTGACAATACAGAGTTTGATCTTAGTCACAATTGATCAATCCTATGACAAACTTATATATACATAGTTATATCCAGACACATTTATGTGTGGGTGTGTGTGTGTGTGTGTGTGTGTGTGTGTGTGTGTGTGTGTGTGTGTGTGTGTGTGTGTGTGTGTGTGTGTGTGTGTGTGTGTGTGTGTGTGTGTGTGTGTGTGTAGATGCATATATAATATGTACATATATTTTGCACATTGACATAGTATTATGTTATAAACTTGCTGGTGTTCACCGCATGTGTAGAAGGTGTCTCTAACTATATATGAACCGTATATTATGTAAGAAGCTTATTGCTGGTGATGTATCTATTTTTCCCTGTGTTATGAATTAAAGGTGGGAAATATGCAATGTGCTTTTGCACTGATGTCCTTGTACAGATGGGTACTTTTGCTACTGTCTTGCAGAGGTATTGCATTTCTCAGTAAATTACATTTAAGTAGCAGTTCTGTTTCCACATAATAGCTAGGAATTTGTAATGGTGTTAGGCTACGTAAATATACAAGATTAGCATTGGTGATATGACTGTTAGTCATATAGCTGTCCCTTTTCATTGAAGGAATATGGACACTTTTTGACAAGTATAACTTACCAGTGTTCTTTGAATGGAACCACCTCCGGGCTTGCATGCTGCACACAGCAAACCATTTTGTTACCAGATACATCACAGAGCTCAAGTGATGTACTCCAGTGTGATTCATAAAAAGATGATGTTATATTTAGCTGTGCCCTTATCATCTTGACTCTCTTCCTGATAAGAGAACTTATATGCTATGCATGCTGTCATGTTCCTCTTTTCATGGTCAGGACAGAACAATGTCATTTCTGAGACATGAGCTAAAGCTATTACAATTATTTATGATGCCCAAGTTTGAAACAAGCATTTTCTTTTTCTCAGGAGAGCAGAAATTACTGTCATCCTCAAGTCTTGTCCTATTTACCTAAACGGATTTTAAGAATAATGAATTTTGCTTGTTCCAATGGCCAACGCAGGCAAATGATTACCTTATGAACAGCATAGATCTCAATTTTTTTATTGTGAAATGTTTCATTTTTTTGTCTTGCCTAATACTGCAGTTACTATCAAGTGCAGAACTATAGACCGCAGAAAATGATGTCTTCTTGTCCATAGAAAATGTTTTCTTGTCCGTCTTTTATAGTTCCCAGTACAGCAAAAAGGATGAGATAAATGACCTGGATGCAGGCCCATTCCGAGAATAATAAGAGGATTCTAAACAGAAAACAAAGTTCATGGGTCAATATACTCTGTCATCCATCAACACTGGGACCTGTAACCTCTCTCACCAGTTCAGCTGTAGCTACCAGAAACTATTAAATGTTTCATTTTATTTTTTTTTACCTTTGTCAAATTTTTGTACACTACATGCCATCTTATAAATAGACTTTTGTTGCAATAAATAATGTATATGTGTCTCTGTATTTCCTATTTTACAAGCTGTAATGAAATACTTATGATACAGAACTAACTTAAGAATCACAGCGTCAATGGACTCTAAAACAGAAGGAAGACAATCATAGCAAATGTTAGGAGGCGCAGCACCCAGCAGGATAAAAGCACCATCATCAAACTAAACAAACAACTCAGAGGACAAATAAAGTTTACCAAAGCCAAACGTCAGGTAAATTTGGCTTCCCAGGCCAAGGACAAGCACAACTGAGTATACACCCACATAGCTCCTGACTAGAATACAGGGCATAAGTAACATGTCCTATGCAGACCACCATAGAGCCCTACCTCTGTATTCTGTCTCCTACAGACTGTTGAGAGGAGATTTATGCCTGGCATAGAGTGCATTAACAGATCTCACCCTGATGGACCTTCTCCATATCCAGAAAGCACACAGCACCAGAATTACCCTTTCTAAATACTTAAAACTTGACTGTGATATAAATAAGACCTGATAGAGAGACAGGTAAGAATCACAGAGACTACACCTTCTCAGGAACAGGTACCCATCCATAAGGAGCAGAGATCCTCTCTAACCTAATTCAAGTATAACTTGGACAATTGGATGGGGAACAGAAAATTCAAGCCTGGTTTGGCACCTTTGTCTCTAATGGACACACACAGCCTGTAACTGGTCATTACCCAAGCCCCTGGTTACATTTATCAAGGGCACCACAGAGATTTGGAATGCATGGCTAGGCTTATAAAAGCCCTAGTAGTAACTGCCCTAATACACACCTATGAGCCTATTAATCTAGATGTGTGTTATTTATGGCTGCCTTCCTGAGAATTTGCATTTGATGAGTTGAAAGCAGAAGGGCCTGAGTGAATACGGAATGTACTGGGTGTGTTCCATGATGCAAAAATGCATAGATGTATTTGAACTTGAAACTATATGGAGACAGACTCACTTTATGATTGTAAATCCCTGCAATAAAAATAGCTAACACAATTGCACACTAATAAAATGTATCCCTCATGGATCCTGAGTGCAGCTTTCAATCCTGACATCCACTTACTGTCCGTATGGAGTTTTCTTCTGCTTCCTGTATCTGTCTGGGATTCTTTTGGCACATTCGCTTCTTCTTGCCTCCCAAAAACATTTTGCTTGACTGGTTACACACTTCATTACCTACATGTATTTATGGGTTTCTTTCTAAAACCTGAAAGCTCACTTACCTGACTTTCAAAAGACCAAGATGAAAAAAACGAAACCCCAGAAGACCAACCACTTGGCACATCAACATTTTACTACAGATAGGTAACCACGTGGGCAGCATGTTGACCTTGGCCCTTTATCTCCATGATAGCATGATCTCTGAGTTAATATATTCAGTGAGGGGGATTTGGGGGGTTTTCTTTGTTTCGGTTTTAGTTTGTTTGCCAGGATGGCCAAGTGGTTACTTACTTGTAGTGAAATGTCAGTATTCTGAGTGGTTGGCCTTTTGGAGTTTCATTTTTTTTTTCATCTCAGTCTTTTGAAAGTTGGGTAAGTGAGCTTTCGGATTTTAGAAATAGACCCATATTTGTATATTGCAGCTTTGCTTGCCCTTTTGAACTGGGTTGTATTAGAACATGGTCCATAGGATAGCCTACTTAACAAGTTAATAAATGCAAATAAAAAAAAAATATATGCATCATTCAGACCCACTTACTAGGTTAACAAATGCTGACTCTATAAATATGTACAGTGTGTAGACCCACCTAGCAGATTAACAAACGATATATATATATATATATATATATATATATATATATATATATATATATATATATATATATATATATATATATATATATATATATATATATATATATATATATATATGCATCTATCTATTTATTTATCTATAGTTATCTATCTTTCACTTTCTCTCTCTCATATATATATATATATATATATATATATATATATATATATATACACATATGGGTTCCTATTACATGATCGAACTTCAACAAGTTTGAACCCTATATGGTCAAAACCATATAGTCAAACTTGCAGAAGTTCAATCATGAAACTCAAAATCCTGAAAACATGCAAAATAGACATACTGATGTCATTGGCAAGCCTTTGCTATTGTTAGCCCTGTGGTGTTAAATATACCAACTCAGGTGCACTATAGTGGAAGGGAATATTTCCCTTTACTGCACTGTAGTGCAATCTCAGAGTTGGCATATTTAAAGAGCAGGAGGTTAGGTGCACGGGTGCTCCCTGTTGCAACAGTTATTTACTGTGACAAATTTTGGGTTAGTGTTGAAGTTTTGAAAATTTGAACAGACAAGTTCAATATTGTTGTGTTCGAAGTTTCAAACCTTCAGTCATGTAATAGGAAACCTATATATATATATATATATATATATATATATATATATATATATATATTTTGGTTCAGGATTTTGGTCTTTCAGGATTTTGAGTTTTCAGGATTCTGAATTTTCAGGCTTTTTTTCAGGATTTTGATTTTCAGGCTTATTCGATGTTTCAGTCCATAAACATGGGAACCACATATATACCGATATATATATATATATATATATATATATACCCCATACACTGCACACACCACAATAACAATTAAAACAAGTTTGAACACATATGGTCAAAACCACAGTCAAACTTGCAGAAGTTCAATCATGTAAAACACTAAACCTTACCTAAACCTAAGGTAATACTGTTCGCAGCACTTACCTACCCGCTCTAACCCTAACTCACTTAACCCGCTATCGCTTAATAACTACTTAACCCACCCTAGGTCGCACTATAGCACGGAAAGGGAATATTTCCTAACTCACTTAACCCACCCCTATAGTGCAATCTCAGAGTTGGCATATTTACAGACCGCAGGAGGTGGGGGTGCACGACTTACCTGCTTGCAACAGTTAGTTTACTGTTACGTTTAATTTTTTTTCAGTGTTCGAAGTTTTGAAAATTTGAACAGACAAGTTCAATATTGTTGTGTTCGAAGTTTCAAACCTTCAGTCATGTAATAGGAAACCTATATATATATATATATATATATATATATATATATATATATATATATATATACATATATTAGCTGATCGAGTTTTCAGAAACTCGAAATTCATATTGACAAGATGATATAATCGAATTTCCAAAACTCGAACATTAAAAAAACACAAAAATCTATCTTTTTTTTTATGTTGGTGTAGGTGGACAAGTAGCCCCCTGCAAATTATATATATACCAACTCCGAGATGACACTACATTGAGGAAAATGGTAAATCTCCCAATCCTCACTGCACCGCAATCTCAATTCAAAAACTTTGAGATTTCGCAAATTCGATCATATCATCTTGCTAATATAAATTTCAAGTTTCTGAAAACTCAGTCAACTGATAGGAACCATATATATATATATATATATATATATATATATATATATATATATATATATATATATATATGGATCTACTTCATTACACCAAAATACCATATGACCGACATTCAAAAGACGAAGCCTACAACAACGACAATGATTAAGAATGAACGTTCACAATAACAAAATCCCATTTAACCATCAATTTCCTGTTAGAGAGTACTACAACAGGTAATTGTGATTGTTCGCACACCTGCTAAGCATTGATTCTGCAATTCAAACCTGTACAGTGTGTTCTAGTACTTGTTTACAGCATGTTTGACAGGTTTATTTTCCAAAAACAATAAATGTAGCTCTTTACCTTTAATTAGGTGTGCTCCGTACTAAGAACAGCATGGCAGAAGTTAGTGAAGAGGCTCCCAGGGTTGTTGGAAACATAAACCAGACTGTCTCATCCCAGAAAAGCAAGCAGCTGCTAGTTATCGACGGTTACCTATATCACTTGGAGAGATGTAGGAAGTCCATATGTTACTGATGGGTTACTATGAAGGTCTTTTACATTAGTAAGGCCAGACAGCTACTGTTTCAGAATGGCATTATTCATTTGGTTTATAAATTCACTGTTCAAATAACATATTATGTTTAAACTTTTTAAACGACCACATAGCATTTTGATGTCAACTATAGTGAATATGTCTATTGAGCTGTAATATTGCTTATCGTTTGGAAATAAGGATAACTAATTACACGGTTACCAGTAACCCATAGCCTTTCTAGCCAGTTGGCATTAAAGACATATATTTAGCAGTAAGTATTTCAAAAGAATACTAGACCAACACATGAGTATCTTACTTGTGAATGGTAAATTATAATTATAAATTATATTAAAAACTGAGTTACTGATGTCCTTAATAAGAGGCGTGGGTTTTCATTAAGCCATCATATTAGATCCCTTTGTGCAACGAGTTTTTGACTGAGGAATGTGTTTGACTCAGCTGTGACCTTTTTTCATTAACTTTGAATGTGTTTTTGATGTTGACTTTATTAAATGCAGTCATCCCTCGAAAATCATGCATGTCAGTGGAAGCAGTTAAACCATTAAATGTTTTCCACAGACAAAACCTAGCCTAAAATTTAAAGTAACATTCTGGCCTTTTCTGTACTTTCAAGTGGTATATTAGACATGCCCCCCCCCCCCCCCGTGTTATACTTGCTAATGTGCCGTCTGTTGTTAATAACAGGGACCCATGTAAAATCAGAGGATAAAAATTCTGGAGATGTAAGCCAAAAGCTAGTTTTTTCTCATAAGTGGATGGTACTTTTTCATAGAACCACAATATCAGCCTTATGTATGATGGATTGACGGAATGTCTTTGCTAAGTGTGCCTGAAGAAAGATTCAGGATTTGATTCCTTCTACAAAACCAAATGCAAGCAAAGTTGGTGCAAAGCCTGTCTGAATAATGACTTGTAGCATAATGTGAATTCAGTTCCCTTGCATATCATATTGATGCATTTTGAAGCATACACATAGAAAAGGTATTTATTTATTTTATTTATTTGGCATTTGTTTGCCTGGAAAGTCCGACTAGACATGAGTCAGCAGAAGCCCAGGGAGAAAAGCTTCATTAGTCAAGGTATTTTTACAATGAAATTTGTAATAGTCCAATTCAAGTTAGTATAAAACAGTTTTGTACAGAGAAATCATTTCAAATACAGCAAAGTAAAATCACATGGCATTGCCTAAGAAAGAATAGCTATGTACAATGTTTTTACTACTATAGTCATGATATTAAAAATAGTAAACAAAATATTTACACGTACAGTTTAGAGAAAGAAAATTAGGCATCTATGTACAAAGCTTATAGAAATAGTAATTAGATATAGTAAAGATGTGAAACCAGCATATTTGTAGAAACACTGTAATGGGAATAGGGGAAGAACGGTATTAAAGGGGTACAGAGGAAGTAATATGTAGGAGCAGCATAGTGAAGGAAAAGGTTTGGAGCAGGGAGTCTGGTTTGTCTACTCTGAGACAGAAGGATGAAAAAAGTAGAACTGGAAAAAAAATAGAGCTGAAGTGTGAAGAGACATAGAATAAGTCATAATAGTGTGGTCTATGTTGCAGAGATGGCTGAAAAAAAAGTTGTTGGAAGGGAATTGAGAAGGCCATCAAGATCTTCCTAGTGTGTTACAAGTGGATTCACTTCATAATCTCAAAATATTGAAACATCGAATTTCAGTATCTCAAGACCATGAAGTCGAAAATCCATATAACCAAAACCAGACAGCCATGACACCCAAAACCGCAAAACCACAAAACTGTGAAAACACACAGCACACAGTACAAAACACATACAAACACACATAGCTCCCAACACTTTCAAAAAAAGCAACACAGCACACACGCACACAACTAAACACACACACACCTACTCTTACTATATGCAGGGGGCAAGCCCCCCTGCACCCCCCCATGTGGGGTGCTGTGCCCCACACACACCCCTACTTAAATATACTAACTCCAAGGTCACACTACATACACACACACGAAACACCACCACACAAGCAACATTCCCCTCACACACACACATCACTGTAACAAAGTACACTAACACACACCACAGCCCCTGCCCAAAACCCTTAAACAAAAACACTTACCTGAATCCATGCGCACAGCGCGACACCAGAACCGCTAATTCAACATCTCCGACATGCGAGATTTTGAATTTCGTGCTTCTGGTCTTTCGAGGTTTTCGGCTGTCCACTTTATAGGATCAAGATTCTGAAATTCAATATTTCAGGATTTTGAGCTTATAAAGTGAATCCGTTACAAATACATAGCCAGGATATGTAGATGTGTTCTTTCAGGGATTGTTTAAAAGAGAGACTTGTGGGCATTAGTCTAATGTCTCTAGGCATAGACTTCCATGTTTTAGTCACTGAGTTGGAATATAGTCCCTGACCATTAGATTTATTTGGTTTATGCATCGTTAAGAGTTGCTTTACAGGGGAACAGAGGGGACAGTTTGTATGGAGGTGATTGTTTGGCAGGAGGAGAGCTTGTATATCATACTACAAGCAAGGATGAGTCCGTTATAAAATAGAACACGAGGCAGTTGCAGCCAACTTAATGATTTTAGAGCAATACAGTGATGTGTCTTATTGGGCAGGCTGCTTGCAAATGCTTCTAGTTTGAAGTAACACAGTTTAAGCTGTAATATGTGGGATATATGTGAATTGGTAAGGACAGGAGAGGCATAGAGTGAATAGGGGAGCAGATAGGTACTGGCAAGAATAATTCTATATTTGGTAAGGATTTTTTTTTTGACCTGTACAGCATCGCAAATTTTTGGTGCACTAGTTATACTGCTTTGGATATGAAGGTCAAAGTTTAATTGATCGTCTATTATTTATTTATTTATTTGTCTTTGCTTAGCAGGAAAGTTTGACCGGGTAATACCCATTTTCAGTGGAGGCCTGGGAAGAAAAGCTCCATTTGCTTACATTGCATCATACTAAGTTCCAGTTAAACACAGAGCAGTTGCATTTCAATTTACATTTATACACAGACAGCAGTTTAGTTTCTACAGTCGAAGATTTTACAAAGGTGGAAGTTACTAAAGAGAAAGCCAGGATGCAACTTAGTGGATTGTACAGGCAGCGGTTATGTATACAAATTGTTTTGTCATTTCAGTGAGAGGTTGAGAGTATTTTGTTTAAGGAGAGTATTTGGAGAGCATCATATAGTGAACACAATGTCTTAACCTTGTGATGAGCATGTGCAGGACCAGGATGTTGTTTAAGCAGTGGTTTAAAAGTATTATGTTTGTCAGAGAGTTTTATTTGTGTAGGGATACTACTCCAGACTTTAGCAATGTATTGGCAGCAAAGCAAGTCTCCTGCAATGTTATTTGACTTATCTGTAAGTAATAAGAGCTTGTTAATAGAGTAGAGGTCCCTTGCTGGACAGTAGGGATAATGAATAAGTTATGTTAGATAGTAGTGTAATTTAAGCCAGCTTAATTGCTTTAAGCTATGACAATAGTGAGTCCTATGAGGGAGATTGGTGGCAAATTTAGCTATTTTATTGTAACAGGAGGCAAGTTTCTTTATTTGAGTATTGTTTAAGTTTGTTAGGATAGGAGTAGTGTATAACAGAGTTGGCAGTGAGAAGGTGGTTGCTAGAGTTTTTAGTGCAGTATCTGTAAGGAATCCATAAAAGTGATTTGTAAAGGGAGCCTAGTTTCTGGTGTGTACATTTAATAGTATGCAGTATATGCTAGTCGTATTTGAGATTGTCATCTTTTATAATAGCTAGATGTTTACTGTATGCTAAACTTTCATCGGTATCATTTGTTAGCTTTATGGCAAAAGATTGCTTTTGATTTTATCAACTTCTGAGCTAAAAAGTATTAACTAAGTTTTCTTGGGTGTGAGTAGGAGGTTTGATTCTTTGAGCCAGGTTTCTGGAGAGAAGAAAGATTTTTGGGTAATGTCTTTAAGCTTATTTATTGTTGAGTCGTCTGCACCCTGAACTAAACTAACATGGGGAGTTGAGGTGTGGCGGTCATTAATAAACATATTAAATAGCAGAGGACCCAGGATAGAGCCCTGAGGGACACGTAGTAACTGGTTAAAAAGACGAGTAGGTTTGCTGTCATTTAATGGCTTGTTTCCTTCCAGATAGAAAGCTAAGAAACCACAACAAGGACTACTGTGAAAGACCTATTCAGTGGAGACAAATGAGCAGTTGCTGGTGGGAGACAGTATCAAATGCCTTTGACAAGTCTAAGAACATGGTGCACACAAGCAGACCGTTGTTTCTTTCTGCAGATAATAAACTCTGTAGATGTGTCACCTTTGTGCAGTGGTATGATGCAGGATCATTTCCACCATGATGGGATTCATCTTTCTGCTGTGGACCTATTAATTAGGCTGGACACAGGGAAGGCTATGACTTCTGTGGCCATTTTTAGGTAGTCTGATGGTAGTTGGACTACAGCTACAGAAGTAGTTTTTAGTTTAAGGAGTAACTTTATTATTAGTGAGGTAGGTACTATACTAAATCTGAAGAGCTGTGGATGGTTTTGATTGGACAGAGGTAGAGTAAGGGGGGAGATGTATTAGTGTCCAAGATAGAAAATACTGATTGTATAAAGTAGGAATTAAATTGTGTGGGGATAGAGTCTGTCATATTGTTTGTTTTTGGAAAGGGAGTGGTGGTCTTTCCAGGGTGGACTAGTTTATTTAGTGATGATCAAAAAAGTTTTGGGTTGTTTATTTGTTTGTCTTGTAGGTTAGTTCTCTATAGCATTGTAAAACTTGTGCATTGGTTAGATAGTGTTGTGTCAAACCTTAAAGCTGAAATGGAATGGTTGTATGCAAACAAAATAATTTTATATCTGCTGTATATCTTACTACCTGAAGTGCCTCCACTACGCATACTCAATCTTGTATTATTCATCACCAGGTAATAAACCTTATAACCTGCCCTAATCTTAAAAGGCTTGAAATGAGATAAGGACACCCCTCAGCAGCTAACTTCTTGAAATATCTCCTGCTCTGTCCGTCGGACCTGAAACAACCTGACAAGGTTCTTACCTTTATTACTCTGCCTGTATATACTAAATAGGCAAGTTGAACTGGGTCTGTAGAACTCCTAGACACCCCTGTAAAAGCCCTAAGGTTATCTAACATCACAATTTGGTATACTCACAACTAAATTTATGTAAATTCCTGGCCCTATTCCTATCCCTGCTAGCTCCAAAAAACTACAAAAACTAGCTGATACCTCTCTTAAAACACTTTGTGCTTTACATAGAAAGTAAGTGATTAAACACTCGGTGTTTTTAAACAGATGGTAGGAATACTTGTCTCTAATGCTACCTCTGCTCCCCTAAAACTATTAAATCTAGCTGAAAATCAGCTTAAAACGCATAGCGTTTTCAACTAAATGAGTTAAAAATTGTAGCATGTTACAGGCCACCCTCACAAACTCAGGAACCTCACATGGCCTTCCTGAAAACACTAGAGGGGATAAATGTATCACCAAACACCATCATACTAGGTGACTTCAATTACCCTAATATAGACTGGGAACACTACTCAAGCCCAAACACCCTAGCCCAAAAGTTCCTGGAATTCATAAACTCAAATGCCATGGAACAACTAGTCACCATCCCCACAAGAGGAGATAACATACTTGATCTCATCATCACGAACATGGGAGCACAATGCTCAACACCGGAAGTATACCCCTCACTGGTGAGATCAGATCACAAACTAATCTCGCTGGAGGTCCTCATCCCACCCCCACCTGAAATAAAAGACCACAGTAAAGAACTTCTCGAAAGCCGACTTCACACTTCTAAAGACTAGTGTGGTCTCCTTTATGGCCCCGAGCGGCGGAAAACAGTACTCAAGCCGCTGAATCACTTACAAATGCCTTCTACCAGCACCTGCAGGACTGCATGGATAAGGCAATCCCAAACAAAACAAAGACTCTTTGTACCAAAGGCAAGCGTCCAGTCTGGTGGACCCCAGCCATAAACAAACTCTACAACAAAAGGAGGAAGCTACTACAAGATAGAGCAAAATCCTTAAAAGGTAAGACACCCTTGATCACTATAAGTAAAAAACTAAGAGCTCTCATAAAATCATCCAAAGCAAATTTTGAGAGAAAAATAGCTAAAGACTCAAAAGATAATCATAAGGCCTTCTTTAGCTATGTTAGAAACCTGGGAGGAAACTCCCAGATATGCTCAGAACTAGTTCAAAATGATGTGAAGATTACTGATCCTACAGACATTGCCAACATACTGGCTGACAGGTTCAGTGCAAACTTCTCCCCCCCCTCCCCCCCAAAAGGAGAGATATCTATACCAAACAATTGCAGCCCCCCAAACATTTCAAACGCCCAAGTGAGAACAGCTCTCTCCAAAGCAAAAAACACAGCATCCATGGGACCCGATGGTGTCCCCGGCTGTGTGCTCCACGAACTCAATGAGGAATTAAACCCACAGCTAGGACAGCTGTTTAATCAAAGTCTTACCTCTGGATACGTACCCAGGGAGTGGCGCACTGCAACTGTGGTCCCACTTCACAAAGGCGGTGCCTCCACCGACCCTGGAAATTACCGGCCCATTAGCTTGACAAGCCTTATCTGCAAAGCCATGGAGAGGATCATAATGGACCTCATAAATAAAGACATAGGGAATTTGCAGACTTTGGATCCAACCCAGTTTGGCTTTGTCAAAGGCAGATCATGCCTTTTAAACTTGGTTGACTTTTTCAAAACAGTCATCAAAGCCATTGATGAAGGAAAGGCAGTCCATACAGCCTACCTCGATCTGGCGAAGGCCTTCGATACAATACCCCACTCGGGTATCATTGAAAAACTCATCAGCTTAAATGTTAACCCATACATCACAAGATGGGTTGCAAACTGGCTGAGTGACAGAACCCACAGGGTCAGAGTTGCTGGCGCCATGTCAGACTCAAAGCCTGTCACAAGTGGTGTCCCACAGGGCTCAGTCCTGGGCCCACTCTTGTTTGGCATCTACTTTTCTGAAGTACAAGCAAACACAGGAGGGTTATGGCTGACAAAGTTTGCAGATGACTGCAAACTGGGCCATAGTAGAAAACACATCTGACACAGATATCCTTCAGAAGGGTCTCACAGAAACGGATAACTGGTGCCAGAGCCATGGCCTAAAGTTAAATGCCAAAAAATGCATAGTCATACCCTTCGGGAAAAACAAGGTTACCCCTAGCTACCAAATAGGTGGCAATCCACTGAGCACAGAAGAAGTTATCAGGGACCTGGTAACCCAGGTTGATAGTAGTCTGTCATTCGACACCCATGTAGCTAAAGTAGTTAGGAAGACCTTCTACATTGCCCACCTTATCATGAAGGGATTCTCATCTAGATCAAGGGAGGTCATGGTCTCCCTTTACTCATCACTCATCAGACCAATGATTGAGTACAATGCCCCATTCGGAATGTATCTGACCCGACACTTGCAGCAACTGGAGAGGCCACAGACGTTCCTCACCAAAAGGATAAAGGGTCTCAAAAATCTGTCCTATGCTGCCCGACTGAAAGAACTCCAGCTCTATTCAGTTGCTTACCGCTTGCTCAGAGGTGACCTTTGCCTAACATACAAGGCTATGTCAAACCCAGATTTGATGAATATGCTTCACCTCAAAAAATCTAGATCCATCAGAGCCACAAGGGCGGGAGACTTAAACCTCGACACGGCTATTAATAGGACGTGCTGGAGGGATAGATTCATCACCCAAAGACTCCCTATGCTGTGGAACAAAATCCCGGTATATGTGAGGCAGAGCACCTCACTGGCCTTGTTCAAGAGAAATCTTGACCAATGGATGGGAGATCGCAGATATACCCCAGGGATTACCTCAGTGTCACTGCTCGACAGAGGCACAGCAAAATAATGGGTATAGTTCCCCATACTAAAGGGGTGGCGTAAGCCACAAAACGATGGGCTAGGCTTGTAAATGCCCTCGGGCAGATAGCCTAGTATGAACCTATGAACCTATGAACCTATGAACAGCTAAATAAACCCCATTCTAAAGACCAAAATCTGAAGAAAAGGAAAACTGGTAAAGAAAAAGTAGTATCATTTTCAATTATACATACAAAGGACCTACAGACCCCAAGAACCATGTGGTTGGGTTTAGCCCTGCTCCACTTACCCTTGCTGCACTCAGGCTTGCTCAGCGCCTCACCCTGCCCCCAAATTCCACCCGCCCCTAGACTTGCTAAATTTATAGTAAATTACCACACCCCCACTCATTAGAACCAATCAGCAATAGCTGAGACTTCAATAAGACACTCCCTTACTCACCCTATTTCACTTATATTCCTTTAATAACCTGAGCACCAGTCAGTAACTATACAATAGCAGTGTTGCTCACACTACCCAAATTAATGTTGATATACTCCCTAATACCTGTGATGCTTATCCTGTATATACTTACTGCCTATGAACATCAGGAGTATCATGGCTTCCATTACCCTAGAAGCCAAACAAACAAACCTATAACACCTAATAAGTTAGATTACTTGAAAAATCCTCTCATACCTAACTCCTCACACAATCAACACCATCTACCTATTAGATCAAGGTACATCAATTCTAAAACCAAAAAAATACCAAAACCTAATTATTAAATTCCTGAAGCTGTCCATTAAATTACAATGGAGCCTCACAATGGATGGTGACATCCACCCAAATCCTGGCACATTCACACCCAATGGCTCTAGCTCTAGTACTACCCCTCCCTTTAACCTACAAATGTTAAACAGACCTCCTAACTAACTCTTGGTGAGCCATCTAAACATTAGGAGCTTAAATAATAAGATTCAGCTCTTTCATGCCTCCTAGACTACCTTTCCCTGGATATTCTATGTCTAACTGAAACCTGGCTAAAACCATCAACCTCAGACAATCAAGTTATACCACCAGGTTACAATATAATAAGGCTAGACCGTACCACCAAGAAGGGTGGAGGGGTAGCTGCACTATATAAAACTACACTAGAGATGACCAATGATGCCCTAAAGTCATCACAAGTTGAAAAAGCTGAAATAATTATCACTAAGCTGCATATTAATAAAAACAAATGTATAAATATCATACCCCCAGGTAATAACATAAAAGTTCTGGAAGATTTATTATGGAGGCTGTCAAGTAACTACCCCCAAGAAACTATTGTTCTTGGTGACTTGAACACAGACTGGAACATTTGTTCCTCAAAATCTCCTTTACATCATGTAAACCTATATGGATTCACTCAGGTTATGACCTCTCCCACTAGGATAAGTAAACCCAACAATAAAGAATGTACCCTAGACTGGATATTAATTAAGAGTGACCCCATATGTACAAAGCTGGGACTCTGCCTGATGATATAAATGATCACTTTCTAACCTATATAATCAGGCAAAAGGCTGATATCCCCAACCAACCCACTTATAAAACAATTAGGAACAATAAAAACTTTAACCCTACTAATTTCCAAAATGAATTCAAACTTACTAAAACACCTCCCACTAGAAGAAGCTATAAAATACTTTAATACTAAATTCCTAGCCATCCTTGATATCCATGCACCAGCACGCTCTATTAGAACTAAAACCGAAGCTGCCCCATGGCTTTCAGTTGAAACCAGACAAAAAAATCTCACTTAGAAACAAGGCTTGGGCATCTTGGCGGATCACAAAAGTCCCTGCAGATCAACTTAGATACAGACAGCTAAGGAATGATACAAAAAATCTGTTACTACTGACAAAAAAAAAAAAACTATTATTGCCACCTACAACAGAAACACCAAAATAAACCCCAAAAGCTTTGGGCAGCCATAAATAAAATTCACCCAGGACAATCCACAACCCCTACCCCCTCAACTACTAATCAAAAACCTCCAGCAGAGGTTGCCAATACCTTTAACAGCTTTTTCACTGAAACTATCCAAAGTCTAGCTAGTCAATTATCCCCCAGCTGCCCAAACCCTATTATTACTATACCCAGTTCCCAACCCACGTTTAACTTTCAACCATTCTCCACATCATTTATCTGAACACTAATTAAGAAACTGAAACCTAATACCATATCTGCATTTCTCCACCCAGCTGAGTATTTACAAAAATCAGCAAATGCCATAGCTTACCCGATCTCTATCCTGATCAATCGAACTATATCTGAATCCTTCATTCCCCTCACCTGGAAGATATCCCATGTAATCCCAATCCATAAAGGGGGCACCGCCACTGAACTCTCTAATTACAGACCCATAGCTGTTCTATCACCACTAGCCAAAATTATGGAAAAATGCATCCATAAACAACTTCTGAACTATCTTATCACAAACAATCTTCTAACAAACTCTCAACATCGTTTTAGACCACACCATAGTACCACCACTCCCCTCCCTATTGCAACCTGTATTCAATATGTGGATGACTTGACTCTTATATGCTCGGCCACCTCCCCAACAGAGCTGCAGACTTTATCCCAAAAATGCTTTTAATACAGTAGAAAGTTGGCTCCTTAATCGATGTCTCTTATTAAATCCAGACAAAACTAAACTGCTGCTGTTCTCCCCAACTCGTAAGTCCACCATACCAGCCTTTACCATAAAATCTAACAACAGTACCAATATTTCTCCAGATCCCTCTACCAAGCTACTAGGTGTAACAGTTGATAATAACCTTCATTTTGACTTGCATATTAACCATACAATTAAAGCAGTCAATAAAAACTCGGCTCCCTATATAAGATTAAACCCTTCCTAACGCCCCTAGCTAGGACTGTTATTGCCCATACACACCTATTCTGCACCCTCCTCTATGCCTCCCCCTTATTCACAAACTTAAGTAAAACCGACCTGAACAAACTCTCAAGCTGCTATAATCACATTGCTAGATTTACCACTGATACAACCTTCAGAACACACCACTGTCTTAACCTTAATCTTCTAGGGTGGCTTGAGTTACCTATCCTACTTCAGGTCAACCAACTACTAGCTGCCCATAAAATTCTCTATCAATCCAAAAAAATGCCTGTACTTAATAACCTCATCACCCCCTACCATAACCTCAAGACACTTCGATCATCCAACAAAAAGTTAGTTTCCACTTTCAAAATTAACAACTCAGCTGGGGAATCTCTGTTTGCCAACTCTGTTGGCAAAACATGGAATTCACTTGCTGCTGACCAAACTCTCGCTGTCTCAATTCAAGAAAAATCTTATACAATACCACCTTAGAACACGATGGCTAAGTCCTTGCTCTACTCCCGACTAAATTCTTCCCCCTCAACTGCATGCCTAACGAGGACTTCTTGCCACAACGAGACTGTATCTTAATTATAAGTTAAGATTTTAGCAATCTGTACTAACTTCATGTGACTGAATTATGTTTTTAACCTTTTAATGTATGTAAAAATGCATTGAAAACTGTATAACATGATCGACAAATATATATATATAAATATTTTTTGTATGTATGTATGGAGCTTTTCTCCCTGGGCCTCCACTGAAAAAGAACATGAAGCTAGTCGGACTAACCCGTTCAACAAATGTAAAATAAACAGTGTAAAACAAGGTCTGAGCCAAACAAGAGTGATTAAAGACAGAAAAGAAGAAGTCCTTTTACAGAGTGTAAAGAAAATAACAGGGACCCTTCCAAACCCCGTTACATGTCAATGACATGGGAATTCAAAGTTACACCAAGATAAAGACTTTCTCCCCCCTGGCTACAGTATACTGAGCTTAAACCAACGAAAGAAAAAGGGGGGAGGAGTTGCCATTGTTTACTCCAACCACTTCACTCTTACAAGTTTTAAGAAACCTACTCCCTCCTTTTCCCTGCTAAATTACTGTCATACAATCTGAAACTTAATAGCCATACCACCATCACTCTAGTAACCATCTACTTTTATACAAGGGGATAACATTCCCCTGCTGGAAAATGTACTCTCGCACTTCTCTCAACACATTCCAAACGAAACCATCATTCTCAGAGATGTACACATTAACTGGTTAACTCTGTGTCCTCCAAATTTTCCCTCACACATTAATTTGTATGGCTTTAAAAAACTTAGCACTGATCCCACACATTCCAACAACTGACACACACACAGCACTCTAATAAAATGGATACTAGTCTCTAACCACTCCAAGTACCATAACCCTGAAACCCTATCCAACTCCCTAAGTGATGACTCCCCAATAAAAGTGCTTAGAGTAACTCCTAACTTTCCTAAACTGCATAGATTTATCACACCGCAAGCTAACTTCCACCCAGAAACTTTAAAATCTCTCCTCTCTAAAGTGAACTGGAATTTCCTTACCCAACTCCCCCTCGATGATGCAGTCCAGTCTTTCTACTCCACCTTCTTTAGCATTCTTAACTCACTTGCTCCTCTCTGCACAGTCTCCATTAAATCTAATATATCTCCATGGCTATCAAATGCCACCTGCACCCTAATGAAAAATAGAGACAGGGCATGGAAAACATGGATTAAAACTAAGCTCCCTGCAGACATGCAAAAATACAAAGAACCAAGAAATCTGAATAAAAAGCACATTAATAAAGAGAAAAAAAACGTCGACTATAACCCTCCCACAGACTTGAGATCTAATCCCAAAATATTTAGGAACTCAATAAAGCAAATATTACATCCTGGTCGTCCTTGCTTCCCCAATCCACCCCCCCCCCGATAAGACACCTGAAGAAACTGCCTCCACCTTCAACACCTATTTCATTGAATCTATATCTAAGCTATTTAACCCTAACACCAACTCCTCCACATTTAATGATACTTCAAACCGCTCAGAATCATCTCCTGCTATACACTCATCTAATACTTTTTTTCCTCAAACCTGTACCTACCAGCTACATCAAATCTCTACTCTCGATACTTAAACCTTGCTCAGCATCAACCGACAGCATTCCTTCCCCTTTTCTTCAGCTAGCAGCTGACTCTCTTGCTCTCCCTGTCGCTATCTTAATTAACCGCTCCATCTCTGAGCCCAAAGTTCCTTCCATCTGGAAACAATTCTTCACCTTAACTATACACAAAGGAGGTAACTCCTCTGAAATCACTAATGTTAGACCGATTGCCATCCTCTCAGCTCTCTCTAAAGTTCTAGAAAATGCATACATACACAAGTCATGCACTATTTACTCCACGAAAATCTTCTCACACCTACTCAACATGGTTTTCAACCTAAGCATAACACTACTACTGCCTTAATATCATACCTTAATACTATCCCTTTAGCCAGAGATGACAACAAACTTATCTCCTGTCTATTCTCAAATTTCTCAAAAGCTTTTGATACCATCTCTCACTCTCTTCTTCTACACAAACTAACCAACCTTAACTACTCCTCTACTGTTGTATGGTTTGCCAGCTACCTCACTGACCAATTTCAATCAATGAGGTGTCACTCTGCACTCTCCCCTCCTCTCTCAGTTTAAATGGGAGTTCCTCAAGGTTCTATCCTTGGTCCATTACTTTTCAGCATCTTCATGAATCTTCTTAATTCTTCTTGTCCTCGGTCATCGTTGGTTCAATACGCTGATGACTCTACTGTCATCATTATTGCTGATTCTCCCTCTGAACTCATTTCTGCTACACAGACTTCCTTTAACTCAGTTGAAAACTGGCTCTTTGAAAAACAGCTTATCCTTAACCCCCCAAAAAATAAACTATTACTTTTTCTTCCTAAAAACCTTACGCACATTAAATCCACCTTCTCAATACTGTCTCTTAATAACACCCCCATCGAGGTGAAATTTAGCTCAAAACTCCTAGGTGTCATCATTGATGACCAACTTAAATTCAATCTACACATTAATAACTGTATCGAGAAAACTCATCAGAAACTAGGGCTCTTCTACCACAACAAAAAGTTTCTCACAAGTGAAGCTAAAGTAACTGTCTCTTATGCCTACCTCCTACCCAGTCTATTATATGGATCTCAAATTCTTACTAGTCTCAACTCTGTACTCCTAGCCAAACTAGAATCCACCTACAACAAGATAGCCAGACTTGTTGTCTATCAAAATCCCATCACTGTCTCTCACTCAAACACCTAAACTGTCTTGAATTACCTCACCGGCTTTTTCTCTCTCAGCTCCAGATCATCCACTCTATCTTATATCAGCCCTCCTACTGTCCTACGCTTTCATCTATCATCTCCCACTATTTGTCTGCTAGATCTCTCCAGAGCTCTAACCTAGGCCTGTTACTAATCTACAAACCAAAGACCAAATTTGGATGCAACCCCTATAGCTACAATCACACTAAGGTCTGGAACAAGATCCCACCAGAAATCAGGACCCTTAAGCAACTTAAACAATTCAAGACAGCCACCAAAAAATACCTGCAAAGCCAATGGACTTGCCACTGTACTCACCTCCATAAACATCTTCTCATCCCTAGCAACATTCCACTATCTACCCCCTAGCTAGTGATCGTCTAAAGTATCTCTAACTTCCTACAACTAGTCTCTCATCGACCACTTTAAATCTTCATCATAAGCACATTACTTAAATACTTTTCTAAATGATGCAAGTTTTTACCTCTTTTGACAAAACTATAATTATGCTTATGTAATTTTCTGTTTTTCATTTATGTGTTTTTTGTATAAATTATGTAACTTTACTGTTGATTATTTTTTGTAAATGATAATCTGTTTAACCTGTGGAGCTTTTCTCCCCGGGCCTCTGCTGAAAAAGGGATACTTAGCTCAGTTGAACAAACCAAGTCAACAAATGTAAAATAAATAAAATAAAATAAATAAATACTTCCTTATGTCTGGCATGAGTCATACAAAGTATTATGGGAAAGAGAAAGGCTTGAGGGAGTACAAGAGCACGTTGATACATCAAGCCCCATTGGTAGCCATGTTGTGGAAAACAGGCTAAAATTACAAATAAAGCACTTAGACTGATTTTGACGCATTAAAATAGGTCAGGAAACAAATATAAAGTGAAAAAACATTTTTTTTAGTTCTAGGGTGGAGTTTTCCTTTAAGGTCTGTAAGAATATATTATTAAAGTGTTGTACAGCAGTATCTAGTAGCATTTTTCTAATTACATTCTAGTTATGCTGTTTTAGTGTTTCACTGAAAAAAATCTTTACACAAGTCAGCCATGGTGTTGTAGTGGTTCATAGGTTCATAGGTTGGTACTAGGCTATCGGCCCTAGGGCCTATACAAGCCTAGCCATAACAATTCCCTGGATATTTTTTCCTACACTATTTACTTCCCTGGACCTCTGTCTAGCAGGGTGACTAACATGATCCCCGGGATGAATTTCCTTTCTCCCATCCAATCGTCAAGGTTCCTCTTGAAGAGGTCCAAAGAGGCACTCTGCTTGACATGTATGGGCAGTCTATTCCAGAGTCTGCGGAGTCTCTGGGTCAGGAACCTATCCCTCCAGCATGTTTTGTTTATTGTGATAACAATGTTTCGATCCTTGGAGCATGTGGCTCTGAGAGATTGGGATTTCTTTAAGTGTAGCATGTCTAACATCTCTGAGTTTGACATGGCCTTGTATGTTAAGCAGAGATCACCTCTGAGTACACAATATGTGACAGAGTATAGCTGGAGTTTTTTAAGGCGGTCAGCATAGGGCATCTGCTTTAGGCCTGTGATTTTTTTATTGAGGTATTTCTGCAGCCTTTCCAGTTGTTTCAGGTGTCTTGAGAGGTACATACCAAATGGGGCATTGTATTCTATAGTGGGTCTAATGAGGGATGAGTACAGTGGGACAATGACCTCCTTTTTTCTAGATGAAAAGCCCTTAGTGATGAGGTGTGCCACATAGAAGGATTTCCTGACTGTTGTGGCGATGTGGTTATCAAAGGTGAGACCACTGTCCACCTGTGTCCCTAAGTCTCTTATAACACTTTCTGTGCTTAGTGTACTGCCACCTATGTGGTAATTCATGGGTACATGTTTTTTCCAAAAGGGGATAACTATACATTTCTTGGCATTGAACTTGAGCCCATGGCTCTGGCACCAGGCATCTGTTTCTGTAAGGCCCTTCTGTAGAATATCCACATCATTTGGGGATTCAGTAATGGCTCCCAGTTTGCAGTCATCTGCAAACTTAGTTAGCCAGAGTCCCTTAGTATTGGCCTGTACTTCAGAGAAGTAGATGCCAAACAAGAGTGGTCCCAGGACTGAACCCTGAGGTACTCCACTTGTCACTTATCTGGAGCTGGATTTGGAGTCAGCTACTTTTACAGTGTGGGTTCTGTCAGTAAGCCATTTGGCAACCCATCAAGTGACATAGGGATTAATGACCAGCTTAGTAAGTTTAGCTATGATTTCAGAGTGGGGGATGGTGTCAAAGGCCTTGGAGAGGTCCAGATAGGCTGTGTGGACCGCCTTCCCCTTGTCCACAGCTCTGGAGACTGATTCAAAGAAGTCAATCAGGTTCAGAGGACAAGATCCACCCTTCATGAACCCAAATTGGGTGAGATCCAGAGTTTGAAGGTTGCCAATGTCTTTGTTTATAAGTTACATGATAATACGTTCCATGGCCTTGCAGATCAGGCTTGTCAGACTGATGGGGCAGTAGTTCCTGAGATCTAAGGTGGATCCCCCCTTGTGGAGTGGGATAACTGTAGCTGTGCACCAGTCAGTGGGCACAAAGCCTGAGGTGAGGCTATGATTAAACATGACACTTAGGTGAGGTGCCAGTTCATTTTGTAGTTCATGTAGTACACAGCCCGGGATGTCATTTGGTCCCATGGATGCTGTATTCTTAGCTTTGGAGAGTGTGTTTTTTACCTTGTGTGGCCATTATTACCGGAATTTGTCAATCTTCCAGTATTGAGATGGGCCATTTAGGGAGTGAGAGGGGGGTGAAGTTGGCACTGAATCAATCTGCCAGGATATTGGCAATATCCTTGGGATCGGTATATTTAATGCCATTCTGTTGTAGCTCAGAGCAGATCTAAGCATTGCCATTTGGATTCTTGACATAGTTATAGAATGCCTTGTGGCTGTCTTTGGAATCTTTGGCAATTTTTTTTTCGTAACTAGCTTTGGAGGATTTTATGAGGGATCTCAGCTTCTTTTAATAAAGATATTTTCAGTCTTTCAGCTTTTCCCAGTTAGGGGTCACCACAGCATTATTGCCTCACAGTAAGAGGTTCTCTAGTTCAATTCTCAGCTGCAGTGCCTTCTGTGAGGAGTCTCCATGTCCTCCTGTGGTGAGTGAGTTTTAAAGACATGCAAGTAGTTGTGTGTGTGCCTTCTGTGAAGGTTGGGCATCAGGCTGGCTACTCGACACCATAAAAACACCACTGCCAATCAGTCTGTGGACTCGTGATGTGCTGTGGTGACCACTAACTGGGAAAAGCTGAAAGGCAGAAAATATCTTTACTAAAATTGGTTGTACTTTATATTTGATTATAGATAATGCATTTATTTAGGTTGTGGTGAGTTCTAATTGCATATGTTGGTATGTGGTCACTTATGTTATCAGAGAAGCAGTCTAGTTTGTTGGTTAGAATCCAGTCTAATGTTGAGTGTCTCCCTGAAGTTTTACTGATTCTAGTAGGTGTGGTTATTAATTGTCTGAGGTTGTACAAGTTTATAGATTTAGTGGGGGTAGTGGAATTTAAGAGTTGCCAATCTATGAATTTCAGATAAGTAGCTGGAGAACCATTTGAAAGTATTCTGGGATAGTCCCAGTGATGCCATTTTAAGAGTAGTTTGTGATGAGAGACTTTGTCAAAGGCTTTGAAAAGTCTAAGAAGTAAGAAAAGACTAGTTTGTTGCTATCCCTGGTTTGATGACAGGGCCAAGAAAAACTAACAGGGTAGCTGTGGTGCAATGATCTGCTGTATGGCCATGCTAAGTTGGAGAAAGTAGATTTTCCTGAAGTTTATAATGCAGTAATTGTTTGTGAATGCACTTTTCTGGTATTTTTTGGCGGGGCAGGATAGCAATGGGTCTAAGGTTGGTTATTAGCTACCACCTTTATGGGATGGAATGACATAGGACTTTTTCCAGAGTAATGGAACGTAAACTCTTGAATGGAGCAGTTTATTAATATTGATATTGGATATACAATTGCACTAAAGGGTTTCAGGTATTCTAAGAGGAAATTGTCAACAGATGGAGAGCAATGTTTGATTTTGCTTAGTAAGCGTTGTATAAGAAAGGCAGAGACCAGATTTCAAGGAGAAAGAGGAGTTTTGGGAGTTACTAAGTTGCATGAGAGAGTGGTATGTGTTTTGGATGAGTTATGTGTGAGAGTGAGTGTTTATATTTCCCCTGGAACGAATGGTCCATGCTAAAATATAATCATAACCTCATCTTTGTGGAAATATGAGTATCTACTGCAGTCATTTTTTCAGTGGTGCTTAAAAGGGCCCCTTATAAGAAGTTCATGAATAATCTACTGAAAGCAAACTTGATATGTTAAACTCATCATACAACTCATACATTAAATCTGCAGATGATACAACAAAAAATTATTTTTGTCAAGGAGATCTTCCCCCATATAAAAGGTATGGGGCTCCACCACATTGATTTATAGACTAATTTTGCACTTGAATAAAAATAGGAAAACAGAAACATTAGATTGAAAATACTACTGTGATCACACAGTACAATAAATATGTACAAAAATATTGAGACTGCTCAGTTCGGAGACCTGGGATCTGGGAAATGCATTTGGGAACTATGGTTCTTGGAATGTTACAATCTCCCTGCTTAAACCTTTATGCATGCCTATAACAGATTTCAGGGTGTGTTAGGTATATTAAACTTGTGAGGGTTACCTTTTTCTACCAGGGACCTAATCCAATTCTGCAGTATATCATTCTGATTCACAGATAAGTGAAGCCCTGCCCATTGCAAAATGCTGTGTATTTATGCTCAGCCATTAAAGCTGGTTTGTCTTGCTCAACACAGACCTCAGACAGTTTCAATGCTTTGTAATGGAATTTTAATAAACAGCAAGCACTACTAGTCACATGGTTATGGTACTGACTACACATATTTTACAGATGAATATATTTCAACAAGTGTACTAGGATCTGATGAAATTATACAGGCAAAGATCAATTTTTTTTTTTAATTCTGTCATATGTCTTGTTTATATAGTTGTGCAGATATTGCATAAACTATTCTCATGTGACCTAAATACAAAGATATAACTATCTTTCAGTGTTTAACTGTCTGCTGCTCTCTTTTATGGACCATTAGCTTGTCATTGTGAAGGGACGTATGCATTTCAGTGAACCTATGAGCTACACAGTGTAGGGCCACTCAAGATGGTCAGAACACAAAGATGACACTAAAACTGGTCCACTGGACAAAACAATGATAAGCTACTCCATTACCTTTGCCAAGAATACCCTGTGAAAAAAAAAAAGAACCAGAGACATGTTGAAGTTAAAGTTATACCACAAGATGAGGCCCTCATATCTGAACATGTCCAACATAATTCAAGGGAAGAAAAAGGACAAGCACATTATTTTATTTTATTAATTTGTTAAACAGGTAAATATACTGTACAGAATTGTACCTTTTTAAGGTCAACCCTCTAGCATTGTCTGGTTAATTGAGTTGCTCAGAGTCAAACAGAAGGCAAATGGAGGAGAAAGGAATAAAACCCTGAAGTCTGAACTACAGGACTCAGCTTGTTAACAGCCTTAATCATCTGATCTAACTGACGGACAAAGTAGAAGTCATAGTAGAGGTTGGCAAAAGGATGTCTGAAGAATGTGCTTGAACCACTTGTGACCTTTTTCTTTAGATTCCTGTCATTTTCAGAAATGAAAGGAAGGTCTGATGCTGCAAAGAGCTGTGCACCATTGGAACTTTGAATGTAAGGATGCTGGGCAGATGTACATGTGATATGGTTAAGAATCACATGACAAGAATAAACAGGCAGTTCTGGCGATTAATGAAAAGTGGACTAGAATGAGTCACTTTACACCAGATAATCACCAAATCTTGTACTGTGGACAAGAATTTTACAAAATAAATGGATAAGTCCTCAAAGTTCATAAAAAGGGTGTCAAAAATCAGTGCTTAGTTACAAACATAAAATGATAAAATAATCAAATTAAAGGTGAGACATTCAAAATTATAGTGATATATGTTTATTCCACAAGTACAGATGTCAAAGAGGAGAAAGCTATTAGTTTTATGATGCCACACCATCTGGAAATAATACTAAAAAAAAGAGGGGTTGGGAGGTTGGCCTAATGGTTAAGGTGTTTGCCTTACAAACACAAGGTGCAGGGTTTGAGTCTCACAAGGGATAATTGGCTAGGCTTAAAAAGGCTCACAAGAGCAGTTAGCTTAGTACTAATCTATGAATGAATATCACATCCATTTTAGGTGATTGTAATGGCAATATCTGTAGTCAAAATATAACTGGAACCATGACCAGATTTGGTCTTGGAGTACAAAATGAAGAAGGACACAGACTAGCAGAATTCTGCTAAGATAATTCATTGGCTATAAGAAATACTCTGTGTCTACTGCCTAACACATGATTTTACACATGGACATCACCAGATAGTTGATAGAGAAATCAGACTGACTATATACTTGGCAGTCAGTGATATAAAATTGTTATACACTCAGCAAAAATAAGATCTGGAGCTGACCATAACTTAAGCCACTAGCTTCTTACCACAAAGTTTAGAATTAAATTAAATACATCAAGAAAACATCCAGATTAACCAGATATAAAGGCAAGAATAGTACAAGTGAATATGCAGTGGAGGTGAAGAATAGATTTAAAGATTACACTTGGTGGGTAGACCACCAAAATAATTTTAGAAAGAAGCTTGTGGTATTGTCTAGGAGGATAGAAGCATAAAGTATTCCAAATAAAAAAAGTTTAACAAAGGCAAATTGACTGTGTAGGCTTTAGAACTGGTCAAAGAAAGAGAGACATTCACTACTTCTAGCAGTTTACACCAGAGGCTGACACCCCCATTTGCACAATCCTTCTTATGGCTCCTTCAAAGGAAAATATGAAAGACACCTAATAAAAGTTGAAGATCACTGGAAACAGCTGAAGGACATATAGAAGAATCACGGAAGAAAACCTCTAACTTTAGTGATACATATGCTAGGATGTTCTCTGCCCTGGAGCCAGACATCAAGGACAGTGAAGTTTAATGAGTCCTAGAATGTTTTGTTTATAACAGGGCTGCAGGAGGTGATGGCATTGTAGCCAAGCTGCTTAAAATACTGCAAAGCGATATTGATACAGTACTGCCTTCAAAAATATGCACACGGCCTTGGATTGTGAAACATCAGTTTATGTAAGACAAGTAGCACCATTCAATTACTTTTAAATACTGTCTGTACACCTCCACACCTCCTGGACTTCTACTTACTCATGTTCATCAAGGTAAGTACACTTCCTCTATAGCTTTCCTACTCCATTTTTAAATTGTAAATATGCTTTCTCTGATTTATATACTATTTTTACCCCTGTTAGACATATGTTTCTTCATATCAAAATGTATTTTTGATTCTAAATTTTTTTATTCTTTTGAAAATTATCAATATTCTCTCATGGCTTTCAATATTTTTTTCTCTTATGTTAGCTAGTTGTTAACTCTGTTGCTCTTATATTCATTGTAATTTTTTATGTTTAATTTTCTGGACCTTTTCTGCTTATGATTCTGCTGAAAAGGGGTCTTATATGATTCACTCGGACTATCCTGATTAATAGAAAAGTAAATTAATGAATAAATACATGCTTAGATTATCAAACAATTGCACTGTAAATTAGATTACAGTAATTTATGGACCAGGAGCTGCTAGCTATACAAGATGGTTTTAGGAGTAGCAGAGACATCCAAGATGAAATTGCCAACATCTTTTGGATAATTGAGAAAACAAGAGAGTTCCAGAAAAAATATTTACTTCTGTTTAATTGACTGCTATAAAGTCTTTGGCTATCTGTGGCAAGTTCTTACTGAAATGTGAGTATTATATTTCCTTATCTGCAAACTGAAGAATCTATCTGGAGAACAGGCAGGGGAGGTTGGCATAATCTTTATCTTAACAGTCATAAGGTGCAGGGTTTGATTCTCACATGGGGTAACTGACTAAACTTAAAATTACCCTTATAGGTAGTTATCCTAGTACTTAATCTATGACACTATTAAAAACAACAAATGTGAGAACTGAATATGGAATAGCTAACTATGCTCAGTGCTAAGTTAGATGAATCAGATGTTGGAATCAAAATTGTTGGAAGAAATATTACTGACCTCAGATACACAGATAATACCACTCTGATAGTTGAAAGTGAGGAAGCATTGTTAAAGTTTTGTTAAAGTTGAAAATGAAGATGAGCTGAATAGTCAATTGTTAAAGCTGGCAGTTGAAGGCACAAAGTCTAGCAGGCTGTTCAACATAAAAAGCCATAAAAATGATCTAGTAATATTATTTCTTTGAATACAGGAGACAAAGAAGTGCAGACAAGACAATACCATATTTTATTTTCATGGGCTCTGTGACATCAGTGCCTTTGCCCAGCAATCAAGGAGCCTCAATCCTCACCACTAACACCAGAGAGGGTGTCTTATATATGAGGAAAGGATAACAAATACACACAGTAAAGTGCAATTTCTCTTAAGAGCACACAGATCACAGTCAGTCTGGGGCTGGTTACTCCCTTGCTCTCCAGGTCCCCAATAAGACTCCCCACTGGCACAGCTATAGGGTCCATATCTCAGCCTAGCTGGGCAAGCTAAAATCTCCAGCATGCTCCCTGTCCAACCACTGCTTTGTGTCCCTGTCCAAGTAGCTGACACGCACACACACACACACACACACACACACACACACACACACACACACACACACACACACACACACATACTTTGAGATACAAGTTTATACAACCACACAGACACTTCTGGGGAAGGCTGGCACAGGTTTCCAGCTGTGTCCCTTTTACCCAGACTATACGGTAGTACTCTGCCACCACCCAGCTAATAATTATCAGATACTCAATGGCCCTTAAAAGGTTGTCCAATTATTACTGTGCAGTACTATTATACGACTGGTAGATGTGACTAAACAGTCAAGGCTTAGTAGAGTGACTTGGTACAGTAATCACTATAAATATGCAATGTACTCTAGAGCTTAAATTATCTCTACACAAACCAGCCACAGTTAAAAGGTTTTAAAATATTTAATAATAAATAATTAAACCACAATACAATACTTTCTACTGCACAGTCAGTGCTAGTCAAGAGTTTAGAGATCACACAGAAATACTTAAAATAATTCAGTAGTACAGTTCTGACATCACAGAAAAAACACAGTATAATCTTTCTAGTTCTAGCTATCTCTAAAAGAAAACACAAGTCTAAGATAACTTGCATAAGACAACAGGCAGAGTGCTGATGAGTTGAATGGTCAAGACAAAAATGCTTAATGCCTTCTGATTCTCTCTCTTTAAATTGAAATTGCTTTTCTGATAAACATTACATCATTCTTTCAATTTCCTGGAGTTCCCAGGCTACACATTAACTGCATTTACATTCTTAATATCTCCCTTTTGTTATCTTGCAGCTGGTCAGGAAACAGAGCAATAAAAATACATTTGCATGTTTAAGTCTAGCAATTTAACACTTGGTTAAAACAATATAAATAATTTCTTCATCTAGACTTTTCGGCACCACTGTCTACTTCAAAGGGTCACCACATGCTTTACTTAGGTCAGTAGAGTGCACTGTTGTCACATTTATTTCCACTTCCACATGTAACAGTATTTTTTTAGATTTAAGACAACAAGCCTGTAGTTTACATTTATATTTACAAATGATAAAATTATGTATAAAATTCTATCTGGCTAGGCTGGCAACCTTCACCCTTCTCTACCAGTCTTCACCCCCCCCCCCCGGAGAACTCAAGCTAGTTTTTCAAGTGACCCTTGAGAAACGCTGGTTGAGAGGGTCAGGTCTATGTGAGTATACCTACCCCATTCCCTGTCTTGAGAGCTCATCTGCAATGGCATTGCTACTCCCACTGCAGTGCCGCACTGACATATCATATGCTTGCAACCCTAGGCTCCATCTTAGCAACTTGACATTTTGCTCTGTTAAATGATTTTAGGGGGTTGTGATCTGTCATAACATTGAATTTCCTTCCATGCAGATAAGGCTGAAGTTTCTGCAATGCCCACACTATGGCTAGACATTCGTTTTCTACAGCTGCATAGCATTCCTCCCTGGGTTGAAGCCTATGACTGAGATAAACCACTGAGTGCTCTTCCACCTCTGAAGAAGTCTGGCTACGTACAGCCCCAACCACATGGTTTGAATCATCCTCCTGCACAACAAATTCTTTGCTGTAATCTAGACTGGCTAACACAGGGGGTCCTCCCAAAGCTTCTTTAAGCTTCTGGAATGCCTGATCACATGCTGTGGTCCACACTACCTTATCTGGCCTGTTCTTCCTTGTCAGGTCTGTGAGGGGAGCAGAAATGATACTATAACTGGGGACAAACTTTCTGTAGTACCCCGCTGTCCCTAAAAAGGCCCTCACCTGTTTTTTAGTAAAAGGTGCAGGCCATGCCTGAATGGCTTCCACTTTGGCAGGTTCTGGCCTTATCTTACCACTCTCCACTCTATGTCCTAGGTAGGAGACCTCCGCCATACCCACCTGACATTTGCTCAGCTTAATGGTCAAGCCAGCCCTCTGTAGTCTGCCCAGCACCTCCCTGACATGCTGAATGTGCTCTGGCCAGGAATGGCTGTAGATGGCAATATCATCTGGGTAAGCAATGGAAAACCCTCTTGCTCCTGCTTGAATATTATCTGCCAGCCTCTGGAAAGTCACTGGGGAATTCTTCATCCCAAAGGGCATCTTTGTAAACTCATACAAGCCAAAAGGAGTCACAAAGGCTGACTTCTCTCTAGCACTGGGAGCCAAGGGCACCTGCCAGTAACCCTTGGTAAGATCAATGGTTGTAAGATACTTAGCCCCACCCATCTGCTCTAGGGCCTCATCTGCCCTAGGCATGGGGTAAGCATCTGACTCAGTGTGACTATTTACTTTTCTGTAGTCCACACAGACCATGTTGCTGCCATCCTTCTTTGGCACCAGCACCACTGGGGAGGCCCAGGGACTGTTGGACTCTTGAATCACCCCTAGTTCCAACATCTTCTGTACCTCCTTTGTCAGAGTATATTTGACTCTCTCAGGCACTCTATAAGTGGCATGCTTAATAGGCCTTTGGGATCCTGTATCCACCTGGTGCTGCACCAGATGGGTGCACCCTGGTTTCCCAGTGAACATGTCCCCAAATTCCTGCAGCACTGCTCAGATTTCTCGAACCTGGGTAGGAGATAGCTGCTGGGACATTGCTACCCTTCCCACAGAGGTGTCAGCCCGAGCCTCATTGAGGAGATCAGTCCTCAGATGTCCCTCAGACTCCTCCTGCAATTCACTGCAAATGCTCAGCACAAGGGCCTACATATCATGGTAAGGTTTCATGTTAACATGGTACAGTTTTCACCCCTGCCATTTGCCTAGCAGTTCCACCATGCAGTTAACAACACTTACCTTTCTGACCATCATAGGGTCCCTCCCAAGCTGTCTGCAGTTTGTTGTGTCTGACAGGAATGAGAACCATTACTTGCTGCCCCACAGCATACTCTATAGTTCGAGCATTTCTGCCATACCACACCTTTTTCTGTTATTGGGCTTCTGCCAGGGACATATGCCACAACCGATTCCTTGTGAGACTCTCTCTCACCTTCCCACTCATCTCAAATTAAATCTAGAGGTCCCCTCACCCTATACCCATACAGCAACTCAAAGGGTGAAAAAAATGTGGATTCCCGGGGAGCCTTTCTGTAAGCAAATAACAGATGGGGCAAATATTTGTCCCACTCCCTCTTAAACTGATCTGCAAATGTCCATAGCATGGACTTGATTGTACAGTTTAACCTCTCAACAAGACCATTAGTCTTGGGATGGTAGGGGTTGGTCTTCATGTGCTTCACCCCACAGGACTTCCACAGACAAGTCAGCAGGTCTGACATACAATTGGCACCACTGTCAGTCAGTATTTCTTTTGGAAAACCTACCCTGCTGAAAATCTCTAACAAAGCATTTGCCACTTTCTCTGCCTCAATGAAGGACAAAGCCACTGCCTCAGGGTATCGTGTAGCATAATCCACTACCACTAGGATAAACTTTTTCCCTGTGGAACTTGGGGTACTCAGAGGACCCACAATATCCATAGCTAGCCTCTGAAATGGTTCCTCAATCACAGGCAAAGGCATCAAAGGCACTCTCACCTTGTCTCCTGCCTTGCCTACCTTTTGGCACTGCTCACAGGTCCTGCAGTGCCCTGTTACATCTCTGGAAGTTCCAGGCCAATAGAAGTTCTGCATAATATGCCTCTTTGTATGTTTTATGCCCATGTGACCTGCAAAGAGAATATCATGGGCTATGGCTAGAAGTGCCAGATGGTAGGCTCTAGGCACTACCAGCTGTTGTACTCTCTCACCTTCTAGCCCTCCCTCAGGGGTCCACTCTCTGTATAGTAACCCTTTATCCCAGTATACTGATTCCCCCTTTCCTTGAGAATCAGGTGCCTCCCTAGCTACCTGCCTCAGGCCTTGGAATGTAGTGTCTGAGAGCTGAGCCTGTCTCAACTCTCTCCTTGTAACCCTTCCCAGCTCCCCTTCCACAGGAAGTCTGGCATCCTCTGACAGTGGTGCCTCACTGTCAGCCTGGGTACTACTACTCACCTCTACCTTTGCAGTCACGCTGTTCAAAGGACCATCAGTACCCACAAGCAGCTGTGGCTCACCTTCAGTTTCACGGCTACAGAGTAGCTCACTCCCTGAAGTAACCGCCTCACCAGTCCTGGCTACAAGTATGCAGTCTTTCTGGGTCTCTCCCAGACTACCAGACCCACATGCTTGTCTCCAAGCCTAACTGTGTGTAACTGCACAGGCACAGGGTACTGCACTATCAAAATCATTCCCTATCAGGACATCTGCAGGTATATCCTCAAACACACCTACTTGCTGGCTTCCTTTTCCACCCTCCCAGTCAAGGTGAACCCTAGCCAAAGGTATTTGGAATGGGATCCCTCCTAAAGGCCTGACTGGAGTAGACTGCCCAGGCAAGTAGTGCTCCCCTGTAACAATTGCAGGCTTTACAATGGTTATATCAGAGGCTGTGTCTCTCTTGGCAATGGCCTCTTTGCCATTCACTACAATAGGATAAAGCCTCTGGTGGTAGTTTGGTACCCTTGTTGTCCCAAGCCAACCTACTATTGGCATTTTGTCTTTCCCACCTGCTGGCTCCCTCACCTTTTGTTCCCCACCTTGCCTCCATGGACACCTGTATGCCTCATGGCCCCACTGGTTGCATTCAAAACATTTAACCCTAGCTCCTGGACGTGTACCTGGACTAGTGGCTTCCCCTGCTACTGGAAGTTTCTGTTGTGGCAGTCCGTGCTGCCCACCATGGGTTCCTTTAGACCCATGAGCAGTACTGGGGGTCCCCTTTCTGTGCAGGGTTGTCCTGCTTGCCAGATATAGGCCTCCCTTCTTCCCCAACTCATCTGAAGTAGCACACTGTCCATCAGCTAACCAGATCCTCGTGTCCTCAGGCAAAGTGCCAAGGGCTTGTTCTCTCACCAAAAGGTCTGGCACCCCTTCAAAAGTGGCGACCTGACAGCCACTCACCCATCTATGGAAATAAGTGCTCAATTCAGCAACATATTCACACACACTTTCATCTGCCTTGTGTCTATGCTCACGACACTTTTTCCTATACTTTTCAGGTGTTAGCTTAAACAGTTCTAACAGACAATTTTTACAGCAGTATAATCAAAACATACAACATCAGACATTTTATATAAAACAGTTACAACTTTACCATGGAGTAAGGGGGTCAAGAACTGTACCCAGAGCCCTTGGGCAACTTCATACTGTTTACATACCCTCTCAAACATATGAAGGAAACTATCAAAATGATTCCCCTCTTTAAACTGCGGAAGAAATTTACTGACCTTGTATGCTTCTTGGGTCCAGTTACTTCCTTACCCATGACCTCCATGACTCTGGCAAAGAGTCAGCATCTCCTTCTCATGCTGCCTCTGCCTCTCTTGTTCCTCAGCTTGCAGACGTAACAGTTTCTCATTCACATCAGCCTGCAAACACTGCAGTCTCTCAGCTGCTTCTAATTCCACGTGCCTGGTCTTCAACTCAAGTCTCTTTAGCTCCAGCTGGATTTTTACATCCACTGCAGAGAGGTTGAGCTGTCCATTCTCTGAGGGAATTATATCTCCACTGTCAGTTTGCTTGTCCTCCTGGTTGCTGTTTTCTGATGCAGTTGTAACCAAGGCTGCAATCAGGTCTGCCTTAGTCAGTTTTCCATGCACCAGTCCCCTAGCCTGGTACATCTCCACCAGCTGGCTCATTGTCACAATGATTTCTTATGCCCTAGATTTTTTCTAATTATATTTCGTAAAACAGTATCATACAATATGGTACCAAGCATAACTACTGCCAGTATATTGTGACTTGTATTTAAAAAAAACCTTTGCCAGTAAAAATATCCAAGATTGTCTTAAAGGAATCGAGGTTTGTAATGCTTTTATCTGTCTAGAGTAAAACATTCCAGTGTTTGACTATCCAGTCTGGGAACCAACTTGTAATCTTGTTATTTTATGAATAAATTCTCTGAAGTCTTACTGGCACTTTTCTATTCATTTTATTTAGACTTGTGCATTCTTTTTTCCATTGTAATTTTATATTACCTTATCACCTATAATTTATTTGCCTTATGACCCTTATATTGGCTGAAAATGGCCCTATATACCTTACTACCTGATCAAGAAAGAGGTAAGCAAGCGAACAATCAAACAATAATGACAGAAAGATAAAAAGAAAGACTAACTTTATAATAACTGTCAGTGTGTTACTATATGTGTTATTCTGTTTGTGCATTTACTTTGTTTGATCATCAGTCTAAGATGCTTTCAGCATTTGCCCACCAAGTATTCATTGCGGGTGTCAGTGGTACAAAGGAAATGTGATTAAGAGACTACATTACAATTTTGAACAGCATTAACTATATCAATAATTCTAATGAATGTTATACTTACTTTATCTGTAAAAGCTAAACAACAAAATACTCTTCTGTAGTTTACTGGCAGTAGCTGGAAAAGTCATTACAAAAAAATTGGAAATCAAACTCAGTTCCTACATTCAATTACTTTATAAATTTAACAGCAATACTACGTAAAGTGGAAAAAGAAATGATCAGAATAAGAACAACAAATCATACTATGAGTTTTAGTGGTTGGGATAACCTTGAAATGTTGCTACTGAAATACCAAGACTCTTAATGTGTTAATTGTATAAGATTACCTTGATGACTCAATGTATTCTTATAATTGTATAACAGTATGTCATTGTTGAATTTCTTCCTTTTAGTGTATATATTGCAAATATGTTAAATTAATAAAAATTTTCTTAAAAAAAGATTTCTGAACAATATTGTTAATTGTAAGACCTGTCTCAGAGCTTTTGTTCTTGTAGCCTCATCTGTTTATTCAGGATAGCCGACTCTCAATCAAATCACACTGTTTGATATTGTTTTCTTGAAAATCATATAAACTGCACAGACAGAAAATTGTTCTCCTTTTTCTTCACCTTCTAGTACATCAGACTCACTAAAAATGACCCTTGAGGAAGCCTCCTAAGTCATATTAAAGAGAAAGAGTGTATGCTATTCCTACAAAACAAAAATTGCCTTCAATGTGAATTACTTATAGATATTTACAATATATAAACATTTTCACATTTTCATTTCTCCAAGGCTTTTGGATTTCTATTACCATGATGGGAATGAACCTCATTCCTAAGTCAAAATATGATTAAAGTTCATGAAGTTAGTACTGTTTCAGTCTCTGATGTAAGCCTGAAGTACTCTTTGCAGCACAAAGAATGTGCCCAGTATTGACTCTTTCTGCAATTTATACGGAGTTACATGTATTGGTAATATATCTAAATACGATTGTAAATTTTTTTTTTATTGCTCCTACTACCATTGGAACTGTCTGGGCATCCTTCTTCTACATTGCCCTCATTTCTGCCTGCAAATCCTGGTATTTTATGCCTTTGTGTCTCTCTGTACATAAGATGTTGTAGTCACTGGGTGGAGCAATTTCAATGATCAATGCTTCTTTTGTCTTCTTTTCATGGACTACTAAATCTGGTTTTCTCTCATCTACTTTTTGAACTGTTGGTAATGGGTGATACCATGTGATATAAACATCATCATCATTTTCTATAATACTTTGTGGCTCATGTTTCCAGTGTTTATCAGCCACTTCAATACCATAATGTTTGCACAATCCCCAGTGCAACAGTCTCGCCACATTATTATGCCTTTCAGTATACAGTCCTTCTGCCATTAGTATAGCACAACCAGCAACAAGATGTGTGACTGTTTCCAATTCTGTTTTACAAAACCTACATTCCTCTGTTTCTCCACATGTTCAATGGACTTTGTAAACCAATGTGTACATAGTCCACTATCTTGGGGAGTCAATATTAACCTTTCATCTTTTGGGTTAAATTTACCTCTCCTTAACCATTCCTGCATTTGATCCTGATCAACATGTAGCTGCTCCAAGAGTTTTCTATACTTGCAAATATATTTTTGTATCATCCGCATTTCTTGCCTTCTGATCTGATTTTTTACCTTATACTATTTATTTATTTATTTTTTTTGGCACATTCAGTTGCTGCCTGATTTTTGTCTACTTCTAGTTTGATTTCCATTCCCACTTGACGCTGATATGCTTCTGCTAGACTAAGCATGGAAATCATCTTAGACTTATTGTCCTTGTATTTTGAAACTTTCATTAGGTTTGGGTCTTATGGGGTCAGCAGATATGTATGCAGTCCCACAATTGCAGATCTATACATGTAATCAATTTTGAGGAGGCCTATACCTCCATCAGAATGGGATGGGAAAAATATAGCCTTGCTATGCACTGATTTTTGTCAATCATTTGATAAGCATGAAACATCTTTCTTGTGTTTTCTCTCCAACTGATCCAACACCTTTTGGGGCCAGTCAGTCACTACAAAACTCTAAGTTAGGACAGGAAGAACAAATTGGTTTATACCTTGGACTCTGTTCCTAGATGTCAACGCTGTTTTCAGTATTAAGTTTAGTCTTCTAAAATATTCTTTACTAAGTTTTATTCACAGTTGTTCATATTTTATTGTTGACCCTTCATCAATTCCTAAATATTTGTACACTCCCTCTTGTTCAAGTTCTTTTATATCACATTCCTGTCCCAAACTGATGTTTTCTTGGTGCTGCAACTTTCCTGCTTTAAAGGTTGCTTTTGCACATTTATCAAGACTAGATTACATTCTTATATAATTTGAGAAAGTTTTAACCACTTGCATTTGTGCTTTCAGTTCCTTATCTGATGAACTATAGAGTTTTAAATCAACCACAAACAGAAGATGAGAAGTCTTTACACATTGTTTTCTAGGAGCCGAATTGTAGCCATGACCTAATGTGTTAAGTAGAAAGCTTAAATGGTTAAGGGCAAGACAAAAGAGCAGCAGTGGCAGAGAATTACCCTGAAATATCCGCCTTTGAATTTTTATCCCTAGAATAATAATTTATCCTTAATCTTGGCTTAACTGCAAAGTGGTTTGCTACTGTTTCATGGTTGTTGTAATGTAATCAATCAATGTAGGTTATATCTTATAAATTTCAAGCACTATTTTATCCATGAATGTGGGATACTGTCAAATGCTTTTTTGTAGTCTACCTATGCCATACTTACTTTATAAACCAGTTTACAGTTCTCCATTATGACTTGACTTATCAGCAAATGATCCTTTGTTCCATATGACTTTCTTTTGTTATCCTTTTGTTCCATATTACCATGACTGAGTTTTCTTCATAAGTGACTACAAAATCTGTCACCATCAATTCCAGTATGTAGTTATTTATTTATTTGTATTTATTTATTTATTTAACATTTGTTGACCGGGAAAGTCTGACTAGGTTCCACAGATCCTGTTTTCAGCAGAGGCCCAGGGAGAAATGCTCCAGAAGCATGTTTTTAGATAGTTTATATGTCATCAGAAGGCAAGTTATTGGCCCATGGTTTTTAGGGTAGCTTGCAGGTTCACTCAAGTAGGAGTATCATTTTTCTTGTTGTTAACCAATTTGGTGTCTGTTCAGGTACACGTGAATAGTTCTTACTCATGGCTACATTTTCATATAAAGATGTTAATACTTTTAGCCAGAAGGTAGGTACTACATCTGGGCCAGTGGTTTTCCAATTAGAGGCTTTTCTTAACTTTGTTTCAGTCTCTCTGGCCATTATTTCATCCCATTTCATATCCTGTACATTTGAACATCTTATTCTTTCTTTTACTTCTTCCATCCATTTACCATCTTTGTTATGTTCCACAGGATCTTCATAGATATTTCTCCAAAATGTGTCTATTTCTTCTTTTTTTTGACAGTCTTTCAATTATTTTTGCCTTTTTCACAATTCTCTAAAAACTTTTTTGGGTCATCAATAAATTGCTTATTTTGTACTGTTCCTTTATATTTATCTGTACATCTTCTAAGTGCTTCTGCCTGTGATGATATTTTTAGTTTATTATTTGCGATAGTACATGATAAATCCTGAACAGTTCTGATACTGCGCATTGCTTTTATCATGTCTGTCTTTCTGACTATTTTTGTTGATCTGTGCCCTCTTCTATACTCTTCTTAACAGTGACACTTCTTGTCTTAATTGCGTTATAGTTTTATCTATTTGAGACTTTCATGACGGCATCTGATTTCTCCCTTTCCTTTCCTAACTGCCCTGTGTTTTTGTGGTAAGACTTTATCTGTTATTAATTTAGCTAGACAGTGGTTTATCCTATTTACTTATGTTATATTGCACAAATCTCTATGGACAGTCCCAATTACTGTGTTCATTTGTTTTATCAAACTTCTAACTTTTGGGGTTTTATTGACGTTCTGTAGTCTATTTCTTTCATTGATCTTAATATGTGTGTCCGTCTCTATTAAATCAAGCAACTCTTTTCATAGATCATTTTCTTCTAAACTTTTTTTCATAAATCTGTTGCATTAATGAACTCACATTTTTATTTGAAGTTTCTGACAGTTTTGCTTGTGCAAGTATTTTTCTTTCCTCTAATTTATTTCTTAATCTTTTTGCTTATCTTCTGTCTAGAAATTCTGTGCTTCTTGCATAATAGTAACAATACATAATTTCTTATCCTTAATAGCCCACTCTATCATCTTTATAGCTTTTTTCTGGCCTATCATCTTTGTAATTTTTCTGGACTACTACTTCCTTCTACAACAGGCGGGCCATCTTCTCTCGGATCCTGGCCTAGCCTCATTGTAGGAATGGTCATTTTTCTAGTCCTGGCACCAATTCAGCTATCAGGATTGGGCATTTTTTTTATCCTGGGACTTGGGAACCCAGTTGTCTTTTTAAATTTTTAACCTATTTATATCCATGATATATGCTATAGGAAATAAAGTTTATATATCAGTGTTGTCTAGGTAAGATTTTGTGAAAACCTGGGTCCACCTCATGAAGGTACTTACCAAGACATCAGGATGAATTCAGTTTTAGCAATACTACTATCCTTTGCTTGCTTATTTAAGATTTCTCCATTCAGACCCCTATACCATGGATGGCCTAATGAGACATGAGATAATTACATTCACTTAGGTAGTATTGCATTTAAATAAGTTTCATACAATAGTTTTGATCTGTGAGTGGTCCATGATTTCTTCTATAAAACTGCATTATCATCTCATCGTATGACATGCAACCTCAGCCATGCATGGTCTCCTTGCAGCGTTCATTGAATCCGTACCTTCTGCTGAAAGTTCTGATCTAGCATCGTTCTGTTTTTTTCTTTGTCAATTAAAGTTGCAATATTCTTTGCAGATTGGTCATAGTATTGCTTCAGTTTGCTTTCTTAATAGAGCTAATGTGCTGTCTTTCTGCATTCTAGAACTAATGCAGAAAACAGCGCTGGAAACTTTGTTCAAATTACCTCCTGAATATCAACCACATAGCTCAAGAAAGTCTAATTTTTTGTTCCAGAATTGATAATGCACAGTCAAATCAGCTTTCTTTAGTATGTTCAGCTGTTTAACTTGGCCACTGGAGTGTGGATAACATGCACTAGATATGTATGTGTGTGTGTGTGTGTGTGTGTGTGTGTGTGTGTGTGTGTGTGTGTGTGTGTGTGTGTGTGTGTGTGTGTGTGTGGATCTACTTTAGTAGACTGACTTACCTTAACATGGAATCCCAGATAATTGAGACAACAACAAACAGACCAAGGTACCGAACGTACAAAACATCGTAACCTCACACGAGGAAAACAGTCAGTTGTCCAAAACCACCATGAAAACAAACCACACTAAATTCAAACCATCTAACTGGCAAGCTGACTCTTTTCCCATGTTAAACTTATGATATTTTGATATGTGTATATATATATATATATATATATATATATATATATATATATATATAATATATGCTAAGACATCTATTCTTTGGTAAAAGACTTGCATTCTTGGCACATGAAGTGAGAACCACTGCCATGCATAATCTGTTCTTGTTTGTCTTATCCAGGTATATACTGATTTCAGCACATTGATCACACTACTTGTTCTTGTGTTCCTTTCTTGAATGACTTCTGAATACTTACTATAACAGTAAAGGCGGAGGAAAATCTGAAGATTTATTGAACTTAACTAGTACAACATTTAGCAAAGGTAATGAAGGAATATTACATGAAAATGTGGTGGTGGTGCTGCGGTAGCGTTTTCGCCTCACAGATAGACGTTGCCCTGTTTTGATTCTCAGCTGCAGCGTCTTCTGTGTAGAGACATGCGTGAATGGGCGTACCTTCATTGATGGTTGTGCGTCAGGGCTGGCAACTTGGCACGTAAAAATCTACTGCCAATCATTAGCGGACCGGAGTTCTGCTGCGGTGACCCCTAACTGGGAAAAGCCGAAAGAAACAACAACAAGTGAAGGAATATTACATGAAATTAGTTCCTCTTTCTGAGTTTGGTTCCTGTATATATCACAGCAAAACTGCATCAGTATAAGAGATATTGGTTCCAGTTGCACAGTTTTGTCTCACTGCACTCAGGAACTTTGAAATACTCCTACCTAATTTAAAACATACTTAAACTAAATAGGTTGTACACCTAGCTGATGTAAAGTTAATGGTTGCACATTCCCAAGTTTCTACATTATGTTATTATTCTTATAAAGAGTAGATCCCTTATGAGACTGATGGGGTCAGTCTCAGGTAGGAGATGAACTTCTGCCCAAAAAGTAAAAACATGTACACGGTCCTTTTGAGTTGAAAGCGGGTATATATTAGATCAGCGAATGCTTAAAAAAGTGAACATTGATTGATCAACCTTATGTAAGCGAAAGCTTACAATCTTGAACTGTCAGATCAGTGATTTTTTTCCTAGGGAAAAAACTCGCTGATCCAAAACACATACATACAACACAAGCACACCAAACAAACAGAAATCCACACACATACACCTAAAATCTGACACCTAACCTTACACTAAACTATGCACACACCAGTAACTCTCCACTTACCTTAACCCAAACCCTAACCTTAAGGTCCATCACTATCGCACACTCACCTCACCCACTCCCTAACCCTAACTCACCTAAACCCGCCCTAACCCTCATGTCCTCACAATCGCACACATACCTAACCCGCGCCCTAACCCTAACTCACCTAACCCACCCTAACACTCACATCCACACAATGGCACACTTACCTGAATCCGACCCGTAACTTTCCACCACAGCACTGAAAATACCGAAGCAACAGAAACGGACAACCGAATTCTTTCCCTAGGAAAAAATTTGGGTTTCTTTTTTTCAATATTTTGAACATTTGTATAAATAAGGTCGATCAATCAGCATTCACTTGTTTAAGTGTTTGCTGATCTAATATGAACCCTTGAAAGCTCTTTATTAGGCAAATAAGTGCTGCTTAAGACGTTAACTTTTTTCAAAATTCTTATTGCAGTTTAGAGGTTCTGGTCAAATTGCAGTGCCTTAACATAGTATTATCACCTCTAGGTCATAAAGCCCACCCCAAAAAGGAGCCAATGATGAACGTCTATCAGATTCTTGATTCAGCAGTGCTCTGTATAATTCTTGTTGATGAGGATACTGAAAGCGCAGCTTAAATTGCTGTAATTTGCTAAGCAGGTTAAAATAGGTGCTGGTGGTCTGGAGCTTTTCTCCCTCAGCCTCTGATGAAAATGGGAAGTAACCCAGCTGGACTTTCCAGGTAATCAAATGCCAATAAATAAATAAATAAATAAATAATAAACCACTTGACATTATGGCATGGTATCAGCAAAGTGTATCTCTTTTATCACCTTTGCCAGTAATGCACTATGAGTCAGGTACACCAATTCTTTAAAACACGTACAGCTAGCTCAAATGATTGTGGTTCAAGTACTACGCAAGAAATGTAATCAAATGTTTATAGAGCAAGACTGTGGTATGGCAGACTAGCTATATAAACCCGAGCTGCTGTGTCTGATGCCTAATATTCAACACAAATGTTATGTGAAGGTTTAAATGATGTCATTATTATATGAATCACATGCTGTGATGAGGTAATGTTATGTGTAGGTTTAAATTATGTCATTATTATATGAATCACATGCTGTGATGAGGTAAAGCCCTCGTTTTTAAGGAATGTTATGTGTAGGTTTAAATGATGTCATTATTATATGAATCACATGCTGTGATGAGGTAAAGCCCTCGTTTTTAAGGAATGTTATGTGCAGGTTTAAATGATGACATTTTTATATGAATCACATGCTGTGATGAGGTAAAGCCCTAGTTTTTAAAGAATGTTATGTGTAGGTTTAAATGATGAAAACAACAGAAGGCCAGCAATAAACGGTCCTGGAGTATAAAACAATTATAACCAATACATAAGCATAGCTTGAAATAATCCTTTATTAAACAGACTGGTTTCGGCAACAAATGTCTTCTTCAGTGTATCAAGATAATAAAAAAGAGACCCAAATCTCCTGAGTATTTATAGACCCACCCCACCTATGAGATTGATGGAAAATTCCCACCAGTGAATACTAAAAGAAAAAGATGCCAAAATTTTAAACAAACTTATAATCAAAATGAATAGATGCAACCACATCTAAACAAAATATCACATATATAAAAACAAATAATACATAAAAAAGACCCACAATATGCCCGCATGTTGAACTGATGCAAATCAAAAATCCAGAAAAATAAATAAATATTAGTTTGTGTATAATTATAATACAGACATATGTCATGTATACTGTCATAACCATGAAAAACCTCACATACAAAGCCTATAAATAACAAATGAATGTTCCAACAAAAAATGTGGTTAACAAATGATGATATGTCCAAACTGGGAAATGAGTACTCCATGGAATAATCCAATAGTATTCCTTCCAATATAGATACATATAACATGTACATGTGCCTTTTGTTCTTCTCCCTTGGACCCAATATGACACATTGAGAAACTGTGAAAAAATGTAAAAAATGAACATACAAGTTAACTATTGACATGTAATATGCATACACAATATTAATAAAGATCCATGAAGTCAAAAAGCATGCCCAAATCAATGTATATAAAAGAAGGAACATAGAATGTACCAACCTAAATGTTTAAATTGATAAGTGGTCATTTAATCCTGGAGGGAATAGGGCACCCAATGTGATGATCCAATGTTGTTCCTTACGAGTGAGTATCTTGTGCCATCCCTGGGGATTGCTACGATCACCCAGAATTCTATCTATAATCATGAAAGAAAATTGTGCATCAGGGTGTTTCAGAATATCTCGATACAAGGCATTAGTTTCCTTCTTAGTTTTGATATCCGATCTATGTTCATTGATGCGTGTTCTGAGTGGTCTAGAAGTTTGGCCTACATAAAGGGCTTGACACCGACGAGTTGCCAAATAGACCACCCAACTGCTGCTACAGTTACCAAATACTCTACATTGATACACCTTACTGGTATTACGGCTGGTGAATTCCTTAACTTTATTAACTTGTTTGCAGGAACCACAATGGCCACAAGGAAATGTACCCACTAATACGTCCCCTGACATAGTCAGTTATTGATGTATCACTCCCCCACTTTATATATGTTTGAAATGTGAAAATAGAGAGCCAAGAGTTTTGCCTCTCCTGTAGGAGAAACGGCACTGTTGATCCAAAATTAACCTCAAATGTTCATTGGCCATCAGAATATTCCAATGTCTATTAATAATACCCTTAATAGCATTAGAGTTTCTGCTGAAGGTGGTAACAAACCGAATAGTATGCTCGGAACAGTCCCTAGTTTGAGATTGATATTGTAATACGTTTTTTCTCTCAATGTTGTTAGTCCAACTCCAGGCATTTAGAATATCTTGATGTCTATATCCCCTATTGGCAAACCTATGATAAAGATCCAAGCTATCCCTATCAAAATCACCCTGTGTTAAGCTCAGGCATTTAATGTGCATAAATTGAGACTTGGGGATGTTGCGGATGGTGTGGCGTGGGTGCATGCTAGAAGCATGCAGCAAGGTGCTATATTGAGGGTATTTGCGGTAAGTTCTCATGTTCAACGTATGATCTGTATTTCTAGTGATGGTAACATCCAAAAAATTAATACTTTGAAGATCATATGTTACCATAAATTCAATCCTCCAAACATTCTGATTAAGGTATTCAATGAATTCCCGCAAATACCTAGCATCTGCTCGCCACACCATCCAACAATCATACAAGTACCTGCGCCAAATGTCTATTTCCACTAGATAGATATTGTGTAATGGATCATAGATCATGCATTCCTCAAAGAATGCTATGAAAAGATCGGTATAAATGGGAGCAAAAGATGCTCCCATGGCCGTACCTTGCAGTTGCCAATAGCATTGCCCTTGGAAATAAAAGACATTCTTGTTAAGGACATGTTCCGTCATGCAGATAAGAAGGATATTAAACCCAGGGGAATATAAAGCAGCCCTGTCCAACCAATATTGTAAGGCCTGTAAGCCCGCCCAGTGTGGAATACTGGCATATAATGCCTTAACATCCAGTGAACACATGAGCCATTCAGGCTCAAGTTGACAATCCTGTATGATCTCCTTGACAGAGCCTTTATCTGCCTTTCTTACCCAATACCTAAAACCATTGTTGTGTTTTGTCAGGGCAAGACTGCAGGACACAACTCAATTTTTAGAGATCATACAATCTTATGCCTGATAATATAGGTAAGTGAGTGGTCACTTACATTGTCAGGGAGGGTCCCTACATCATATGTTTGGTGATGGTTAATTATGAGTATCCAGTCTAAGGTACTTTCTTTTTCATCGGGTTTGTTTATCTTGGTTGGGGAGGTAATGGTTTGAGAAAAAACATATAGGTTAATATGGGTAGTAGGTTGTTCATTGCTACAGCACTTGCAGTCAATATTAAAGTCATCGGGAACTATAGTTTCTTGTGGGACGTTTAGTAATAGCCAGCTAAGGATATTTTCCAGGGTGTTGGTGTTATTACCAGGAAGAAGATAAATATAGATAATATACATGGATTTACGAGTATTAAGCTGAAATTTAGAAATAAGGATTTTGGCATTAATGTCTTGAGGTGGTTTGTAGTCATAAGCAGTTACTTGAAACCCTGCTTTGTATGAAATAGCTACCCCCTCTCCCTTATTGGCTATACAATTTTGTCTTAAGATATTATATCCGGGTGGAATGACTTCATTGTCTTGAGTTACAGGTTTTAACCAAGTTTCTGTCAGACATAAGATGTCAGATGAGCATATATCCAAGAGATCATGGAGGTGAGCAACTTTATTATGTATGCTATGTATATTAATATATGCTATAAAGAGTGAGTTGGGAGGTTTGGTGGGGGTTTGTTTACTAGAGGGATTAGGGCTATGGGGTTGGGTGGTAAAAGTTTTCCTTGGGCCTGGGTTTGGATGAATGTCTCCATCTATTAATGAGTGGACTTGCAATCCACATGTAGGATTTTGGAGTTTAGAGTATAGGTTCGGAGACTTAGCTTTTAGATAGTTATACCTAATGTGGGCTAATCTATGATATTTTGCTAGTAGGTAGCTGGGTCTAGATGTTATGTTTATGTGGTTTAGCGAGACAACAAGAGATGGTATGGATGTATGCTTAGAGGGGTAGTGCAATTGTGGGCAAACTGGGTATTCATAGGAGGTTAAAAGGTAGGCTGCTGTTAGAGAAGGTAAAAGTATGACAAAGAGTAGCAGCTTTAAATGTCCTGAGGTAGGTAATTTAGACATTGGGATGATTTAGTTGTAAGGTGCAAAGTAGGAGGTAAGGAATTGTAATAAGAATGGTTAGTGAAAGGTGGGTGTTGTGGTGAGAGAGGTAGGGATTGGTTAGAGAAGGTGGGAATAGGTTAGGAACCTTTTGGAGTTGTTCCTAGTGATTGGTACAAGGGGAAAAGGGTGCGGTTACCTTGTCATTGGTTAAAAGGGGAAGAGGGTGTGGTTACATAGCATATGACTAGGAACACTGGGGGTGGGTGGGAATTGGGGGTAGGGTAGGGAAGCGGAGTGAGCCTGCAGGGCGAACGGAGCAGGTAGAGACAAGTAGAGGAGCAGCTCAGGAAGAACAATCATTAAAATGCTGACTACTGAAGGTAAGTTAGGTGTGGGTAAGTACAGATAAGTAATACAATGGTAGAGATTATGAGAGGATAGCTGGGTGATGACAGGAAGAGTATAAGGATAATGTAGGATAATTTTAAGTGGAAGTAACGTACATCAGAGATGTAATGTAATGATACTATAAGAAAGTGGGATAGGCGTAAGACAAGTAGGACTGGATAAGGGTACCATCTAGTGGACAGAAATTATATTACAATGGTAGTTCTTTATGGGAGCTGGCTGGTCTATGACTAAGGAAGGTGATATTAGCAGTTAGAACGAGGTTACAATAAAGGAATAGAAAGGTATGCCGGTTACAGGGTTGATAGGGGGTATATGGCTGCTGGCTGTCCTAGCTTGGAAGCATGCGTTAAAACCCCAGAAGCAATAGTTAGAAATACAAACTTTACTGCCAGGTTTTAGGACAACACATACTTTCTTGCTTCCTTTCATGACATGATACTGGTAACAGCAGGCAGTATGAGGAGACTGCAGATATTTTGTAATAGGTCCTTTGTCAACAGGCAGGAAGATTCTTATATGCTACTGCAGGATCAGCAAGTTGGAGAGCAGGGTACTTTGAGAGAGAGAGACAAATGTGGTGGAGAGAAAAACAATTAGTCCTTAGTGAATTAGTTCTAGCAATGTGTCTTTAAGCAGTTGAGAAAAGTGTATAACTATTCCCTCAGCAATACTAGAGCCTATTACAAGCTAGTAAGTTCTCTGTCTCAGTTAGGTAGGTACCTATGTATAATCAATACACAATACAATTTTGGAGTGATTCTGTTATTATTAATGGGAGTAAAATAATTTCTAAGTATCATGTCAATTGTAATTCAGTGGGGCTTATTTATGCTGCCTTGTGTGAACATTGCAAATGTTTTTATGTAGGAAAAACAAATAGATACTTGAAGGAAAATATATGAACATAATTTAGACATAAAAAATAAAATTTTAAATAATGCTTTGTATAAACATATTATACAACATTCTAGTCATAATTTTTGTTTTTATGTATTGGATATGGTATTAAAAATGCTAGAGGTGGCCCATGGGAAGATATTATTGAATATCATGATTTAAGAATGCAAATCAAGCTTAATGCTTTAAACACCCAGGTTTAAATGACAGTTTGTCTATTGCTAGTGTTTTAAAATTGTGTTCTTACCTGGTATGAGTAAAAACATTTTATATGTGTGTATTACATTAAGTATCGTTTTAACATTAGGTTTAGGCATGTCTACAGAGTGGTAGGGAAAGCATATTTGATTGTTTTTTGCTAACATGATTTTTTTTCAAGAGGGTTGTTTAAACTAGATGTGATCTCCTGTTGCTTAGATTCTGATGAAGTCTGTTTGTTATACACCACATAAAAGCACTAAATATTTTGTGTGAGTAATAAAGAATTCAGTTTTCCTTTATCTAGCTGGCTATATCTTCATTTTCATCTGTGTGTACATTCTCAGAGTTTTTCTTACTGCTATTATTTCTCCTTACAAAACACCGTCTGACAGCATGAGTCCCGCCTTGCTGTATCCTCATCTTTAGTTATTCTGTACGTGATAACAACAGTAGAGAACATCTTCCTCATGGTGTAATGGCATGTTCTCTTTATATTTCTTTGAGAGTTCTTTTAGAAGAGTGTTTGGAACAGAGCACAGTGAAATAACTAAGGGCACTAAAGAAGAGATGTATGCCTTAATGTTTAATATTACTGAACATTTGACTGCAAACAACATTGTAAAAATGCAATTCAAGGTGTTCAGTGGAAACAAAAAGTTACATTTTTGAATGGTCATGTGCAGAATTATTTAGGAACAGGGATATAAGTGATGGTAATGCTAGATACAAGGTTAACCTAAGATATTCAAGTATGGAGTTATCATCAAGAAATGCTTACACTTATATCACAGATTACAAGTGGTTAAAACAATGAAGGGGTTAACACAAATCTGAACTGGATGCATACTACTATCTATCCAGGTAAGAGTGAGAGGCAAAAAATTACATGCATGAGACTGAACCGTTTGGTCTGTATAGAATAAGGAACGATAAACTGCCCTTTGGATAATTAAGTAATAGCCCTCTGCTTTACTGGATTAATGCATATGAAATTATCCATTTTATGTAAACCTTTTAGTGTTTTTTAACAGTTTTCAATATTAGCAGAAGTTGGTAAAACACTGAAAGTATTTCTTAATTGCATAGCCAAACAGATTCAAACAGTACTACCACCACATAGGATGGATGTAAAATAAAAAAAGAAAAAAAAAAATCTTAGGGTCAAAGAAGAGAGACCTTGTGTGAATGTTGACAAATGGAAAACAAAACAATACAATACAGAAGTTCAGAGCTAGTTATTAGGCTTGTAGTCCACGTGGCCATTGAGGAGCCTATCAAAAATTCCCACTTGCCCCTGAGCATAGCCTGGTTAAGTGACTTAATCAAAATCAGACAGAAGGCAAATGAGGGTAAAGGGAATCAAACTCAGTATCACAGCAGACATTCTTATCCATCAGGACAAGGGAAGGTGGCTATTGTATTCTGAAACTGGAAAAGCTAGATATAATGTGATGAGTATTAAGGACTGGGGAATAAAATTGCTCCTACTTAAGATCTGGTATGTCAAAATAGATTAAGTGATAACTATAGAATTGTGAGAATGGGTCTAATTAATTTGGAAAAGGAAACCAAGGCCATAAGCTAGGTTCACACCTGATTATTAATGCCAGACATCAACTGTGAAGACATCAACTAATGCTAATAGCCTCCCAAATTAAGGTGAACGGAGGGGTTTTGCAAACAACAACATGTCTTTTTGAAAGACAAGAATCTGCATGAGACAACATACTTTTCTCATTTATTCTGATTACATATTACAAAGCTTTCAGACAGAAAATGGATCTAAACCTTGCAAGACATTGATGATTCAATTCTTATTCTAAATCAGCTGTAAGAGATGACAAAGAATAATACTCATTGCAAATGTCAAGGATTAGTGGTCATAATTTCACAGAAAGGAAGAGTGTAGCTTTTGCCATTACTGTGGCTTCACTAAAAGTAATGGAAGTTATTTTGACATGTATAATTCTCAAAGGTATCTCAGTCAGGAATTATATGATTCTTAAATAAGAATAGGAAGTAATATATAGCTCAAAATGAGACAATGAAGAGAAAGGATGCATTATTTGCAATATTTCAAGTTATTTCAAGCAAAGAACTGTATATTACAATAAGAAAGGGAAATATTCATACCAGTGAGATAATAAATGATTTTTCAGTGACTTTGGGCACATAAAATACTGACAGTCTGAAATGGAAGAAGTGGAGACAGATATTGGGGTACCTCATTACCAGGCACAAAAATGACATGATCACTGCTGTAGTAACCGTAGTTACATGGGTTATATCCTGCCAAGGATATAACAGCTGACGACATACCAAACCTTCAGGGCAACTTCCCACACCCAAACTGTCAGGCCAGTCGAGATTATCTGACTAAAAGACAAGTTTAGGCGTGGAGTCCTTCAGAACTTTACTGACTCGGAGGAATATGTCCCTCTGAGGATTTTAAGGATTAACAGTCAGCTTGTGCCTTCCTTTGCTGGGCAGATATGTTCCCTTTAGCAGAAAAAAACTTCAATTTCTTATTTTTGTTTATGTTTATTACTTTCCTCTTTAAGAAAGTTATTTTAAGGCTGAGAGTGTTGTATTTTAACTGACTGTCTTGAGACTGTAACATACTTTTAAAAGGAGTGCTCATTTTTTCTTTCAGTTATAAAATAGTATAAAGTTACTGAAAACATTTTTTCTGTGAAGAAATTACATTTTTTTACTTTTAATGGGATGGGATGGCATAGGAATTTAAAGTGCTTTTTACTGTGTTTTGCTGTCAAAAAACTAACTTTTGTAGACTGATATTTAACGGCAATTGCTGCTTGTCTTCCTTGGGAAAGAGGCACCATTTTTCTGTTGACATTCCAACATACTACTGGTCCCATGGTCAGTCCTTCTTTAAATCGCAAAAAGGGAAATTAATCAAACAGCCTTTGCCACCGCAGCAGGCTAGCAATTTGCCTCAGCTGCATGTGGCTGACTCTGCTGTGGCCATTTGTTGTATTTCAGACCACTCATCTTTTATGCTGGATCCCTCTGGTGCAGTACCTAGAGCCACTACAGTCACGCCCTCTGTGACAGTTGGGGTCCCCTTAGTGAGAAACGGAGGGACACTTTTGATGGCCCTGTGAGGGGAAACAAGGAAGATTTCCCTGTTGTGTCAGAATATTGTACCCATTCCTGGAGAAGCCACTGCTGCCATAAGTAACACAGTTGGCCCCCATTTTCCTATAAAAAAAGAAACAGAAAATCTAGCTTCTATCTATTCATTCTCAGTTTTCTATGGATAGGAGTAGTTTACTGTTTCTGGATCAAACTACTGATCTTTTTTGAAAAGTACTTTCCTCTTTTCCTGAAGAGATTCAAGATTCTGAATCTTAACAGGAATTGCAGGGATGGATACAAAGTTTTCTCCTCAGATTTCTAATTCAGACTCAGAGAAGAGCTCAGTCTGTAATTCTCCCTGTGGAAGTTTCTCTTTCTCTGAGACCATTGCTAGAATATCCCAGTATTTTCAGTGGGAAAATACTGAGGTTTTTCAGTCACTCACAAAATAGTATGAGTTGTTAGAGAAAGATTTTCCAGAATATGCACCCACTCTGCCTGTGCTGTCTACTTTAGAGGATATGCATGTTACTGCCTGCAGTTTTCCTGTTAGTCAGCCAGCTGCCCCTAAAAAGGCAGAAATGCTGTATTTCCTCAGTCTTTTAATTTTTATACACTTTTGACAAGCCTGATCCAACACCTATAACTTTAATTGATCCCACTCATACCTCTTAACTTTTCAGAGCAGGAAATCTTGATAGAGCCAAAAATAATGGGGCAAAAAGGTCCCAAAATAGGGACATATTTTAAATATAGTTCCTATAAAATTAGATAGTTGCAAGAAATAACAAGGTTTGCATTATTAAATATTTTCTGAAGGATATGAAGTCTAAAACTCGAATGTCTGTCATTATTTATTATTATTATTATTATTATTATTATTATTATTATTAGTTAGTGACTTCAGTCTTCAGTGATTTGCCAGAAAAACACAAATTGTATGAGGAACAGACCAAAAATATGAGGCAAAAATATGAACATTCTGCGAAAATCTATACAGTTAAGAGGTATGATCCAGCTCTTGCTAAGCAGTTGTTTAATTCCAATTCTACTCTTTCTGATAATGATGGGAACATTATTGAAAGGTATGGGAAAAATATATACTTTTGCAACTGATTTTCAAAATTTTTGAAACGTTAAAGTTTGTTCTGACAAACTCTGTATGTGTGAGGAATGTTTCATATGTAGTTTCTTCTTGTGAGGAACATCTGCTGTAAAGAATTTAATTTCTTCTACTGCACAGGTCACTGCTCATTGTTTACAGTGTGTGTATGACTCTGTTGATGATACTTCTTCCAGGGCTGTGGTCACTGGTACTGCTTTGAGGAAGTTTGCATAGCTGCATTCTTGGAACCTCTCAGGGGATGTTCAAAATTTGATTTTAAATTCTCCCTTTTAAAGAAATTTAGTGTTTGCTCACAGTACTGCAGGGGTGGTTGAAAAGTGCATTGAAAGGGGCAAGCTGATCCAGGGAATCTCTAAGATTTTTCAGCACTCCATTTCTAAATTTTCCAGGTGATTTTCGATCTCCTCATTCAGTTTTGGATTTAAAACAGAATAAACAGTCTCAAGGGGGCTCAAAAATTCTTGAATCCCCCAAAACCTAGGACTGTCCAGCAAGTCGGAATGACTGCTCAAGAGCTCGTTTCAACCCCCCACCCCCACCCCACCTTATAGCTTCTTTTTTCTCCCAGAAAGTCTGAATCTCCATGTTTTTCTCTGGTAGCAAACAGTTTCAGACAAATGGGTTATAAAAATCATTCTTCAGGGTTACAGATGTCATTGAGAGGAAAGTCCTGCTTTCCAGGTGGTCATTCCTCATCCTCCAGATCAGACTCTTGTTTCCAATGTTTTTTCTTTACACGCTGCCCCAAGGAGTGATAAAACCAGTTCCTATTTTTCATGGCAGTAAAAGGTTTTATTCAGGAATGTTCCTAGGGTCAAAGAAAGAAAAATATTGAAGAACAGTTCTTGAACTTTTTTCCTAAACTTGTTCATGATAGTGCGAAAATTCAAAATGCTGTCACGTCACAACTCATTAGCTGTTCTTCCTGTTTCAAGTTAAGTTTTAGCTTCAAAGATGCTTATCATCACACCCCAATTCATTCAGCCTTCAGTTGTTTTTTAAGTTTTTATGTGTCTGGATCACATTATCAGTTCTCTTCCTTACCCTTTGGACTATCCCCTGCACCAAATATGTTCAAAAGTGTACAGCTCCGGTTATAGCTCATTGCAGGCTACAGGGTATCCACATTTTTGCACATTTAGATGACTTGCTTATCTTTCAGAGTCTTTTTCAAAGTGTCCACCTACCAAATTTAGTTAGCTCTAAGATAATCTACTCATATAGTTAAGGCTACTGCAGCAATGAAATTTTATGAGGAACAGACAAAAAAATATGAGGCAAAAATCTGAACAGTATGCAAAATTTGGGACAGTTGAGATTTCTGACAAGGTGAGTGTAAGCTGCGTTATCACTGAAACATAAGAAATTGTGTTATACTGCCTGTTTGACAGCATTTACTAAGTGCTTTACGGCTTTGAAAGCAGGCAAAACAAGTCGCACTTTTTTTTTTACTTTTCTGTAACCAGAAATATATCAAACAGAAGATGCTCCACACATTACAACTCTGATCATAACCCTTTATTATGGGTTCTCGACATGAATGCCAAGATTCACCTCTTGAGCTCTGCTCTCAGGGTGAATTTTTGGCATCTGCGTCTTAAACATGTAATAATCGTTATGCTCACTGATCTGATCACAATCCTCTATATTTGTATCTTAAACACCTACATATTATATTAAGCTACATAAATAATTCAAATTCTATAAAGGTGCAGTCCCTTATAATAGTTGTGGGTATGTTTTATCCTACAAAATATCACAATTCCATAAAATGTACCACTTTGTACATTTGAAAAGGTTGGCAACTCACTAAATGATACAGCACAAATTAAATAATAAAATCAGCACAAATCATGATTATGGTCAAGGTGAAATGAAAGGCAGAATAAATGTACATTTATCAAATGTATGAGATATGCCTGTTCATGTACTAGGTCAAAACTGAAAAAAAAAAGTGTGCTGTATGTGGGAGAAGGTGTAACAAGAAGGGGCATTTTGTTGTTGTGTGCAAAACTTAACAATTAAAGACGTAGACAGTGAGAATAAAACTGAGGAAAGTGTATAGAAAGTGTTTTCCTGAGCTCAGTGACTGCTATGCCAAACAATAAATCAGTCTGGGAAATCAATTTCATCACACATGGAAGCTCAGTAAGCAATGCAATACACAGGCTGATGTCACTATTGTAGCATGTGTTGCATATAAAGGCACCTTAACATGTCCACTGTTGCATGAAGCAGAACCAGAAACAGGTAGTCATGTAAGCAAACTAAACTATATAGTAAGATTCCAAGCAATAAAAGCGTGGGAGGGAAACAGTTAGGAGTTTTTGAATCCTTGTGCTGAGAGGTAATTATGTAAATAATCTGCTCAATAAAGCTGTTACATGCGAGGTGAGAGTGATTTCCAGAGTAAAAAAAATGAAACTGGATGTGAACAGATAAGTTTATTTGCATAACCATAAAGTAAAGTTAATGTTGAAGCCAGACACTGTCCCATATGCCTTGAGCTCACCCAGAAAGGTGCCATTTACAAACTTCTGTTAAGCAGAGATGGAACTCAAACGTATGCAAACATTTGGTGTGACTAGAAATGCAACCAAATCTACTGAATAGTCTGCATCAAAGTGTCAGTTATCAAAAAGTATGGTAATGTGAGAATAAATGTGAATTTAAAAAGTTAAATGATGCAGTCACAAGGGAACGATTCCGGTTGCCCACCCTTGAGGATACTGCACCTAAGCTGGTCGATCGATTCACCTCCCCACAGACTAGGATGTTCATATTTCAAAATGATCCTTAATTGTCCTTGGGACAGGGAATTATTATGGACCATTTGATAGTTGAATGGAGAATCAATGGCATTCATGAATTTATTTATTTATTTCTGTATGTATTTATTTGTGTATGCATGTATGTATGCGTGTATTTATTTTTACATTCTAGCATTTTATAGTGCTTAAACTAGCCCATAGAAATGTTTTTCAATTTTTAGTTAACGTTTGTTTACAGTAACAAATGATTTTTTGCAACAAAATACAGCAAAAAATGTGTTCCTTTCACTACTGTCCTTTTAGAATTCATTTCACAGTCATTCCTTCCTTTGGAGTTTTTTCAAAGCAAAACCTTACCAACTTACAGTATTTTTAACAGACTTTATCACTCAGGTCATGGTTAAGTTCCAACAGTTTCACAAGTGTTACTTTCCTGGTTCAAATCTCTGATATACCTTCCAGGCTTAAATTTTAGGGACACTTTTTTCCTTTATACTTAACTCCCAAGAGACTTGTCTTTTGATGTTGCTGTATAGCCTGAGGTCAAGAATCTAGTTTTTTCTATATCTATTAGCCATTATATATCCCATAATTCATCTGCCCCTCATTATTAGTTGTTATGGAGTCTTGCCTCATTTTGCCTTGCCTGTCTCCTCTGCACTTCTCTTTCATGCTATAGCCTTTGTTAAATGCAACCCAAAGAAAAAATAATAATATGAATACTGCATTCTCTCTTGGCTCAGCACTGACTGTGCAACAATATGCATCTCACCTGCTTTTGCTTCATTAAGCTTTTTTCTTTAAATCGTGAGCCCATAGACTGTATCAGACAATGTGAAGCAACTTGCATGGAATTCATATTAACATATTAAAATGGAAATAAATAGGCGCACAAAAACTGAATAACAAAGACAGTGCGGTGATCGGTGAGAAACTCTGATATGAGGAAATGTTATCATGAACAATAAAGGTACAGTGAAGGCTGTAAAGAAAGGTGTGTTACACAGATTAAAAATGAAAAGAAAGCTGAACTGGTTGCCAGATTTTTTTGAACATCATGCTTATGGAAACTTATAATTTTATCAGCACAAGTATCAAATTAATTTGATAATATACTGACAAAAAACATATCAAAGGAACAGCTAATATACTACGCAAGGAGACATTGGTAAATCCACTTCAATACACAAGATAACAGCTAAAGTCTGAGTGCTAGGAACAGATTGAAGTATGAGGGATGAGTGGAGAACTCATATATATATATATATATATATATATATATATATATATATATATATATATTATATATGGATCCACTTTGTAATTTCAAAATACTGAAACCTCGAATTTCAGTATTTCGAAAATACAAAGCCGAAAACCCAACCACAACTCATAAACTCGAAAACACACAACCGTGAAATTCAAAATCCCGCACCTACTCTACACATGCAGTACACACATAAACATACACAAAACTCCCCCCACAATCAAACAAAATACATCTAAACTACATGTAAGCAGGGGGGGCAAGCCCTCCTGCATTCTCCATGTGGGGGGGGGCTGCGCCTCCCACACCCCCTACTATTCTAACTCTGAGATCGCAAAAACAGAAACACAAATGAAACTCACACACACACACATCTGACAGTCCCTCAAACACACACATAACAGTCACAACACACACTTACACACACTAAACCCCTAACCAACATACTTACACACACACACACACACACACACACACACACACACACACACACACACACACACTTACCAAAACTAAACCAAAACATCCAAACACCGCATCACCGGAAGCAGAAATTCAAAATAGCCGTGTTTCTGTATTTTGAATTTCACGCTTCTGCCGGTTTCAGAAATGTGAGTCCGCGGCTTTGTAAGTTCAAAATACTGAAATTCGAGATTTCAGTATTTCGAATTTACAAAGTGGACCCATATACATATAGGGCCTATATTAAATCAGTGAATGCTTAAAATAGCATACACTGATTTATCGACCTTTTAAAAGTGAAAGTTTGAAATCCCGAAGACACGGAACAGAGATTTCTTTTCCCAGGGAAAAAAAAAATCACTGTTCTACAAAACAAAACAAAACAAAAATACTTCAAGACACCAAATAAAGTGGGGCACTTCACCCCACCCCCCACTTAAACAAACACACACACACACACACACACACACACACACACACACATATATATATATATATATATATATATATATATATATATATATATAGATATATATATATATACACACACACACATACACACCTAATCATTTGGTTAAAAAAAAAAAAAGAGAGAGAGAGAGAATGCAAAAAAGAGTGAATGCTCATTCATGTAAATCGTATACGGCTGAATTTAGATTGATGAGTAGGAGCGTCCGGGAAAATTAGTGTTTGAATGAAAAAATGGTGATTGTGTAGATGTCAAAGATGGTTGTAGCACTTGGTGTGTATGTGCAAGTGTTCACAGGTTAGGGTTCGATTAAGGGCTAGGTAAGGAGGTAGATTCACTGTTGTACGTTTTATGTTTGTTCTTGTGTTTTATGTAATGGTGCTATTAGGAAAGGGTTTTTAGTAACATAATGTGCAGGGATAGGAATGGGGGTAGAGTTAGGATTAGCACACATGAGTAAGGTGATGTGGGGGGAATTTGATGGGAGTAAGTGTTTTTGTGTAAATGTCTGGAAGTGTGTTTATGTGTCTGTGCATGGATGTCTCAAAGTGTTTGTGTGTGAGTGTAAAGGGATGCTTTTTTTGCACGTTTTAGAGGATGCTGGGAAGAACACTAGCATGATCAGGTCTTACAGCATTTTGTTCTCTTGAGAGACACAGTAAAGACATGATAATGAGGCCTTTCTCAATGCATTTATACCCATCTGTGAATCACATTTTCGTACCATTGTTATAAATAACTAACCTGCTTTGAGCAATATGAGTGAGAAGCAAGGATGTAGCTAGGCATACGTATTGTACTCAAATGAGTACCTTTTTTCTGAACATCTCTTGGAAACTTCAACACTCAAGCACAAAATTTTTAGAACTGTGTAAAATAATATTTACAGTATAGAGGTATACAAAGAATGCTAGTGGGAAAAGAATACATGTCTGAAATACCTTTTTATGGGTAACAGTTGAACATAATTGTCCCATTCTTGTGTCTGGACGGGTAGCAATTTAAGGGTTTAGTACATTTTTAAAATGACAGGTAGGTGGTGAGGCTGACAACACTAAGTTTGAGTATAAAATCTAAATTTCTGAGTACACCCCTGGGGAGAAGTGAGGATTTTAGTGAATTACAAGGATCTACCTTATCTCTCTGTATATACAGATATAGATATAGGATCACAGGATCATAGAAAGTCACTAGGCTATTGTCCCTGAGGCCCTTATAAGCCTAGCTAAGAGTTTAGCCCATGTTTAGACAAGTCAGCACCTAAAGCCCCTGTCCAACAGGGATACAGATGGAATCCCAGGTGTATATTTTCTGTTTCACATCCAGTTATCCAGGTTGCACTTGAAATGGGATAATGAGATACTCTGCTTGACGTGGAGGGGGAGTCTATTCCACAGATGGGGGAGTCCCTGGGACATAAATCTCTCCTGCCAGCAAGTCCTATTGATATCACAGACCAGGTTGAGGTTGCACATGCAGGTTACTCTAGTGGAGCTAGACTTGATGATTTGCAGCAACCCCATCAAGGTGGGGTCTGAGATTGCTTTGAATGACAGACAGAGGTCACCTCTGAGGAGTCTGTATGAAACTGAGTAGAGGGAAAAAGGGCTTTTAGCCTATCTGCATAGGGTAAATGTTTGAGGCCCTGGATTCTTCTGGTGAGGAACCTCTGTGGTCTCTCCAGCTGCTGCATGTGTTTTGCAAGGTACATGCTGAAGGGGGTGTTGTACTCAATAACTGGCCTTATAAGGGAAGAATACATGGATGTTATGACCTCCTTGTCCCTGGATGAGAATACCCCTTCCTTATGAGGTGGGCTATGTAGAAATCTTTCCTTACAACGGAAGCAACATGGTGGTCAAAAGTCAGGTTGCTATCAACCTGGGTGCCCAAATCCCTCATGACTGATTGTGTACTTAGGCCATTATTATTAATGTGATAATATGTGGGGACTTCATTCTCCCCAAAGGGGATGAGGATGCATTTTTTGGCATTCAGCTTGAGGCCATGTTTCTGGCACCAGTTTGTTGTTTTGGTGAGATTCTCTTGGAAGACGTCCACACCACTTGGGGAATTAATGACCATGCCCAGCTTGCAGTCATCTGTAAATGTGGTCATCCATAGTCCACTGGTTTTGGCCTGCACCTCAGAGAAGTATATCCTGAATAACAGACCTTTCCCTGTGGTACGCTGCTCATTACGGGTCTACTGCATGAAATGGCTTCCCTATTTTGATAAGGTGGGTTCTATCAGTGAGCCAGTTTGCTATCCATCTGGTAACATATTGATTGGTGCCTAGTTGAAAAAGTTTATCTATTATGCCCGTGTGGGGAATAGTGTTGAAGGCCCTGGCCATGTCAAGGTAGGCAGTGTGCACCATCTTCCTCTCAGCCATTGCTTTGGTGACTGTCTCATAGGAGTCAAACAGATTTAACAAACATGACCTCACCTAGACAAAGCCTAACTGTGTGGGGTCAGGTGTTTGAAGGTTACAAATGTCCCTGTTAATGAGGTCTATGATAATCTGTTTCATGGCCTTGCAGATCAGGCTAGTTAGTCTGATGGGTCTATACTTTCCAAGATCGATGGATGTTCCACCTTTGTGTAATGCGATGACAGTGGCTGTCCTCCACTTGGCTGGAACAAAGCTGGTACTCAGGCTTTGGTTGAATACGGTGCCTAACGGTGCTGCAAGTTCATGTCTGACCTTATGTAGGATGTAGCCTGGGATGTTATTGGGTCCCATGGAGGCTGTATTTTTTTCCTTTGAGAGGACAGCGATGACCTGTCCCCTAGAGATAAGGGGGGGCATGTAATGGGAATGTCCTCATTTACTGATGGGGGGGGGCAGAGAGGTGAAGTTTTCACTGAATCTGTCAGCCACTAGGTTGGCTATATCTACAGCATTTTGTGTATGGGATGTCCTTGACCAACAGTTCTGAACAGATCTGAGTGTTTCCTTTGAGACTGTGGACAAATCTGAAGAAGGCCTTATGCTTGTCTCTAGAAGATGTGGTCAATTTGGACTTGAAGTTGGCTTTAGAGGATTTCACTAGTGCTCATATCTTCTTGTTCAGGCTAAGGATAGATTGCTTCCAATTGGGCACCTGCTTTTCTTGGTCCTGAACAGTAATTTTTTCCTTTTGTTATATAGTTTATTTATTACAGATGTCCACCAGACAAGTTTACTCTTCCTTGCGGAGGATGACTTTGTCCTGTCAGGTGTTCCTGATTCCATGCATCTATAGAAATGCTTGTATAGTACTTTGGTGTAGATTTGGACATTGGTGCCAGTTCCAACAGAGGGGGAGGGGTTGTAAAGTTGTTTATACCATCCCTCAGGAGTTTGTAATCAGCTTTGGAGAAGTTTTTTTTTTTGTTTGATCATAGCTGGGGGGGGGGGTCATGGGAGATTCTGACTTTGAAAGTGACTGCTTTTTGGTCAGATCTTAACAGGGAGGATGATGCTGTAGGGGTGCTGCACAGGTTACTCATGTTGGTTAATACCAAGTTGAAGATATTATCACCTCTTGTAAGGGTATTGACTAGCTATTCCAAGGCATTTACATTGATAATATCAAGAAATCTCTGGGTGTTTGCATTCTGGCATGAGTAGTTTTTCCAGTCTATGGTTGGGTAGTTAAATCAGGATAAAGGGTTGAATCTTGATAGATTCAAAGAAGTCCAGATAGGTGGAGTGGGCATCCTGAGTCATATTTGGGGGCCTGTAGCTAGCTATGATTTGAATAGATGTCTTGTCAATGGTTAACTGCACATGGAGTGCCTCCTGTGCGTCATACTGTTTGACCAGCCTGGAGGTGTGTATGTCTTTAACATACATTGAAACTCCACTTCCTTTGGCTTTGCTGCCCACAGTTTGGGGTTCCGAATGTATGATTGGATGAGTAACCAGGCAAAGCTGGGGTGCTCTCCGCAGCTTTGAACCAGGTTTCTGTGACTGCACAAATGTGAGCATCTTCCAGGGTTAAGAATGCTTGTAGTGAGTGCAGTTTAATGTTTAGACTGTTTAGCAGCATGACCTTTAATTTGCATGTTGCAGAAATTTTTATGCTGGTTTTATACTAGATGAAATTAAATTCATAGCTTCACATTATTAGAACAAATTTGTCATTATCTGACACAAGAGTCAAATATTATATACACTCCAATAGAGCTATGATTTGAAAGCAGTAGTTTTTGGAAAATTTTACTCTCTTCAGTTTTCTGGGAACGACTTCTTATTATTTTGAAGATTCTAAAATAAATTATGTAAGAAGCAGACAGTATGCATACTCCATTATAATGACATTTTAATATTAACTTTACTGGAATATTTAAGTCTTTTCAATATTCTGGGAGCAATAACTTTCATTTCCACTCTTTACTGCTCATTTTGCTGCTACCAGGCCCACAAAGGGAGTTTGTGCAAGCCTTTACCTAAGCAGGAATTTCATAGTCCTCTAATCCTCCCTGCTGAGAATCTCTGGGCTGGAAAGGTATTCCTGGCACCTATTCCAAGAACTGGTTCACAGTTACAAATCTCAAGAAAAAATTCCTACCTGGCTCTGTTTAACTAAATGGGAATTTCACAATCCTCTACCCCCCCTACTGAGAATCTCTAGTCTAGAAAGGTCTTCCTGGCTAAAAATATCATACACCTATTCCAAGAACTGGTTCACAGTTACAAATCTCAAGAAAAAATTCCTATCTGGGTCTACTTACCTAAATGGGAATTTCATAATCCTTTACCCACCCCCCATGAGAATCTCCGGGCTGGAAAGGTTTTCCTGGCTAAATGTATCATACACCTATTCCAAGAATTGGTTTGCAGCTACAAATCTCAAGAAAATAATCCTACCTGACTGTACTTACCTAAACAGGAATTTCACAATCCTCTATCCCACTCCCCCTGCTAAGAATCTCTGGGGTGGAAAGATCTTCCTGGGTAAAAGTATCATACACTTATTTCAATAGCTGGTTCACAGCTACAAATCTCAAGAAAAAAATTCCTACCTGGCACAATGTACATCTTGCAAATATTCTACCCTTACATAGAGTAACTAACTTTTCTTTGATAAATTAAAAACAAATTTATTGTATTAATAAGGGCTATAAGTGCTATTTATTTTTTTCCCTGGCATAGGTGTGCACACTATCCTCGGTTACCCCCCATCTCAGCACTCCTTTCTTAACACTACTTACTCTAGACTTGTGCTCCAAAGCCATAGGCACCCCTCCTGTTTCTCACTACAGTCTTTACAGCTATGGTTTTGTAAATTTACACTAACTCCCCACAGGAAAATTCTGCCTCTTACCTACTCCACTCACCTTGTGCCCTACTCTTTTAAGGCCCCCAGTGCTAGTTTCTATAATTCAACAATCCACCAATCTTGACTCTGCCCACTCCATTCTCCCTTGCTATGGTCGGGAATCACTCCACTCCCCTACCCTACCCCAGTTACACCCACCCCCACACTCTTTACATTTATAGGTAACCAAGCTCCTCCCACCCTCCTCACTCCTTGTCCTCCTCTCTCCTCCTCCAACCTATCATTATCTCCCTACTCCTATACTCACTTTACATATACTATCCAGCCTATCACCAACTCCCTACTTCCACACCAACTTTGCATATCATATCAACTATTCCTCTGCCTAATCAATCAATCCACTAGCCACTTCTTTCAATCATCCACATGCCTCACCTGTAGTTTTTACCACCTTAAACACCACTCTCTCACAATATAATTCTAATCCTTTCCATTCTACCTATATACACTTCCTTCTAAAACTTTATCTACCTTCTTCACTAACTCTCACTCTTATGAGCATTTACTTATACTCTCTAAAACTACTGCCTCATATGGCTTAACCCTCATTCATACTCTCTAACATTATTCCCCCCTCTCTCAAATTCTTTCACCCCTCATCACTCGGAGCTCTCAACACACTACTCCCAGCTAAACCTACTTCAAATTCTCTCACCCCTCATCACTCAGAACTCTCAACACACTACCTCAACTAAATCTACTTCAACACTCTACCTTCACTCACACTCATCCAGTATGTTCATCAAGCTTAGGTCCTCTTCATGCAATCTCTTTTCACCCCCGCCATGTATCTAACTCTCTTCACTCCTCCTCCTCCTCTTCCTTTACTTCTACCCTTACTCACCTCATATCACATCCCTATTAATCCCTCATTTCCCGTACCTCCATTCACCACACCCTATAATCTCAAACCTTCTACCCTTTTACCATATCATCATCCATACTTCCCACCTTCTACTTAGTCTTTGCTAAAATCAAAACATCCCCCATCCCCTATTCACCCCAAAATCAGAACTAAATACCACTACTTCAGCTTTCCTCCAGTACTTCATTTCTTCAAATCTACAATGCTGTCAGGCAGACATCCAACCTAACATGGGCCCCATCCATAACAATACTTCGACCTGCCACTCTACTCTCAACCTACCTCCTACCAGTTTCCTCCCCCAGCCATCTAACCTTCCTGTCTCTTAACATGTGCAGCATCTTTAACAAAATTAGTGAATTGCATATACTAATTGACAAATACACTCCTGATATCATAACTCTCTCAGAAACCTGGCTCAAACCTCACATCCTAGATAAAGACTTTCTACATCCTGGATACAACATCTTCTGACTTAACAGACCTAAAAAGAAAGGTGGAGGCTTCACACTAATTTACCACCAACACCTCAACCTGTACCCTTTAAACAACACACCCCTCTAGTTTTTTCCAGCTGAACTCTTTACTGTGAACTGCAAATTAAATGATTTTAGAACACTAACTCTAGCTGATATATATATATAAAGATCCCCTTCAGAATGCCGAAATTCAAAACTTCGAAATCCATATGATCGCAGACCATATGTTCGAAGTTTTGAAATACTGACATTCTATACAGGAAATCGCATACAGCGCAGACCGGGAAATTTCCCTTGTTCTCGTTGTAGTGCGATCTCGGAGTTGGTATACTTAAGTAGGGGGGTGTGGGGGGTGCAGGGAGGCAAAGCCCCCCTGCTCTACACAGTTTAATGTGTGTTTTTTTTTATTTTTATGGGTCTAGTTCACATTTTCGAACATTCAAATGTTTGATCATATGGTCTCGGCCATATGAATTTCGAACATTTGAGTGTTCTGTTATGTGAAGTAGACCCATATATATATATATATATATATATATATATATATATATATTTTTTTTTTTTTTTTCTGTCTGGTGACAATATCCCAGTACTACAACACATACTCTTGTGGTAAACACACAGTGGAACTAATGAAGCTATCCTGTTAGGAGATCTCAATATCAGCTAGTTATACCTTACATCTAACTCTCCTGGCTCTAGCAGCAACCTTTATAACCTCTTGCAACTTATCACCTCCCCTACTTACTTCAATAAACCCAACAGCACCTTCTCCATCATTGACTGGATACTCGTATCTAACCCAGTCCCATACCATCACCCTATATCTCTACCTGATTCCAATAGTGACCACTCTCTCATCCTCTTCCAAAGATTCACTCCACACTTACCAAGGCCACATAAATTAAAATACTGCCGTACCTTATCTAATTTCAGCCTTGACACTCTAAATAGCACAATCACCTCTATTAACTGGTCCCTCCTATCACATTTACCACTTAATGATGCAGTGCAAAAAATTTAACAACATTTTCTTAAGCATATTAAACTTTCTAATTCCTCTTAGGAAAAAAAATAATTAAATCCATACTCTCTCCCTGGCTATCCCGATCTACTCATGCTCTTATGCAAAAATGAGACCCCGCCTGGAAACTCTGGACTAAGACAAAAATCACCCAACCATTTTAAAACCTACAAAGAAGTATGCACCCTCAGCAAAAAAAATTACTCTTGAGAAGAAAAACTCAACCCCCAAACAACCCATCATAATAACCCCCCAAAATTTTTAGAACTCTGTTAATCAAATCCTGTAACCCTTCAGCGCCAAATATTTGTACTAATAACACCCCATTCACCATTCTTTTGCACTGGAAACAATTTTATACCATACCTCTCTATAAGGGTGGTAACTCCACAGAACTATCTAACTTCCAGCCTATAGCAATACTATCCCCCCGCTCCAAAATACTTGAAAAATGTGTACAATCTTGCTTCTTCTGTGGAATTTTTCTCCCCGTGCCTCCATTGGAAATGGGCACTAGTCCAGTTGGACTTTCCCAGTCAACAAATGGCAACAAATGGCAACTAAATAAATAAATAAATTAAATAAAAAAAGTCATTTAGTTGGTAGAAAAAAAATAATCTGATTAACCTTGAATTTATACAATATCAGTCAGCTCAGTCAAATAAACGGATAAAGCTACGACCACATAAGCAACCTCTATTCGGGTACCAGTCCGGGTGTGAGTCATTGACTGGGAGAGCTTGGTTCAGGTACCTGTCCAGGTGTGAGTCACTAACTGGGAGTGGCAGAGTTTATTCCCACTCACCTCTGTCATGGAGAAGTGTATGGGTGCATGCTGGGAACACTTTGCAACACATATTCCGAAGAACAGGAACTGATGACAGAGAAATTAGAGTGCAATGGGGTGAGCAGGGCAATTGCAGTGGTACATCTCCACAGCATCTTTGTACTCCTGTATCACTCACAGTTATTTTTACACTAAGAAGAAATTTTAGAACATAACACAGCCAAACACTTAGCTTATCATGGTATGATGACTACGAGTTCCCTGTTCTTATTCTGGTTCATGATGATTCATGCCCAGACGTGAACATAGACAGTTTATCCAGAGTAAGATCCTTCTGACTATAGATCATTCCAGACTATTTTAATATGAATTGGGAACCAAGGCGCCCTGGATGCAGTTAACTCAGAGGAATAAGGACTAAGAGCTTTTAACAAGCTAATTCTTCTGGAAACAGGTTTGATTCCCTCTGTTTTTTTTTTTGGTCTGCTGTGTGCCTTCAGCAAGTCACTTAACCAGGCACTACTATGAACCTTTTGGGAATTTGGGCTAGAATACCGAATGGTATCCTGGACTGCAAGACAAGTAACTGTCTATGAACCTTATCTAAAAATGAATGAGAGCCTGATGCTCTAAGGTTTGTACCAGGATACTTGAGAAAACAAGGTGGCTAAAACAACATGGAACATGTTAAGGAGATAATGAAGGAAGTACTGATTTCGGTAGTTTCTAGAACATATGTACCAAAATAATAATAATATTAATAATTTATAAAGTTGCAATTACATCAGCAAAGTGCAGTAGTGCAGTAAATATGATTCAGTAATTTAAAATATTTATAAAGCTGGAACAAATTTAGTAAAGCACAAAGGTGTACAAAAATAAAAATTGCAGATTAAAAAATAAAAATTGTAATGCTTTTATTTACTGATTTTGCAAAAACAAACGTTTCTTATTTGCAATGGCAGAAAAAGGACACATTTTTCATCTATTCTGAACACTCTTTTGATGCAGCTATAAAATATATTGCATTATCTACCACCCTCTTCATGAAGAATGTGTTCCTTGCATCTATATTGAAATTCATGTCCCTTTTCTAGTTAACGTGCCTTCTCTTTCATCTTCTGTCCTGTTTGAAACTGACTCTTCCCCTTTATCTGCAGACTATTTTATGTTCCCATATCATTTAACATATCCTGTCCTTGTCTATCCATCTGAACAAATCCAGTCGTGCCTGACTAAATTACTACTGTTGTGTATTATTGACAGTCTTCTGTGAACTTCTGAATAGTGTTTTTACTTTTCTAAATGCATCATATGTTTAATAAAACATGCCAGAGGACTCATGTCACACATACTATCTGACAAGCAGCTTTGTAAGGTATACTTCAGTGTTAAGGAAATGTAATGTGTAAGGGAGTGAAACTAGTGTGGGAAGATCGGTAGAGTTTTTCTTTTTTAACACAAAATTATACTATGTTTTGGAGAAAAATGCTGTGCTGATAACAGGAAGAAATAAACAAATAGTATGATTTATTATTTTTAATTTTTCACTAAATAACTTACAATTTTGATGACATTGATGAAGCTAGCGATGCAATGTATGGCACTTTCTGCTCTTTAAAATAAAGACAAAAACATAGAAAGTGTACATTTGGTTTCAAGGTATAACTAAGATTTGTCAGAATTATGTCAGAGATCATTAGTTTATCAGTTTTTAAGGCACTAGTTAGTTGGAGCACCATTTTCAGAGGAAAATAAAGTCAAAAGAGAGATGCATGAAGCAGAACCACAATTCTATATCTCTAGGATTCTAGACTATTCTAGAATAAATGCATCCGCTGATTAAGGAGACTATACTCAAGGCACCATCATCAAGCAATCATGCGCAGAGGATTTTCAGTACAATATAATTAGCCAGTTGCGTACAACTAGAAAAACAACTCTGACACTCTCCAGTTACTCAGTAGTTATAAAACTTAAATGGCAGTTGAAGAGTTCAGACACTTACGCTGACATCTTTAGTATGCTCACATAATTTCCATTAAAGCAGAATGGGATGAGTCACTGACTGGGAGAGCTTGGTTCAGGTAAAAAAAGATAACTATTTCTTTCTTACAATCCATAGACACCGGCCATATCCCATTTGTAGCGAATACAAACTAATGTCACATGGTTGTGCCATACTACTGAATGGCACATGCTACAAAAGCCCCTGGCAAGAGCTTCCAGCCTTTAAGATCCTCTTGGAGAAAGAAGACCGTGAAATCTGTTGAGCATATGTGTAAACCAGCTTAAAGAATGGATGTAGGCTAAGTGAGATGCATTGTTTCAAGGCTTGTCCTCTAAACTCGTCAAGACATAGTAAAGATTTCAGACTGTCAGTATCACTCTGTTCTTTGTCTCACTATTCAGCCATTATGATCAGTTTTAGAAATGAATATTAGATGGCATCCAAATGGTAAATGGAACTGTTATTCATGCAAAAGAATGTAGAAGAGGATAATTTCCACGGTGAGATGGACACGGTATCATAGCAACAAGCAATACCAAGTCTCAAGTTCTGTTTTTTCATTTTGCCAAGTAAATGACATATTTTCATATTTCTTGCAAATCAAACCACTGAATCATCAATTTCATTTTGCTTAAATGAGGAATCCACTACAGAGAACTATGCCTCTCATGTTATAAAGTTTCAGAAAATTGGAAGCTGTGTTTGCAGAATTTTGAATAATATCTCAGTTCAAGTGATACACAGCAGAGAGATCATTTATTATTTGTATATTTATTTATTTATTTGTCATTTGCTAATATTCTGAGAAGAGTATATTGTGACAATGATACAGTTTTGAAAAAAAATCTTTTGACAAGCTCAGTGGAATCCAGTCTTTGAAACCTACTGTATTTACAAGAGCAGGTACCAAAAACCTGATGTCTGAAAATTATTTATAACTTATAGTGACGTCATCTGCATAAAAAGCAAATTATGGTTAAACTTTGTCACAAATGTGATAGGACTTACCAGGAGATAATTCATATTTGAAATTGAAAACTGTTTTTAGTAAACAATAATTATCCTGGAACAATATGGTGAAAGAATTATATAGATTTCATTCTGCTGCTGGTTGCATGAGTAATGCCAATATTAAAGTCATACAAGAAACATTAATCGAATGTAGCCCTGTATTAGAAAATCTGATGCTTATCATAGTCATCACTGAGGGCGGCCATGGTGGTGCAGCGGTTAGCATTGCCGCCTCACTGCAAGAGGTTCTCCGGTTCGATTCTCGGCTGGGTTGCCTTCTGTGCGGAGTCTGCATGTCCTCCCTGTGGTCGCGTGGGTTTCCTCCGGGTGCTCTGGTTTCCTCCCACATCCCAAAGACATGCTGTAGTTAGATTGGACACTCTAAATTGGCCCTAGGTTTGAGTATGTGCCTTCTGTGGAAGGTTGGACACCGGGCTGGCAACTCGACACCATAAAACTCCACTGCCAATCATGAGCGGACAGGTGATCCGCTGTGGCAACCCCTAACTGGGAAAAGCTGAAAGAAGAAGAAGATCATAGTCATCAGTGACTGTAGTAGCCTATTATATAGCAGTTATATCCTGCCAAAAGTATAACATCAGGGAAGTTTCAAAAGCTTCAGGGCACCTACCATGCATCCAAACTGTCCTTCAGCTTGAACAGAGCTTTGTAAAAGGCACGTTCTGGCTTGAAACCCTTCAGAGCTTTACTGCTGCTTCCGAACTTAGGTCACTGCAAGGGTATACCTCAGGATTTTGCTCCTCTGAGGCTTTTGAGAATCACTGTTTGGCGTATGCTTCAATTTGCTGGCTAAATAATTTCCCTTTGGGGAAAAATGCCATTTTCTTAATTTTGTTTATGTTTTATTATTTTCCTCTTCAGGTGAGTTATTTTAAAGTTAGGATTGTTTTGCTTTAATGGACTTTTGTGAGACTGTAACATACTTTTAAATGGAGTGCTTCTTTTTTTCTGTCAGTTTAAAAGGGCTGTAAAGTAACTGAAAATATTTTTTTTCCAGTGTGGAGAACTTGTGTTTATTTTACTTTTGTGGGACTAGCATAGTGTTTACAGTGCTTTTTACCATGTCTTTTTGTTTCAGCTTTTTTAATGTACCACACGACTGTGGTATTGCCAGTAGCCACTTGAAGTGGTTCTGGGAAACAAAGATGGTTCAGAGAGTTCAGTACCTTGTTCAGGGCAAACATCTCCTTGATATTTATGTGCCTGCATCTATCCTTGGTGTCCCACACCCACCCTGCTATTTTATCACTCCTGAAACTGCTTCCTGAGCAAAGTATGAAGCTTCTGTGGTGACTGACTGTTTTGTAGCTAGGAGGAAGAAGGGGAGACTTGGATTTTCACCACTATTGTCTTCACCAAAAAAAATATCTTCTGACAAATCCCAGTACTACGTTCGGAAAAGATAAAGGGTGTTGATGTTGGAATCAAAGAGAGTTCAGATACCACTGTATCTTTCTCATGTGGAGTCTTGCCAGGGGTATCATGAGAATCACAGATGCCATGAGACCCACAATCCTGAGATATTCCCCGGCAGTGACCAAAGTCTGAGTGGAAAATCTTAGAAACAGATCTAAGTAAAGATCTATTTTTCATTTCAAAGAAAAGCTCTCTTTACTGAGCTGTCTATTTAACAACCCAAGAAAACAATCCTGTGTCAGTGAGTCAAGAAAGACTTTTAAATGTTCTTTTGGAATCCCAGCTTGTACAAGATTGTCTCACAAAAGAGAGAGAGACTGCTAACATTTTGAAAAAAACGCTCTGCAAAGATAAGCAAGCCATCTAAATATGGAAAAATATGGATACCCTGTAGCCTGCGATGAGCTATAACTGGAGCTAGATACTTTGTGAACACTCTTGGCGCAGTGGATGGTCCATAGAGTAAGGCAGAAAACTGATAAAGTAATCCAGACACACAAAACCTTAAAAAACACCTGATGTTTGGGTGAATATGAATGTAATGATAAGCATCTATTAAGTCTAGTGTTATCAGGAATCTTGAAAGAGGAAGAAAAGGTAAAAGTTGTGAAGTGACATCATTTTGAATTTGGGCATTATCAAACAGATTTAGAAAATAAAGATCCAGTACTGGTCTCCAGGCATTTTCTTTCGTTCTTTCTGTGGCACTAGGAACATCCTTGAATAAAACTCCTTCCTTGCTTGGGAAAGAGGAACTGGTTCTATCACTCCTTGGGACAGCATGTGGTGAGGAACAAAAGAGTTTGATGTGCAGGATTGGAAATGACCCCCTGAAAATGAGGAACGTCCTCCCACTGTCATCTATAACCCTGATATTCAGAACCCATTTGTCTGAAACAGTCTGTTGCCAAACAGAAAAATGGAGATTCAGGCTTTCTGGAAGAGAAAAGGGGCTGCCAGGGTGGAGGGGGGTTGCAGGGTCTCTTGAATAGTCATTCAGATTTCTTGAATTGTCCTTGGTTTTGGGAGGTTTGAGACTGCTTTTTGGAACCTCCTCGCCACTTCTTAAATGCCTGTTTAACCAAATTCTGTTGAGACTGTGCATTCTGTTTTCCTTTTTTGCCAAAACTGGACAGGGAGAAAGAAAATACCTTGTAAATTTTGGAAAAGGTAGGTTGAAAAATTTTAGAGTCCATGGATCAGCTTGCCCCTTTCATCACACATTTTGATTACCTTTATAGAAGAGGGGACAATAAAATAACTGCCTATCTAGGGGAGAATTTAAAATCTCATTTTAATATCATCCTGGAGGTTCTGAGAATACAGCCAAGCAAACCACCTTAAAACAGTACCAGTAGCCTTAGCCGTGGAAGAAGTATCAACCCAGTTATGCATACATTGCAAACAATGAGTAGTGACTTGAAAATAGAAAAAAACTAAGTTATTTAAAGCAGTTTTTTTCTTCAGAAGAAACTGTAGATAAAACATTCCTCATACTTTCACAATATATCAGAACAAACTTTAACATATGAGCCTGAGAATTTAAAATTCTGTAAATCAAAGTTGCAGAAGTATACACTTTTTCCCATGCCAATCAATAATTTTCTCATTTGTATTACAAAGAGGATTAGAATTAACAAAGCTCTTAGTAGCAGAAGAGTCAGCTAACACTATAGCTGCTGGGTCAGGTTTGGGAATTGTGTTTACAAATCTAAAAGACTGAGGAAGTTTATACATTCTTTCTGCTTTTTTAGAGATGGCTGGCTATCAGGAAATTGCTAGCAATTAAACACACATTCTTTAAAGCAGAGAGGACAGGAGGTGTGGATGTAGGTTCATGCTGCTAATTGCTTGGAGTCTATACATGAAACTACACTCACTGCAAGCATTCTTAATCCTGGAAGATGCTGACATTTGTGTAGTCACAGAAACCTGGTTCAAAGCTGTGGGGGGCACCCCAGCCATATCTGGTTACTCATCTTATCATACATTCAGACCCCAAACTGTGGGTAGGAAAGCCAATGGAGGTAGAGTTTCAATATATATTAAAGACACACACACCTCCAGGCTGGTCAAACAGTATGACACACAGGAGACACTCCAGGTGAAGTTAACCATTGACAAGACCCCTATACAAATCATAGCTAGCTACCGGTCCCCAAATCTGACTCAAGATGCCCAAACTGCCTATCTAGAACTCTTCAGATCTATCATGATTCAACACTTTACCCTGATCCTGGGTGACTTTAACTACCCAAACAGACTGGAAGAACTACTCATGCCAGAGCACAAATGCCCAGAGATTCCTCAATTTTGTCTATGCAAATGCTTTGGAACAGCTAGTCAATAACCCCACAAGAGGTGATAATATATTGGACTTGGTATTAACCAACATGAGTAACTACTATAGCATCCACGCAGTATCATCCTCCCTAGTAAGATCCGACCAAAAAGCAGTCATGTTCAAAGTCACCAAATCCCCTGCCCCCCCCCTCTAGCTGGGGTCAAACAAAAAATCTTCTCCAAAGCTGATTACAACCTCCTGCGAGATGGTATAAACAGCTTCACAGCCCCCTCCCCCTCTCTAGGAACTGGCACCAGTATCCAAAACTATACCAAATTACTATACGAACATTTACATAGATGCATGGAATCAGAAATACCTGACAGGACTAAATCATCCTCCGCAAGGAGTAGTAAACCTGTCTGGTGGACATCTACAATAAATAAACTCTATAACAAAAGAAAAAAAATTGCTTTCCAGGACCAAGAAGGAGCAGGTGCCCAATTGGAAGCAATCTCTCCTTAGCCTAAACAAGCAAATAAGAGCACTACTGAAATCCTCCAAAGCAAACTTCAAGTCCAGATTGGCCACATTTGCTAGAGACAGTCATAAGGCCTTCTTCACATATGTCCACAATCTCAAAGGAAGCACCCAGATCTGTTCAGAACTGGTGGTCAAGGGCATCACATATACAAATGCTGTAGATATACCAAACTTGCTGGCTGACAGATTCAGTGAAAATTTCACCCCTCTGCCCTCCCTATCAGTAAATCAGGACATTCCCAGTACCTGCCCCCTTCCCCTTATATCTAGGGATTAGGGCATCACTGCTCTCTCAAAGGCAAAAAAATACAGCCTCCATGGGGCCTGATAACATCCTTGGCGGCATCCTATATAAACTCAGGCAGGAACTTGCAGCACCATTTGGCACCCTATTCAACCAAAGCCTGAGTAGCAGCTTTGTCCCAGCTGAGTGGAGGACAGCCACTGTCATCCCTGTACACAAAGGTAGATTGTCCACTGATCCAGGAAATTATAGACCCATCAGCCTAACTAGCCTGATCTGCAAGGCCATGGAATGGATTATCATGGACCACATTAACAAGAACATTAGTAACCTCCAAACACTCAATCCCACACAGTTTTGCTTCGTCAAGGGTGGTCATGTCTTTTAAATTTGGTTGACTGTTTTGAGACAGTCACCAAAGCCATGGAAGAGGGGAAGGCAGTGCACACCGCCTACCTTGACCTGGCCAAAGCCTTTGACACCATTCCCCATTCGGGCATAATAGATAAACTCTCTCAACTAGGCATCAATCCATATGTTACCAGATGGGTAGCTAACTGGGTCACTGATAGAACCCATCTAGTCAAAGTAGAGGAACCCACTTCAAGCAGTAGACCAGCACTGAGTGGCATACCCCAGGGTTTGCTCTTGGGGCCTCTGTTATTTGGGATATACTTTTCTGAGGTGCAGGCCAAAACCTGTGGGCTATGGCTGACCAAGTTTGCAGATGACTGCAAGCTGTGTGCTGTAATCAATTCCCCTAGTGACGTGGACATCCTCCAAGAGGGTCTCACCCAAACAAATGACTGGTACCAAAAACATGGCCTCAAGCTGAATACAAAAAAATGCATCATCATGTCCTTTGGGGAGAGTGATGTCCCACAAATTATCATATTAATAACAATGTCCTAAATATGCAGTCAGTCATGAGGGATTTGGGCACCCAGGTTGATAGCAACCTGACTTTTGACCATCATGTTGCTTCCATTGTATGGAAAGCTTTCTACATGGCCCACCCCATAAGTAAGGGTATCTCATCCAGGGACAAGGAGGTCATAACATCCCTGTATTCCTCCCTTATAAGGCCTATTATTGAGTACAACACTCCATTCAGCATGTACCTTGCAAATCACATGCAGCAGCTGGACAGACCACAGAGGTTCCTTACTAGGAGAATCCAGGGCATTGAAAATCTACTATACACAGATAGGCTAAATCCCTTTCCCTCTACTCAGTTTCATACAGACTCCTCAGAGGAGACTTCTGTTTGGCATACAAGGCAATCTCGGACCCCGCCTTGAAGGGACTGTTGCATATCCGCAAGTCAAGCTCCACTCAAGTAACCTGCACACGCAGCCTCAACCTGGTCTGTGACATCAATGGGACTTATTGGCGGGACAAATTTGTATCAAAGAGACTCCCCTATCTGTGGAATAGATTCCTTCTCCACGTCAAGCAGTGTACCTCCTTACCCTATGGATACCTGGATGAGAAATAGAAAATACATCCCTGGGATTCCACCCATGTCTCTGCTGGACAGAAGCATTGGGTGCTGATTTGTCTAAACATGGGCTACACTCTTGACTAGGTTTATAAGGGCCTCATGGCCAATAGCCTAGTAACTTCCTATGATCCTATTAAAATATTTTTGTAACAACTCATAGTATATTTTGAGAGACTGAGAAAGTTCCATGTTCTGCCACTCTAAACACTGGGACATTGCAGCAATAGATTCTGAGAAAGAGAAACTCTCATATAAATAATCAGAAACTAAGATCTTCTCTGATTCTGAATCAGAAATTTGAGGACAAAGCCCTGAATCATCCCTGCATCTTACTGTTCAGCTTCGGAATCTTTCATCTGTGTAGGAAAAGAGAAATCCCTCTTTCTTTTATCAAAAATTACTCTAAAAGAAGGATCAATAACGTGAATTAAACCTTCGTCCAGTCCCAGTAAATTACTCGGATGCAAAGAACTTCGAGAGGGAGTAGATACATGTTTGATTTGATGTTTCTTTTTGACAGGAAAATAAGTCCAACCATATTATTACTGGTAGCTGCTGCTTCCCAAGAGATGGGTACAGCATTCTAGTACAACAGGGAAACCTTCCCTATTCCCTCTCCCAGGACGGACAAGAGTGTCTCTCCCTTGCCCACTGAGGGGACTCCAATTGCCACAGAGGATGTGGCTAACCCCCGGTCTATAGTGGCTATAGATGCTATACCATTGGGATTTATGGTAAAAGATGATGACCACAACAGAGGCATCCACGTGTGGCTAAGGCGAATTGCTAGGCTGCTGTGGTGGCAAAGGCTGTTTGCTTTACTTTTTCTTTTTGTGGCTGGAAGAAGGACCAGCTGTGAGGCTAGCAGTTTGTTCCAGTCAAGCTAGAAATGGCATCTCTTTCCCAGGAAAGACAAGCAGCAAAAGCCATTAAAAGTACACATCCACCAAAGTTACTTTTTTTGGCAGAAAAAAAAAGCAGAAAGAAGTACTTTGCATAACTGCAGTAACCTTAGAATGGAAAAGGAAACAATTTCTCCACAGAAAAATATGTTATCAGTTAGTTTACATCACTTTAAAACTGACAGAAAAAGATGAGTTTCCATTTAAAAGTACATTCCTGTCTTGAGAGACTGCCCCTTAAAACATACCACTTGTATCTTTAAAATAACTTTCCTGAAGAGGAAAGTAATATAAAATCAGTAAATATAAGGCAATAGAAGTTTTTTCCCCAAAGGGAATTTATCTGTCTAGTAAAGGAAAGCATAAGCTGACCGTCAATCCTCAAAAGCCTCAGAGGAGCGAACTCTTCAGTGGCAGTAAAGCTCTAAAGGACTTCATAACCCAACTTGCTGTTAGTTAACTCATCCTATGCTACCTGGCAGCTTGGGTGCCTGGAGGTTCCCCTGAGGTTTTGGAAGCTGGCTGGATGTTGTATCCCTGAAAGGCTATAACCCATAAAACTAAGGCTACTGCATTAGTGATCAATGTGAAGAACATGCCCAACTTTAAAAGTCATGCTACATGTGAGAAAGATTGATTGTTCTCTATCTGCTCCTTGTGACACCATTCCCAAGCATAATACAGTAACATTATTCCACTAATGACTTCAATACTTTTTGATTGAAGTTAAGTCCTAGAGCTACTTAGTTTGTTTAAATTCAGGTTGTTCCTTCCATATTCACCCTTTAATACAATTAGTACAGATGTCTCAGATGAGGCCTGAAAAGCTCAGTGGCAGCTCACTCCCTTTTTAAAAGGCGAATGCATAAGCTCCTATTATAGAATAATGTACCAGCAACCGATGTGGTATTGTAACCAATGTGCAAACATTATCTGAAACTTTCATCATCATGTCACATTCAAGCATGGTATTTATATGTGAACTGATAAAAGCATAACCATATCACATTTCAACCAGGGACGCAAGCATTCAATCTTTCTCTGAAAATATGGAAATGGCTTCTCCTTCATACACTTCAATATTGCAGCAGATGTTCTAAAATGGACAAGATATGCTTGATGTTGTCATCTTTGCTTGATAGCACTGACTTGGTTTTATCCACAAATAAATCAGTTTGCTTCTCAGAAAACTTCTAAAGTTTTACAAAAGGATGACATACATGGTTGAGTGAGAGATGCAAATTATTTCAGGTTGAAGCAAATGCTTCTGCATGCTTTTTTCTCACAATTACTAATTAACATAATCCTTCTGTAATTAAAATGTGATAGGGATTGGCTTATTGCTCTAACTCCTAAATTGTAAAAATACCAACTGATGTCACCATTTTTTCATATTATATCCAAACCTCAATGAATGTTGTCAAGTCCACAACTTGACTCCTGACAAGGTAAAAAAATATTTCAACCAAATCACCCTTTCATCAACATTTAGTTTTTGAATCCTGACCAAACATACCAGAAAGGTTCTTTCATTAAAAAATAAATCCAAAAGAGAATAAACCTGAAACTTATGATTAAGTAACTGGTATAGTGGACCATAATGCCAGGAATGGACCTTTGTTCCATCACCCACCATTCATCAGATTGTAGATAGTTTAATTTCATATCTTGTTTCAGTTCTTCTATAGCCTTTTATTAATAATCGCAAAGTACCTCCGGTTGCCGGTTTGCACTGGCCCACCCTATTGACCACTTGTATTTATAGCTACCTGGTTGAAACCTTGCTCCAGTCCAGTATTTGAATGCAAACTGTACAATCTAACCTAACATGCATATGAACACTTACTTCTAGGTGGATATCAGCTTATTTTATTAGTAGTGATTCTAATTTTAAAGATTTCAGAAATAGAGCTTTTAACATTTAATGAACCCTAATCAGATGTTTGCAAAGACATGGATTCTCTGAAAATTGAAAGAAATATCCCAGAGATAACAGAAAACAAATAGATAAACAGACCAAGCCACAGCAACATTATTCTAGATCAAAGCAAAATAAATATTTATTGAAGGCATACAATTCAAGATCTTAGAGCAAGAAATCTGGACAAGCCATCAATAATGGGGGGGGGGGGGGGCAAAGGCCCAAAAATAGGGACACTTTTTAAATATTGCTCTTACAGACTTAGAAAATTGATAGAACCACAGGTTTTGTTTTAGCATGAATTTTCTGAAGGGTATGAAGTCTGAAACTCAAATGCCTGTTATTGTTTATCAGTTCAACCTTCAATAATTTGCCAGTGATTTGCTAGAAAACCACAATTTTATGAGAAACAGACCAAAAATATGAGGCAAAAATCTGTACAGTTGAGTGGTATGATTGAAGGTTAAAAGAAACATTTGATCTACTTCCGTTCATCAGTATGAAAAAAATGTATTTATAGCACACAAGTCCAACGTAATTAAGTTCAGTCACCCTACAATCAGTGTTAAAACTGGAAATAAAACAACAATGTAAAATGAACTGATACAAATATGTTTTAATGAGTAATACATTTAACATTATACCCCATATAAAAAGATTAATAAAATGATCTCAATATGGTAAATGAATGATATGTTGCGTGAATTTTGGTTTTATAATTACAAATACTTTACATATTAAGGTTTCTCAGCCTCAGGAAAGTTGACAGTCCAAAATGTTTCACTTTTGTTTTGCCTTTAGAAAACAGTTATTTGCTTTTGGGTGAAGTAATATTACCACTGTTAGGCCTATTATCTGAAAAAAAAATCTTTACTTAATTACAGCATGTTGGTTTTCCAAAGGTAGACAATAAGTGGGGCATTATTACATCCTCTAGATGATTAGAGAAAGTGCACCTTTGGAAAGATAGACTGAATACTCATCTTCATTGATAAAACTAATTCATGTGTTGCAGCGGGAAAACAGAACATTTGCAGATAGCTTACCTACAGTATTTAATGTTATTGTTATAAGAAACAGTACAGCACTTGAAATGGTGGAGAGCAAATAGTCAAAGGCTTTTTAAAAGCAGTTTTGTAGAAACTATAAGTAACACATCTCATTTCAGTAGTAACAATATTTGTCAAATTCCATGCAATGGATTTTCTGGAATAGAGTAGGACAGTGTTTAATAATAGCTTTCCTGCATGGACTACTATAAAACAAGTCAATTGCTAAGGATTCATTCCTATGTATCTTTGGTTTTACTTACCCATATTGTAAGCATCACCTAGTAAGGTAATTCTTCTTTAAATAAAATAAGAGTTGAGGGCTATGCTTACCTTAACATCAAATCTTCAACACAGAAGTATTACAGAAGTTAAACAACTTACAGTCCAACCCTCGTATATAATTTGGTAGGCTAGACATGCATAGTTTTACAAAGTCTTTGCACTATATCATACAGTGGCAGTCACAGACTTCTTTGCTGGGTTGTACCTTTACAGGTAAGGGATGACTTTTACAGTAGAAGAACTGAAGGACAATATGACTCTACATTAGCTTTGAAACAGAATGGTGAAGCCAGACATGATGTCAAAGAAGGACACAGGATCACTGTGGGGAAACTCTTAAGCACGATTAATGGAACAAATAATGAAAATAACAATTATATCCAAGGAATAGTCCTTATGTTTGTGTATTTTACTTTGTACAAAATCCACTATACTACCAGGCCTTTAATGTGAATTACAAACTTTATGCTACAACTTATTCTAAACTGTCCCCCCCGGATTCACTAATCTTCCTAGCAGGACTAACTTAGTCCTGCACAGATGTGCCTGTGTAGGAGCAGGATGGCAGCATGCCATGTATAATAATGAAGGCGCACTGCCCGAGCTCCTAGGCTTACACGGAGCATGTACAAGTGCAGGGGGTGTGTCTGAGAGCAGAGCTCTCAGAATAAGCACACCCCTACAATGCAAAACAGCAGAAGCTGTTAAGAAATTAGCTAAATTGCTCATAGATGTCCTCATATCCCCACCAACAATCCCCATGTGTACAACAGCAACAGGATATATTAATTAAAAGAAGAAACCTTTCATTTATTTTTTTAAATCCGAGTACAGCTAACCATAGGTGTGTGGGTGTGCCCATTGCTTAGCTACGGTAATAGCAGCTTAAAAGGCTGAAGAGGATAACAAGGAAGATATATGCAAATGAAGCAGCACAGCAGTACTGTAGTGGGCAGAGCATTCACCTAATGAGCAGGTATACCTTGTTCGAGTCCCACTGCAGCACAGTCTATTTTACATGGCAAAGCACATCATAACCAATAGTTTTGTTGCAAAACCCACTAAATAACACATATTTATGAACTGAAATACTGCAGGAAATGCACATGTGAAGTATCAGTGTCATAATGAATAAGGAACTAGTAAGCAGGTTTAAGCACAAATAAGCAGTAGTAAGCATGTTTAAGTGTGTTTGCATGGAGGTAAGCATTGCGTATACAGATTAAGCAAAGTAGAAGCTAAATGAGTGTAAGAAACTGTAACCGGAAGTAAGTACTGCTTAGCTCCACGCAAACCTGCGTACAACTGCTTTAAAGTGCCTTAACCACTCTGTATCCAACGGCCTGTGTTCTGCCCAGCAACAAAATAAACAGCCTCTGCAAGGTTTGAACCCAAGACCCTGTACTCTACAGTCACAGTAGTTAACCATTACGCCACACTGCAGTACAAAAGATTGAGGTTTCAACAAACAAATCAACACCATAGGAAAATCAAACTGAACATATACAAGGAATCTATGTACAGTGTGATGTTGTATAACTTGCTACATAACACAAATATGTAAATTACAAACTTTATGCTACAACTGAAACAGAATGGTGAAGCCAGACATGATGTCAAAGAAGGACACAGGATCACTGTGGGGAAACTGCCGTAAGCCCAGATGTGAGGTGTTATAGTAATAAAGTGTGGAAGTCCCCAGGACCCCATACAGTGTATGTACACATGAAGCACGGATGCCAGACACAAATATAACATGTAAGAAATAAGAAATCAATGCCAAAAGGAAAATATAATGCAAATTAAATATTAAGCAACACTAAGCATTGCACAACTCAGCTTAGTTAGGGCGAGCAATGTGTAGGCCGGCTAACTCAATCTGCCCAGTGGTATGCCCCTTTAAGCAATGCCAACATTAGGTAAGCAGGTGTGCCCATAGCTTAGCCTTTTCAAAACCATCCAATCATGGGAAAGTGTGGGACATCAGGTGCATTTAAACCCCAGAGGTACCAGTAATCCCTATAACTGGTTGCAGCTCCCTACTGTAGGCAGAATGGCTGGAGTTGGGGAAGGCACTCGATTTAGAGCACAGAGCTGGGGCACCCAGGAGTCCAGAGTCATGGTATGGCTCCTGGTAAAATACCATGAGGAGAGACTACTGCAGGGCCAGTACCAGGGCTCTCAGTATAAAGTGAAGGCCTGAGACAGTCTCTCCCATGACCTCACTAGTACCACTAGTATCCCCCAGTCTGGTGAACAGGTCAGGCATTACCATGCTGACCTGAAGCAGCAGAGGGGTGATCTCTTGGACCAGTGGATCCAAGAATCCAGGCAGATGGCTGATGCCCAGCACTGAGTAAGTACCCATTCTACTACATAGATAATGATTGTCTAGCTTGTGTATACTATGGATAGGTAATGGCTAAATATCAATGCATTTCTCTGACAGCTGCAGATGAGTGGGCTGCGAACCAGCAAGCCCAAGCTGCTAGGTTGCAAAGGCTGCATCGCGAGACAGGTTAGCAATATTCCTGCATGTACTGTCATAACAAATAAATATAACAGTTCTGGAAAGTGTTGTACCAGTAAGATAATGTATTGTGTATGGGATGTACTGAATAAACCAGACAATATGGCAGGAAGACTGTCATATAGGTTGAATGGAAATAAAGGTGTAATATCTAGTGATTAAAAGTATAACCCCTGGAGTGCTTCTGCACATTCTGCTTTCATATGTTGTTGTAGTGTTGCAGTCTGTAAATAGTACTGTTGCATTAAGCAGTGTTCCCATACTGTTGAAAGTAGTTAAAATGTGTAGGAAGTTCAGTATAACAATGTTGGAAGTCCCAAGAGGTCAGTGATATAGAACAACTGAGGGAGACTTAGACAGAAACTATCAGAATGCTTTACACCAGTTCCCTGATAGCACAGTGTACAGTGCCACCTTTGAGGCCGTGAAGGTGCAGTGGTGACTGCCCATGGGTAGGGACCTCAGACCCACTGATTCCATCTGGGGCTCATGGGCTTGTGACCCCTCCCCGTTCAAGGTGTTTACCCCCTCATGTGACATATACCGCCCGAGTAGGCATCTTGTTTGTCTTGTCTGTTAACCTACCCAACCCTACCTCCCCAAATATACCTACTACCCCTCCCCAACATCCCACTCTCACCTGAAAAAGAAAAAAGGGCAATCTGTTCCCACAAAAAAAAATTGCCCCATACATAGCTGTCCATTTTGCACATGTGTCCAGCGGACACATGTAATCCAGTCTAATTGGCATCACAACTTATTATTGTTGTCCTCACCCCCACCCAGGGGTTTGAGTGCCCAAATCTACCTCCAAATTCAGTGTATATACGCAGCTGTTGCTGTATAAGAAATGGGCAGCTATGGACCTTCCCTACACCCTTCCCTCACATCCCTGGCTATTTTCCCTACTGTCTTTCCCTCTTTGTGCCCCTTTTTTTCACCACTTTCCTATCAACCCCTTTTTCTTTTCTTTTAAAGAAATTAGCACAGGGTAAGTGGGAGTAAGCACTTTTAAGCAGCAGTAAGTGGGTTTAAGCCTGTTTGCAAGGTGGTAAGCAATGCCTACACTGGTTAAGCAATTTAGAAGCTAACTGAGTGTAAGAAGCTGTAATCAAAGGTTAGAATTGCTTACCCTCGTGAAAACAAGTGCAAACCCACTTACAATTGCTTAAAAGTGCCTTAGTCACTCAGTATTTATTTTTATTTTTATTTTATTTTATTTTACATTTGTTCACTGGGCCAACTGTATGTATGTCCATTTTCAGTGGAGGCCCGGGGAGAAAAGCTCCACAAGTTTCACAAAAAAATACATAAAAAAACAATGATATTTACAAAGACATTGGAACTATTAATTAGAAAGTCACACAAAAAATGTCAAAAAACGAAATATAGTGAATATTCATTGGAAGCAGTACATGAACACACTCATACTGTAAAATTACACATGAGGTCCAAAGAGTAGACTGGTTATAGTTGATAAAGACAAACAATATATACATAGGCGCATGCCATAAATAAATTAATGAGATAAGAAGCACGGTATTATGGGAAGGGTTAATTGTTTAATTATGGCTAGCACAGGGCCATAGCCAGTGTGATTTAAAGTAGGGTTTAAGTTTACTTTTAAATAGGTTAGCTGAGGATAGTGAAGTTAGGTGATTGAGGAGACTGTTCCAGGTTTTACCCCCTGTATTAGAAAACAGAGTGTCCCCTGCTGAGTTATTAGATTTAGGTATTTGTACTAGTAGTTTGTTAGATGAGTGCAAGGTTTTGAGATTATTATAGGGGGTGACTAGAGAAGTGAGTATAGGTGTATTTTTTTGGTTGATACAGGATCTTATGGGCTACTATTACTTGATTGAATAGTATTAGATTTGGCAATTCTAGCTAACCTAGTTGATTCAGATTGATTCAGTGATGGGTTCTATAGGAGGACCCTGCAACAAATCTGTCAGTATTGTTGTAAGAGGTAGACAGTTTGTTCAGAGCACTTTTACATAATTTGGTATAGATAGGAGAGGCATAAAGCAGAGTAGAGATAAAGTGGGTGCGGGCAATGGTGATTCTGGCTAGTGGAGTTAGAAAGGGTTTGATCCTGTAGAGGGAACCTAATTTCTTATTAACTGTTTTTATAGTGTTATTGATGTGAGGCTCATAAGAGAGGTTATTATCAATTAGAAACCAGAGTAGTTTAGTGGTAGGATCAGGAGATATAATAGTTCCATTACTAGAGGTTACAGTAAAGTTAAGTGGGGAGGTTCTACAGGTGGGGGTGAATAATAGCATTTTTGTTTTTTTTGGGGGGGTTAAGATAAGACATCTATGCAGGAGCCAATTTTAAACAGTGCTAAAGGTCTTTTGGGTTAGAGACTGAAGTTCTGATGGGGAAGTGACACTTTATATAAGTGTGGAGTCATCTGCATTTTGGATGCAGGTGGCTTGTGGGATTACAGAATGGAGGTCATTTGTAAAGATGGAGAAGAGTAATAGTCCCAATATGGATCCATGTGGGACCCATAGAACAACTGGGAGATGGGAAGATAAGGTGTTTGCCCACAGTACAGCCTGTTTTCTATTATTTAAGTAGGATTGGGACCACTGAATAGCAAGATCATCCAATGACAGGTTTTTGAGTGTGTTTATGAGGAGGTGGTGGTTGACCATGTCGAAGGCTTTAGACAGATCAATAAAGAGGGCTGAGGATAGAGTGTCATTATTTTGATTTCTATTAATATGGTCAGAAAAGGATAAGAAAGCAGAGGTGGTGCTATGAAATGGTCCAAAGCCGTGTTGACAGTTGGCTTGTAGATTTTTTTCAAGTAGGTGGGTTAAAAGTTGCATGTGAATACATTTCTCCATTACCTTTGCCACAGGGGATAATATGGCTATGGGCCTGTAGCTGGAAAAGTCCTTGGAAGTACCACCTTTATGCAGGGGGATAATGTGGGAGACTTTCCAGATGGATGGGATGGATCTTTCAGAGATACTTCTATTAATGAGGATAGAAATGGGGTAGGCTATGACTTTAGCTGATTTTTGCAGGTATTCTGCAGGTAGTTGGTCTGCAGAGAGTGTGGTGGGTTTAAGTTTCTGGATAAGTTTACAGACAAGGGATGTGGAAACTGGTTGAAAATGAAATAGAAGGGAGTTATTGGTGGTGGCAGTGGTGGAGCATGTGATGTTAGGAGATAGCTAGTTGGCCAGGGATAGAAAGGTTTCTGTAAAGAAAGTGTTAAATGAGTTGGCTATTTGGGTAGGATTATTGTGATTAGAGCCAGAGGGAGTAGGAGTGCATGAGTGTCCTGGGTGTAGGAGGTTACTTATGCCTCGCCAGAATTTTTGAGGATTATTATGGTGGGTTTGTTGACGATGGCATTAGTAGTTCCTTTTATCAGACACTACAGCTTTGTTTGTTTCATTTCTTAGCTGCCTGAACTGTAGGTGATCTGAAGGGCTTTTTGTTGCCCGCCAGTTGGCCCATAGTTTATTTCTTTGGAGAATTTTTTGTTTGGTAGTTTTGGTGAGCCATGGGGCTGGTTTAGTTCTAGTTCTAATTTTACATATAGGGGCATGGCAATCTAGAATGACTAAGAATTTTGTATTAAAGGATTTAACTGCATCATCTAATGGGAAATGTTTCAGGGGTGTCCAGTCACAGGCTGAAAGTTCAGTTTGGAAGCTATCCAGGTTAAAGTTTTTGTTGGTCCTTACAGTCCAAGAGTTGGTTGAGTTTGGAGATTCAGCCTTACATCTGATTAAGTAAGTGAGTGAGTGGTCACTTATATCTTCTGGGAGGGTGCCTGTTTTATAAGTTTGCTGGTGAGTATTGGTGAGAATCCAGTCTAGGGTGCTTTTTTTGTTGTTAAGCTTATTGGTTCGGGTAGGGGAAGTTATAGTTTGGGTAAAGACATATAGGTTTATATGAGTAGAAGGCTGCTCAGATGTGCAGGAAATCCAGTTTAAGTCACCAAGTATTATGGTTTCTTGTGGGTAGTTGGTTGATAGCCAGCTAAGGATAGCTTCTAATGTGTTAGTATTATTGCCTGGGGGAAGGCAGATACAAATTATATATATGGATTTACATTTGTTGAACTGAAACTTAGATATAAGAATCTCTGCATTACTGGAAAGAGGCAGTTTGCGGTTTAGTGAGGTAACTTGTAGTCCATTTTTATAAAGTATAGCTACACCTCCACCCTTCTTAGCATTACAGTCAAGTCTCAGGATATTATAGCCAGGGGGAATAACTACAGTATCTTGTATTGATGGGTTAAGCCAAGTTTCAGTAAGGCAGAGGATATCAAAAGAATGTACATCGATAAGGGCATGCAAGAGAGCAACTTTATTATTGATGCTTCGAATATTTAGATGTGCTATCAGAAGAGGGTTGGGGGGCCTGGTAAGTAGTTGTGTGTTAGTAGAAGTTGTATCAGTACAAATCCAAGTAGAGCAACTGAAAAGAATGCCTCGACTCCTTAGTTACTTAAAACACAGTTTATTCCACAAAAGACTCCAAAACGCACAACACATTAACGCTGTTCACCAAAATCCTGCATTTTCGTTTCAAATGACTTCCTCAGATGAGAAACTGAATGCATACCTGTGACACACCCTCCAATATATACCCTGTATCCCAATTAACTAATAATTAAAACAATTAAATATTTATTTTACTTCATCAACTTTAAAATATACTTATTAATAAAAATATACGCATTTACCTATTTTAAATATAACATACACCAACTTCTTTAAAAACTACAGCAATAAAACATACATTTTAATACCGAATTACAATACTTTTCAGAGGTACACTTTAGAACACATCCTTAAATTTACAAAATTAATAAACAATAGCACCATCATGTGTTGAGAAGAGGTTATGAACAATTCCAGCAGACAAGTATAAAAAAAGGATAATTTTTTCTAACTAAATATATAAAAGGTTTAAAAACTTAAAGTTTTGCTGCTCTCATCTTTAAAACCGGGGCCAGGGAAACTGCATCATTCAAGCCTGGAAACTTAATCGCTTGCAGGGATAGTTGCCATAATAATTCTTTGTATTCTATAGACGTTTTCCATGGGCCACCTCTAGCATCTTTTTGCACCACCTCTAGGACAAAAAAGATAAACTTTGCTTCCTGGCAGCTTTTTTATGTCTATACAATGCATTATTAGTGCATTTAGTCCTAATCTCATAATTATGCTCGTATATTCTATTTTTTAACTTCCTTTCCGATTTGCCTACATAAAATGCATCACAATGGTCACACAACGCCAAATATACTATTCCACTACTGTCACAATTTGCAAAATATCTACTCTGAATTAACCTATCCCTACTGCCAATATATATATAGTCTCCTTTGTGCATATAAATGGGCACTGAGAACAGCGACCACATTTGAATGTTCCTACTTTCCCCTCTCTGTATATATTTACGTCACTTTTACCCTCCAAGATTGTCTTTAAACTTTTGCCCCTTCCATAAGTACATCTCAGAGACTTTTCAAAAATACCCTCAAGGTCCGAAATCTCCCCGAACCTATTCCATTCTTCTTCTAAAATTTTTCTTATTTTAGCAGCATCACCATTAAAATCCACAACAAAATTGCTTTCTCCTTCATATTTATCAACTTTCAAATCTACCCTATTCAGTCCTACTTTGTCTCCCAAAATGGGTTTGAATTTATCCTGTCTTGCTGTCCTCACCTCATTCTCAATCGTATCCACCAGAACAATGGGGTAACCCCTTTTACTAAACATCTCATGCAACAACCTACACTCGTTGTCAAAATCACTCTCCCTTGATGTCATCCGGCTTCCCCTTATGTACTGCCCCTTGACAATTCCCTTTTTCTGATGATAAGGGTAGGCACTATTAAAAGCCAAATAAGAATTTGAGAAGGTCTCTTTTCTATACATTTTAGAAAAGAAGCCTTCATCACCCTTTCCAATAGAAATATCCAAATAGTTTAAAATTTTCATGTCACATTTATACGTAAAATCCAAAAAAATCAGTGGACTCTGAAATATATTTGAAGAACTCAAAAACTTTTCCTCTGAACCTACCCATAGGAAGCACATATCATCCAAAAACCGCTTATAAAACTTCCAACATTGGGTGTATTTTGAATTAATAATATATTTATCTTCCCAAGCAGACAATATAATATTTGCATAAGTGGGGGCACATCTCGCCCCCATCGCTACACCTTGAATTTGCTTAAAAAATTCTCCTTCATAGTGGATATAATTGTTGCTTAAAACTAATTCCATTAATGTTAAAATAAGGTAAAAATCATTATTTCCAAATTTACCATATTTCAACAATGCTTCTTCAAACCATTTCATACCTTTTTCATATGGTATTGATGAAAATAAATCTACAATATCAGTTGTGATAAAAATAATGTTCTTATCAAAAACTTCATTTGTTAGGTTCCGCAACAAGTCCCAAGAGTCTTTAACCACTCTTTGCCCTTCCAAAGCCAAGCCTTTTAATTTAACATCCAACCACTTAGCCAAGGGTGCAGTCACTGAACTCTCTGAGGCTACTATGGGTCTCATTGGGGGATTTTCCACATTTTTATGCACCTTTGGCACCCCAAAGATAGTTGGCACTTTTGGTTTCTCTACATGAAGGAACCTGAAAGTTTGCAAATCTATTGAACCTTCCATCAATAAATCATTTAGAGCTAAATATATTTTTCGATTTCCAATATTAATTTCATTAATCGAGGCTCTAACATATCTATCTGAGTTCTCCAAAATTTCCATAATTTTTGCTTCATATGTTATTTGGTCCATAATTACAGACCCCCCCCCCTTCATCTGGTTTCATAACTCTAAGTGAGGTAGCATCCCTTATTTCCCTTAACAAGTTGTTCTCCTCCTTGGTAAGATTGTAAATAATTTTATTCTTAGATAAATCAGACCTTAATTTCTTTTCCATTAGGGCTTCAAAATTTTTTAATTGTGGGTGCAAAGGTGGATTATACGTACTACTTCTGCTTAATACGTCAGTTCTTAAACCTTTAGTCCTCTGTCCTTGGAATAAAAGCTCAAGATTTTTCTTTCTTAAGAACAACTTCAAATCTATCATAACTTTACTAATGTCCGCCTTCCTACTGGGTACCAACTTAAGACCTTTTGATAAAAGGGATAAGTAAACTTCATTTAACTCATGGTTACTATAATTATATATATCCTTTGTACCTACTTACACAACCTTCCACCACTATATGTTCTTCAGTGGTACCTGTTTGAAACCTTACAGGGCCTAATTTTTCCACTGTTGGAATCCATTGTTGCTGCTGTTGCCCCTTCCTCCCCCGTACCCCCCATACTTGTAGTTTTTTTGATAATTGTTTCTTATTCTTTCTGATCTTCTTAAAGGGGGGGTACTTGGAAAAATCATTACTATTAACTACCACTTCATCTTCCTCATATGTCCCATTTCTTAAGGGCTCATTCTGTCTCCAATCATTTTCTAACACATAATTATTTCTATAAGTAAATTCTCTAGGCTTGGGGTAACTAACTTTGTCCTTATATTCCTTAATATCTCTTTCTAATTTTCTACTTTTTCTTCCATATGCATTTCTAATACTGTTCTCAATTCTATTTAAGGTGTCATAATATTTCCTTTTACTTTCCTCAATAGTAAATAACAAGTCTTCAGTAATTTTATGGTTAATCCCTTCAATACTACTATATAAGCATCCCATTTCCCTATCATTGTCTCTCATTATAGCTTTCAATATTTCATACCCACAATTGTCAAAAATACCTAACAATTCCTGATGGAACTCACTCCCCTCTTTAACTTTGTTGGGATATTTACACACTCTTAAACCTTTTGGTCCAATTTTTAACCTTAAACATTCCTAAAGGTATGCATTTGCCATTTCAATATTTTTGTACTTAAATAACATTTCATCCAACATTTTTACATTAAAGTCATAAGTTAAATAACTGTCACTCTCAGATGGTAGAGGTACTTTTTTCTCTTTAAAATTTGTACCTCTGTCCTTGCTTATTCTGTCCATTGGTAGCGTTTCCTTCATCCTTGCTACCCAGTATGTCCGCGCTAGCGCCATTCTGATTATTCCTAAAAATCGATGGTATGTCTTGGCAAGGTGCTTCAGCGCCCACCTCTAAATTAAGTCCATTGTTTTTCCCAAGAGCAAATGCCATCGGAGCTCTTTTCACACCATTTTCTTTTCTCACAAGCATTTCCTGGTTTCCTGGAACACTAGGTGATGACGTCAACGGAAACTGGCTGGTGGGGGTTAGCAGCTCGATTAGCTGCGATAATTGGTTGGCCAATCTGTCGATCTTTTCCAAATCACTGCCCCTCACCTGGGTGCCTGGTGCAGATGTCGTAGCCTCCTCCATTTCCATCATAAAACAAACCAAAAGCAAAGAAAGTAGAAAATAGTTGCCCAAAAGGTCCAACCAGTTGTATCAGGCTATCAGTTGAAGTTGTATCAGGCTTTGTAGCTGTACTTGAGGTAGGACCAGGGTTTGGGTGTATGTCACCATCTAAGAGGACGTGGATCTGAACTCTTAGGGTGAGTTGTAAAAGTTTAGAAATTAGGTTTTGGGATTTTCTAGCTTTTGAGCTATAGTAAGAAATGTGAGTGAGTCTATGAAACTTGGCTGACAAATACTTTGCCAGGCAGAAAGAGTTGTTGTGACTAAGGGGAAGGTTAAGTGTAGGTATAGAGGTTTGCCTAATGGGGTAGTGAAATCCTAGATATGTATGGTGTTCATAGTGGAAAGTAGGGTATAGTTAGGATAGTTAGCAGTGATAGTATAAATAAGGGATTGCAGCATGTTTCGTACATTAGTGGAGGCATTGTAGGAACAATATGAATGAGGTAGATATGCAGGGATATTTGCAGATAAGCCAGAAGGGTGAGGATTGGTGGAGATGAGTACTAGTACTTTAAGGGGGAGGAGTTTGTGTCAGTATCCAACAGCTCTCATCCTGCCCAGCAACAAAATAATCAGCACTGCCAAGTTGCAAACCAAAGACCCTGCACACTATAGGCAAAGTGAGTTACCACTAAGCCATGGCAGATACATATACAGCTGATGTTATTACAAACATATCATCCAGCACAGTCATTCAACAGTATAGGAAATGTATGAAATTATGTACATTAATACAAGCAACCATCTGTACATTGCTCAAATACAGTATTTCAAGCAGTCTATGTATATCAACAAAACAGTGCCTGTCCAATCATAATGTGAGAAAATATTAAAAAGTGGTGCACGTCGAGGGGGTGTGTGGGCATGCTTCATGCTCAGAGTGTCACACCTGGGATGTCGTTTCCAGGAAACCAGGAGATGATGCTGGCCAGGTATGTGAGCAAACTGCTGCTTCTCAAACCCCTGGCAGGATGCTACCAGTGGAAGAAACAGTGTAGACCAGCTAAGTCTAATCTTGACATAAAAAAAGGTCCATCCCTGGCGGGACGAAAGAAAAAATTGTGAGTCAAACCGTTGTCTACACATGTCTCAAAAGATGAACAAGGCAAGGCTCATACATACGTGGAATAAATGGATGAAGAGCCTGATGAAGCTTGGGTCGAGACAGTATACTGGATGAGTACCGAGATGTGGAGAGAGGGCAATGTGTGGAGGTGTGCTATGGCTGGGCTAGCAACTGGAGAATGGATGGTTGCTGAGTATGTGGAGCTTGGGTGGTGGGGGATGGAACCATGAGTATGAAATTATGGAAGACATATGCAAATGAAGCAGCAGAGCAATAGTGTAGTGGGCAGGTCATCCGCCTAATGAGCAGGCATTCCTGGTTCGAGTCCCACTGCAGCACAGTTTATTTCATATGGCAAAGCACATTATAACCAATTTTGTTGCTACAAAACCCACTAAATAACACATATTTATGAACTAGAGTACTGCAGGACATGCACGTGTGAAGTGTCAGTGTCATAATGAATAAGGCACTGATAAGCAGGGTTAAGCACAAATAAGCAGTAGTAAGCATATGTAACCACTAGTAAGTGTGTTTAAGTGTGTCTGCACAGGGGTCAGCATTGCCCACACAGACTAAGCAATACGGAAGCTAACTGAGTAGAAGAAACTGTAACCGGAAGGTAGCAATGCTTAGCTCAGCACAAACACGCGCACACCCACGTACAACTGCTTTAAAGTGCCTTAATCACTCTGTATCCAACGGCCTGTGTTCAGCCCAGCAACAAAATAAACAGCCTCTGCAAGGCTCAAACCCAGGACCCTGCACACCATACACAAAGTGATTTACCAATAAGCCACGGCAGATATTTATAACCCTCATGTTTTCAGAAACATATCATCCAGCCCAGTCATTCAACAGTACAGAGAATATATACCAACATCTAGATGTATGTGTGTGCGTAAATATATTAATATCTAAACAGATACAACATATCAATATATGTATATATATATATATATATATATATATATATATATATATATATATATATATATATATATATTTACAAATATTTGCATATATATACATATATATGAACATATGTATATATATATATATATATATATATATATATATTTACAAATATTTGCATATATATACATATATATGAACATATGTATATATATATATATATATATATATATATATATATATATATATATATATATGCAAATGCCTCCATCAACACATATATATATATGCACCTATATGTCTACATATACACAGCAAGTTAAATATGTGTACGCAGATATATATCTATGCAGGTATATACGGACATAGTTTTATATATATATATATATATATATATATATATATATATATATATATATATATATATATATATATATATATAAGCAGATATATATATCTTTATAGGTATATATGGCTTTTCAGTTTAAATTTGATGGATTTTTGATAGGAAGGACTGTTCCTTTTTTAGATGTGGAATTAAGTATTTCTGAAAGTAATATTCTTTATACTAGAGTACATAGAAAATTTGAATCAGGAACATATTTTGTTCATAGTGACACTTGCCATCCAGGACATACTTTGGAAGCATTACCATATGGTGAAATGCTCAGAGTATTTAGGTTATGTAACAATAGCCAGGATTTACATAAAAATATACAAACTATAGTTGATATGTTTAGAAATAGAGGGTATAATATGAATTTGTTACAAAGTAGTTGGGAAAAGCTTTGGTATGGTGTATATCCAAGTAAGACTCGTACAACAATAGATTTTAAAACTTCACATCATGTAAATTATAATGAATATTTAGAATCTATATATTTTGTTACAACATTTGGATGTTTTAGTTATAAAATTCTTGAAGAAGTTAAATATTTTTGGAAGTACCTGTGTTCCTTGAAAAATATTAAAACTTGGTTGAATGGGAAGTTATGTTTTTCATATAGAAGAGGTAGAAACATTCATAATTTTATTGTTAGGGGCAAGTTTAGCTTGCCATCAATTAAAATTAACTTTAATTTGCTCAATTTAGGGACCATAGGCTGTAATAAATGTAAAGCCTGTAAATTTATAGTTCCAAAGTTTGAACATATTAATGGTATTCCTTTTTTGGTTTCTTGTAGTTATACATGTAATACATCAGGAGTTATTTATGCTTTGAGATACTCCTGTAATATGTCCGCACAGTGCGGAATGGGAAAAATTCCCACTTCCACACTGTAGTGCGATCTCAGAGTTGGTATAGTAAAGTTACTGGAGGAGTGGGGGGCATAGCCCCCAATGAGGGGCGCAGGGGGGCATAGCCCCCCTGCTAACAGTTTAAGGTAAGTGTTGCGTTTTTATGTTTATTTTACATGGTCGGCATTCTGAAAGTTGATCATATGGTCTTGGCCATATGAAAGTCGACTTTCTGAAATGGTGATCATATAAAGTAGACCCATATGGCCATACATCTGTAAACAGCAGTGGTAGATTAACAAAAACAAATATGCCCCACATGCACCGGTAATAGGGGTTGAGAGGCCCAACATATTATACGTCTTGTACAACTAGGCATACCCCCCCCACAGCCAAACACGTCCGCCCTGCAATACACTACCAAGTGTTGCAGCTCCCAAAAGCAGGACCTGACATGATATGAGCACAAGATGTTAACAGTACTACAACCCACCTGTATGATGTCAGGCTGGTGTTGGTAATATATCATGCAGTACAGTCTGCCTGTCATAGGAAATGTAAAATGTGGAAGCTATCAAAATCCCCAGGATACAGATACACAGACACAGATATGCAGATACAGATACACTCACACACACACACACACACACACACACACACACACACACATATATATATATATATATATATATATATATATATATATATATATATACATACACATATATAGAGATATACATCTGAGTAGACATACACATGCAGATATATGTACAGTAAGATACATATGTAGAAGGTGCACACAATATGGAACAGCCACTATGCCTACAGTTAACACCTGGACAACTGGACACTGTATGGACCACCCATACAAATGACAATCATTGCCTGCAACATATACCCACAGAGAGGTCATAGGAAAAAACACCACACACAGGTTTGCAGAAATGGAATACCTTTAATTGTGTTCTATTACAGTTCTATAAGTCATGTCATATAGCTGTTCAGACACTGACATCCATATAAACCAAGTAATGCAACTGTGAAACAGTTATACCAATACAGTAGTCTGGAAAGGTTCACAGCTGTTGCTGTCCAGGTCAAGCCCTTCAAGTTGTGCAACAGTGAAGACAGACTGGGCCACAGGATACCAAACAAGCAGCACTATGTAATGCAAGTGTATAGTTCAGCAGCCTCTATCTACACTCTGTACAAAATCACTAGGTGGTAAAGACGTCAGGTGACCCAATGGGTTGTAACTGTTACATAACAAGGCATAACTGACACCATCACAAGCACACTGGCAAACAGAACAGTCTGCATGGCAGAAGGCAGTAGGCTTGCATTAACCAAATTTATGTAAGTAATATAAATATAGGTGAAGTATAAGGTACTGTACATCCAGATACCTTAAGGCAGCTCACCCCTGATACCCCCACATTTGTAACAGCCTAAGTCATTTATGGTGCTTCTCCCACTAGACTCATTAATACAGGGCCTTATACCACTGTTACATACACTGGCCTCTGGAGTGCATAAGGACACACATGTATTGTGTAGGTGACGCCCACAGATATATGGCCCCGGCCCCAGCATATGTGTGGGGAATACAATAGCAGTGGACTGATGGCAGCAATGGCAGTGTGATATACTCACAGCCCACTACAGAATAACCACCAACAGCATGTCATATGTGCAAAGCTTGGTATGTAGGTGGAGGACAGAGGCTGGAACACAGGCACATATGTAGAAAACTGTTGCCCTACACTAAGCAAGTTGCTGGTGTTACAGGATAGTCTGCAACATACCCTTAGTCATGGAATTCAGGTTAGAAACAGAAATGGATGTAGCTATGTACTGATAGCACTTAACACACACACTGCCAGTGAAATATCTGACACAGGACCTTTGTGGTAGACAGACAAAACATGATAGGCACACCTCTGGCCAGCAAGAGGATAGGCCCACAGTTGAGAACTATGCAGATAGACTACATTCCAAGGTAAACTAGTATGTACACACACACTCTGTAACACCAGTACTATACAAAGCATAACACAACTCTACTCACACTCTGTCTGTAGTTCTGGAACCTCCTAAAAATATGTAGCTGGCCTGAGTGTGCCGGTTCTCCTGTAAAAGGTATTGCTACCTGCTCTCTGTAACACTGATGCCCACACACAGGAAGGATGTCCATCACACAGGAAAGGTAAAGGGACCACGCCCACACATTGTAGGGATTTATAGTAGGTGGTTGTCATGACAGTGGTAATTGGAATTACTACACGTGTAATTTTATATATATATATATATATATATATATATATATATATATATATATATATATAGATCTATGGCTAGCTGGATAATTATATGTACATATATTCCCACCATATGTCCTGGACATGGAGTCTAGCCCTACCCCAGCCTCTATAGTCCAAAAGTCATAGTGCAAGTGGATGTCAGGTATGTATAGCAGGTATATTAGTAGACTATTGCTACTGTCATTGGGATTGTCTTCACAGACATGGTGTGTGTGGGAGGTCACATCTGCTTACCACATGTGTGCCATTGGCTACTGACAGACATCCTAAGGATATCATAGTAAAGTACCGCTGCTAGCACGTAATGCTCCTGTGGACTGCAGCAGAGATATTGGCCAATATATGTGGACATTCTGACACACTCTGCACAGTCCAGAGGTATACACATAACCCCTTAGTGCAAAACATGTGTATCATGCCTGACAATATGGGTGTAGACAGCCATGTAGATGGGTATAACACATAACGACTGGTATACATTTGCCGCCATAGGTTATGCATTCACACATCCCTGTCTGGCCTGACACATAATAACCACTGGTACAGGGGTGCCATGGCCACATACTACCCACGATATATTGACATACATCTGTACAGCATCCCACTGCTCTGTCTGACATACATGACTGTTAAGGGAGGGCCAGCAGCAGTACATCTGGCAAGTATCTGCACATGACATCTCACTGGGTAAGTACACTAAGCTGCTAGGCATGTAACAATGCACTGTGCAGGCTACAGGCAGACTGGCTCAACACTGGCCTACATCTCCTATGGGGGAATGCACATGTACCTGCATATATAGCAGGCTCTACAGGCATGTCACAGCACAGGGTAAGATACACCTGTGTGAAACTGCATAACCACAGTCAATGTGAACACAGCCACAGCCACATATGTTAATCTAGCATAATATTACAGTATATGGACTATCTGTTCAACACCATCTTCATTTGTGCCACTCACAGAATGACCCTACATATACTGGGCTGCTACACAGTTTGGTCTGATGGCTGTCTGTGGTATGGGGCATGTGTGCGTATGGTCCTACAAACATGCACGTCAATACGGTACCATACAGTGGAGCAGCATGTAACATCAGATAGGATGGGACCTAGAACAATGACATCTACCACAGTCTGTACACAGGCTAAAGTACATACACACACTGTCGACATTCACCATAAGTACACAGACCTCAGTACTGTACAAACATCCACGGAATGTCCAGGTTATGTCATCAAATATAACCCCTACTGTACATAACATGTGTAGTAGTCCGATATCTCACTGGCTTGTTATCAGATATGATTATACTAATTATGGTGTACAGCACATATACACCTCTAACTGTATAACATATGTACAAAGGTTGACAGAGTTGTGGCTGAAGGCACATATACAGGGCCAATATTCACATGTTCCTGTGATAACCTCATACATTTACTGTTGTAACAGGGTTTGTTGCAACATATGTCCTATGAGGGCTATGAAGTCAGTAACTGTCATGGCTTTCACCATCTACAGACTGCAATCCTCACACTACCTTCTGCAATTCACAGATAGATGCTATGTGGGTAACACATGAAACCAAAGGCACAACACACTGCCCAGTCTGCAAATGACCCTGCAGATGGGGATTCCTCATACAAATTGAACTAACATGGCAGGTATTGAGACATGTTGGACAGCCATATCCACACACACACACTGTTAAACGAACATTACTCCAAATGCAGTACAGAAGCACTTACAATCTGTAGTCAGGTCAGGCACATCCCCCTCCTGTGTGTTGCCCTGTTTCCACAGTGTATGTTGTTAGATATAAATCCCCAATCCAGCTGAGATGCTGTCTTCCAAACAACAGATCTAGTTCCTGCTCACAGTGAATGAAAAGGGCTAACACTAACATGATGTTCCTAGATATTGGAGTGTGTTTCCATGCAAGTGGCTATGGGAATGTTACCACAGCTGTTCTACATACAATCAGCTAGCAAAGGGCTTCAATTCATGCAGAGGCCATCAGCTGATCATGAGAATCACTTAAAATACACATGCTGCTGTCTACACAAAGCAGGTGTAGGTCTTCACATCCACCAGAGAGGGAGTGGGAGAGGCAGACAGAGGCAAAGACAAGTCAGGGAGGAGTGGGTGAGTAAAACTTAAGCATGTTTGTGTCACACACCTACCAGTACAGGGTATAAAACCCCTGATGACTATGTAGTGCTATCACAGTTCTATGCAGTTATTGGATGCACCACATGGGTTACCTGTTGTGGATCCCTCAGAACATATATGTGATGGTGAGTGAAATCTGCAACAGGGATATGGTAGCTATATGGTAGGTGATGTACATGTGCCTGTCCGCATGATGAGCAGGTGCCAGCGTCGACACAGCTGCACTCTCACAGGGACACACACACATTAACACACTTGGCAGGGCCCAGAGTACAACTCATCAGTAGTGGGATTGCCACAACACATCACTGTACAGGTATCACAGGCACCACACGGGTCATACAGAGGTTGTATGGGCAAAGGGTATGGGGAGGTGTCCGACATCAAACAGCATGCCCATGGGGGTTGTAGGAAGTGTGGATGTGAACATACGCACCATACAACACACACACAAATACACAGGGTGCAAGTACTGACATGCATGGATCCATGTCTGCACGGGTGTGTGGTGGTTGACTGTGTCAGATGGCTGTACAAGGCTAGGCGATGGGTATACCTTGGCATCAGGCTACATAACAATGGTCTGCATTGTGGCTCAGGGTTGTAGTGTCTGCATTTGCCCACACAGGTGGGTATTGTATCCCCATCCAGTCACCTGGGTGACTATTGTGTGTGGCCAATGCTGTGCATCATTTGCCATGTATGTGTTCCTTAGTCCATGACATGGACGGTGTCTGTGATGTGCACACCTCCCACATGCATGTACAGTGACATGTGGAACTGTACCTGGGGTGTCTGTCCCATGACGTGAACACAGATTATCATCAGATGTGCCAGTCTTGCCCACCTGTGGCGGGAACTGGTAATGGGCAGCAGGTTTACCCTGCACCTACATTGATAGCATGCTAACAGCATTCCCTGGTGTCAGTGGCATCTGTTACTGCAGGGCATGTTGTCAGGCATGGTATGTCCTTTGTGGGTCACATGTTATGACACCGTAGGTGTTACAGGTGTCCATTGGGGAACATGGGGAAGGTGCACTATCTGCATGTACGCGCATATTGGACAGATGGACAGGGTGCCATGCCCTCTGTAGCCCACTGCTATCACCCCATAGTTACTATCAGTGACCAATATGCAGTGTACAACCCACATATTGGCTGATGCCTAGGCATATGTGTGTGTGTATGAGACATGGGTTGAGAGTGTGCTCTGGGTAATACTCACGTTGCTAACTGTGATTGCCTGGCCTTGCTGTCACATGTATGGGTGTGGCTTTGCACCCCAGTCTCTCAGCTATTTCACATCTGTTATCCCTGTACGGTGGACATTGTGATATATAGTAGGGCCACCATATAAGAAATATGCAAAACCCGCTCCACATTAGCCACAGGTGTCACACAACCACCTCCACACAGGATACGATGAGTTACACACACACACACACACACACACACACACACACACACACACACACACACACACACACACACACACACACACACCTGTCATGTCTTGGAGTAGAATCCCTATCTAACCAGTTTATTACACTACAGCACTATGCAGTTATACTACACGCCACAGAGATTACTGGAGTACTCCTTTCCCTGCAGTGACAGATGTCATAATGAATGACATCAGCAGAATTGCCAAAGTAGGCCATTTGAAATGTACTGCATGTGACTAGTCTAAAGTTCATTGCTCCCTACACAGACAGTGACACACACACAAAACATCAACAACCAACATGTGTGGGTATAGAACCCCTAACAGAGGTATATATCACACTACAGCATGGAGCTGTTATAGGATGCACCATGGGGATTACTGGAAACCCCCTTTCCCGAAGGTGTATTTCACAATGAATGACATCAGCAGGATTGCCAAAGTAGGCCATTTGAAATGTACTGTGTGTGACTAGCCTAAAATGCATTGCTCCATACACAGACATTGTAACACACACGAAACATCCACAACCGCCATGGGTGGGGATGTAACCCTAACACAGTCCTAAATCAGACTACAGTAGTATGCAATTACAGGATGCTCTATGGATATTACTGGGCTATAACCTTCCCAGATGTGTATTTCTAGGTGGATGACATCAGCAGCCTTGCCAAAGTTAAGGATATGACTTGTAGGCAGTGTGAGTACCCTAAAAAGCATTGTTCTCTACACAGTCTGAGACAGACAGACACACACATAAACACACACATGGTTGCCATGTCTGGGGTTAGAACTCCTACCTAACTAGTTTATCACACTACAGCAGTACACAGTTATGGGACGTGCCACAGAGATTACTGGGCTACAGTTTTCCCAAAGGTGTATTTCACATTGGATGACCTCAGCAGGCTTGTCGTAGTAGGGCTATGGAGAGGGCAGTGTGTGTGCATGGGCCATAACCCATTCATCTAGGCGTTGACATGTCACATGCGGGCACACACAGGGTCATATTTCTCAGGTACGTGTATACAGCTGCTAGATGACTACTTTCTTGTACAGTCATGTTGCATAGCTGGCACACGCACCACATCTTCTGTACTGCTGACAGATATTGGTGGCTAGCATCTGCAGTGAGTGACATCTGCACCTCATGTGTTTGGGACGCTTTAGCTGTGTGTTGGGTGGGACAGGCCTGGATAGCTCCTTGTCACAGTCACCCTCTTCCACACATCTATGTACATCTACCTTTGGCTTATTATATTGTGTTGTCCTGACATATATGTCTATATTCCTATCCACTGTGTGTGCAAGGCATGAGTGGTGCATACTGACAAGTGTCTGCACTAACAGCTACAACTGTAAGCTATGTCTGGTCCACTGGTGTTCAAGTGTGTGAGCATGCCCACTATGACCTTTCAGTATGTTGTTGACTGACATTGCCTTCATTTCTCCAAGTGTGTGAGCATGCCAAGTATGGCCGTCTGTATTGAATGTGCGGATCGGGTCCAGGTAGTTTGTGCTGCAATGCTGACCTTTGTGTTGCACACCGACAGGTAACATGCTGTCTCTGCAGGATATCCATCGATCATTTTACATTTCTACACAGGATTGGGGGGGCACACCTGACTGTTATTACATTACTATGTAGGATTGGGGGCACACCTGACTATTCCTACATTTCTACACAGGAGTGGGGGGGGCACACCTGACTGTTATTACATTACTATGTAGGATGGAGGAGCACACCTGACTATTTCTACATTTCTACACAGGATTGGGGGGGCACACCTGACTGTTACTACATTTCTACATAGGATGGGGGGGCACACCTGACTATTACTACATTTCTACACAGTATTGGGGGGGGCACCTGACTGTTATTACATTACTACGTCAGATGGGGGGGCACACCTGACACTTGTACACATTCGCTATGACTGTACTGGTATGTCAGGTACTCCATTTCATTCTGTATTCTTACCTATCATGCTGACTAGAGGCATACCAGTGTACTAGAGATAGTAGCTTTGGTTGCCCTACATATTAGTGTCTGACTTCCTACCCTTCGGACCTAACATCCCACTGCCTGACCTGCTGTAGTCTGTCTGTGTAGGCCTGGGGGAAGGTTAACCATAGCCATCATTCAGGGGTCATAGCACAGGCTCTGTTTGTGTTTGTTTACACCTGTCCTGCTGGATGGGACTTTTGTTGGGTATGTGAACTGCCCTGACTGACATGTGTGAGTCATATGGACACACATGTTGCTCAGCACATTTCCTCCAGTGGGTTTTGTCACCCTGTGCAGTACTGGCTACTATGGTGAGTCCAGTATGTGTTACAGATGTCATGGTGCCACTATGGTTGTCTACTGTCTGCTGCCATCACAGTCAGCCTCCCAATTCCCTTGCATGCTCACATCCATGCCATAGATACAGGTAACGACACATTCTACTCCATTTGGCAATTGGTAGGTTGATCGACTTACCTTGAGGGTGTGCCAGACTTGCGGATGGTGCTGGAGGGCTGCCTATGTCAGATGCACATAGTATACTCCCTATATATGGTTGAATACAGGTAGTGTCATGTTTGGCATCCCTTTTAATGTATGTGTGAGTCAGAGAGAGGTGTCATTCCCTGGGTCTCTACTGTGTCAGTGTATGTGCTATGCGTTCTCTCTGCTGTGGCCTCAGCATACTGGGCATGCCTCCATCTGCCTACTGGGGTAGGCTCAGGTTGTTGTTCCTCCGAGTCACTATGTGTCTGTACAGGCCTTGGCATTGGTGATGGGGCTGTGTGGTCCTGCCCCATGCTGTTCCTGCTGCAGCCGTTTCTGCAGGATCATATTGTGTAGCATGGCACATACCACAACAATTTGGGTACATGTAGCTGGTGAGTACTGCAAGGCTCCACCGGATGTGTTCAGACACCGGAACCATGACCTGAGCATCCCAAACACATGCTCTATTATAAGTCTGGTCTGTGCATGTGCCTCATTATGGCGTTCTTGTTCAGGTGTGTGTGCGTTTCTGATGGAGCCATGGCTCCATTGTGGAACCAGCATCCCCCACTAGGTGACCATAGGGGATGTCCCCATTGGCAAATATCTGGTACAGCTGCATCAGATGCCATATGTGGGAATCGTCATAGCTTCCAGGGAAGCCAGCATACACATTCAATATAATTCCCTGGGCATCACAGACAACCTGGCAGTTGATGGAGGGGATTCCCCTGGGGTTGATGTAGGCCCTACCCTGATCACCAGGTGGTGATTTGATGCATATGTGCATGCAGTCTACAGCACCCACTACTTCAGGGAATTTTGTTATTTGGTGGAAGAGATGCATATTGCTGGCCAACACCTCATGGGTGTTGAGGAAATATATGTACTCACTGGCATGTGCTGACATGGCATCCAGTAACTGGTGGAATACTCTGGATGCTGATGCCTGTGAGATCCCCATGATATCCCTAGTTGAGTTTTGGGAGGTACCTGTGGTGAGTATTCCTAGGCCTACACATACCTTGGTATCCACTGGGATGGGTTCCCCTCAGTCAGTTTGGTGTGTCAAGTGTGGCCGGCACAGCTCGACAATTTTTCTATAGGAGGTCTCTGTCCACCCTATAGCACTCCACTATTTCCAGCTCATGTAGCCCCTGGTAGGTTACCCTGGGTCTGTACACTCTTCTCCATCTCCTCACTGTGGGTTGATAAGGAGCATTCACATCCTCACCACCCTCAGCCTCTTGCACATGTTGTTCTATGTTGCCTGCTGCAGCCCTTCTCATTTTGTAGGTTTGTTTGATAAAATCTCCCTGCTTGTATACACCGGTGGTGTAGAGTGTGGGAAAAAACAGAGGTGTAGGTGTTTGCATAGTTTACAGTAGTGTTCTGGGCTGGGCTGATCTGCTGTCTGTGTAATTGGCTGATTCTGATACATTTCACCTGCCAGCTATGCTAGTTCACCTAGATTACCTTCCTACTGATGTTTTTCCTTCTCATTGCCTTCTTGTTTAAGCCCAGGGGCTCGCCACACAAACAGAGTGCTCAAATGTGCACATTGCTGCTACTTCCTGTTTAACTTTTTTTTCCTCCTGTAAAACTTGGTGTGCAGCGCGCACACCCACTTAAGCTTTGTAAAGAGTGCTAGGCAGGTTTAGACACACCCCCCCAGCTTAATTTTGCTAAGCTAGGAGCACACCCGAGCCACAGGGCTCCAATCCGCTTACAGTATGCCTGACGCACACACCCCTATTCATATCACTTACCTCCTAGGCTTGCACCAAGCTATTCCTACTCTTACACTGTTGGGACCTGACTCACATGCTGGGGAAAACTGGGATTCACTATTCTTCCCCTCATTTGCATAGGACTGCCTGCTAATGCATAGTTACATGTCTCACACTGTGCCTCCCCCCTTAGTAACCAATACTCACTGGCCAGGTTGTCTTCTGCCTGCCATTGACTTGCATGGCAGAATACTGATTTTAGTTAGAATGCTTATTTTAGGTTTATTTTATTATTTACCCCAATCCTGTTTGTGAGCCGCTGCCCTACGCTTAAACAGCCGAGATCGGCTAAAGAAATAAAAGTTGACTTTTTTATTTTTTGTTTTGTTTGCAATGCTATTGGCCTCAACTTGGCCATTGGCATGCTTACTACATGATATGCAGCCTTTATTTGGAGCTATCATAGCTCCGTTTTGGATTTTGCAGAAATGTACTCGGTTACTAACTGAGTAGATTTCTACAAATTGCACTAGTCCTGCATGGACGGTCGAAAGCTTCCTGGATAGCAAAATCACCTCATTTGCATGGATTTCTCTTGCAAATGGGGTGATTTGCATACTAGAGCTTCGTCCATGCAGGATTAGTGCAGGAGCTCTCGTGCACGCCCCTGCAGGCTGTTCCTGGATCGCATGGCAGACATATTGGCTGCTTGAGCTCCTGCACCAATCTTGCACTCCATGCAAGCTTTTGAGAATGTGCGGGTGTGTTTCAGACATTTTTACTTTACTGGTATAATTATGTATAATTATACTAAACAAATAATTAATTAATGCTTGTTGACTTACTTCACTGGTTCTTCTAAGCCTGTGTACTGTAACCCTTTTGATTAGCCAATTACTGTCACAACTAAAGAGATAATAGAAGAATATTCTTTTTGTAAACATTAAGTGCTGTAGCAGTTTTGCCCCAGACATCACCTGTTATGGCAAATACATCATCAGATATGCTTTCTCATTGACTTTATTATACTAGTCTGATAATTTCAAAGTACCTGTTAGAAGTTTTTAGAGCAGATGCTTTAATGTGTATCAGAGGGAAAGACAATGAGAGAGAAAAATGAATTATGGCCTTGCATTTCATTGACCACGTGGTCCGTTTTTCTTTTTTTTACTAATTGACATTTGGCAGTGTAAGCAAAAACATTGTAGTGCATGAAGTGCCAGGATTATGCTGCGATATTGGCAAAAAGACAAAACTAGATAAGCGCTTCAGTAATTTGAGATCCAATCTTAACAATTGTTAATCACCCACCAAACAGTGTTAAAACTGGGTCTTATACAACTCACTAAACAAAGACTGCTGGCCAGCAAATCACAGTGTCAGATAACTCAAAAAACAGTGTTATTTCTACTTGCTGTTCTAGTAATTTATCCATGACTTTATATCAAAACAGTGCCCCAACGTGTGTTGCTGTCCATTCGACAGTTCTCTGCAGCTATTTTACTGGGTTAAAAAGCCTGCAAAACACTTTGTTCTTCTTTTTTATTTTTTTATTTTTTACTGTAACTAGTACTTCATGGAACAGATAAGGCTTCATGCACTGCAAAGATGTATAGTTAGGTCTCCAATCATAACCTACTGTTATATGTTCTGAAGATGGATGCCAAGATTAACCTGTCAAGCTTGTCACTCAATGTGAATTTCTTAGCATCTATGTCTGTAACACATAATAACATGATTATGATCAGAGACCTTTTCATAATCCTCTATATTATGTATGCTCCCAGAATGCAGCTAGTTTGCTATAATACTTAGGGCTGCAAATCATGGAGCCAGTTTTGCAAAAACATGATGGCTCTTGCCAGCATTTGAAAAAGGATGAAGATACACAACAAAGTTGCATCCTTTTCCTGTATTTTCAAGAGATTATATGTAGTCCTAGAGAAAGATTTAATGCAAAGGTGACTGACCATTTGGAGGATGGTGACAGGTTAATTATTAAGGTACACAGCGGTGGGAAGATGGTGTAATGGTTAAGGTGTTTGCCTTACAAACAGAAGGTGCCTGAAAAGGCAGTTAGCCTAGTACCAGCCTATGAACATCCTTGTTCTATTATGGGACCAATATAGAATGGAAACATAGGATTTTAAAAACTTAGCCTGTTGACAATCAGGGGTTGGGGATGGAATATTCCCGAAAACAGCAGCATTTGGCTATTTTTATGAGCTTTCCTGTAAGGTCTACAACAGAGACTAATCTGTGGTTAATTACATGAAGTAACTGTGTTTGTTTGTGATGACTGTGCTTAGCTGTATTGGTAGCTGTTGGACAATCTCTCCTTTTCATAAGGAACTCCTGATAATGCCTGGGATCATTTGTTACTTATAAGGCTTCTTAACATCTTCGGAATGACTTATCTTGTATCATTTAAAGAATAGTAAAGATGTTTTTCTGGCCAGCCTTGACATCAGTTTTCATATGGAAAGGATTTCAGTTGGTTGACTGCAGTTCAATATGAAATTATTTTTTTTTCCCTTTGAGGGAGAGACAAATGTCCCAGAGACAAGTTAGTGCTTGATTTTTTTAAATGTTCAGTGGACAATGAGAGGACACTGGTCACTCAGTGAATTAGAAATTATACATGTTTTGGCACCTCTAAAGGCACAGTTTGTTATAATGCCATCCATCAAAGTATAATTCACAGACTAGATTAGGTATTGTTACTATAATAATGATTTGTAAGAGATTATCTTTCTTTGGTGGCTTAGTCCATAGAAATAATCCTATGAGCTAATTAGCTTTATTATGTGCTTGTGATTGAGATTATCAGAGTCCATTTGCTGTTGTGTGATCTTGAGAAAGCCATTTAATCAGACAGTGCTTCCAGGTCATTCTTAGAAAACAGGCTTGAGCCCAGTGATTTTATCTGATTAACAAATGAATACTAAAAAAAAAGTGCAAGCAGGTACAGAGACAAAGCCCACATAATTCTCTCACAAAAATAAAATGTTGTATCCTAACTTTGACAAGTGTCGTACCTTAAAATACTAACAATAACAATACAGTAGCATACCTACTTTTGCCTCATACATGTCAATTTCTGCTTATGCATCATTACTTTATTGATTAGCTCACTTTATAACATATTATAGCTCACTTTATTATATATTCTTAATTATGTGTCATACTTATCTCATACCTCTCAACTGTCCAGATTTTTGCAGAATGTCCAGATTTTTGCCTCATATTTTTGGTCTTTTCCTCATAAAATTTGTGGTTTTCTGATAAATCACTGGGATGATCTGAGGACTGAAATCACCAAGCACTGACATACAGTTGAGTTTCAGACTTCAAATCCTTCAGAAAATGTAAGCTAACACAAACCCTGTTACTCTAGCAGCTTTCTAAGTTTATAAGAACAATATTTAAAATATGTCCCTATTTTTGGGCCTTTGTCCCCCCCATTTTGTCAAGCTTTGTCCATATTTCTTGAACTAAGAGGTTGAGAGGTATGCTTATTATAATGACAATACTTTTAGATGCCACGTCTGCTGATGTTCTGTGCCTTGATCACTTTTGATGATGGCTTACTTCTCCACCTCTTAGCACAAGAAATCTGGACAAAATGAAAAATAATGGGGGTGACAAAGGACCAAAATCAGGGGCAGATTTTGAATATTGCTCATAAACTTAGAAAGTTCTAGAATAATAGGTTTTGCATTATCATGCATTTTCTAAAGGATATGAAGTCTGAAACTTTAATTTTTGCCATTATTTAGTGATTTTAATACTCAATGATTTGTTACAAAACCACACATTTTATGAGGAGCAGGTTAAAAATATCAAGCAGAAATCTGGACATTATGCAAAGATCTGGGCTGTTGAGAGCTATGGATAATGGCTCCTATAGCTTCTGGCTTCTGTATGGTCTAATGGTGTCTCTGTTGCTGACTGCTAGACATCTACATTTCCTGGTCTAGCTGCTGTTAATCTGTGTCTCTCATGCATTACTTATTCCTTTTCTGTCTTTGCCAGAATATATTTTCTTTTACCCTGCACAGCTTTTTGTAGAACTGCAGGTTGGGTGGGCCGAAGTGGATGGCTGACTTGGGCAGCTTGAGAAAGAGCTGTTGGGAGAAGTGAAATATTATTAATCAGTGGTGTTGTCATGCCAGATTTGGCTGTTTTTTTTTTTTTACTTCTTTTTAGATTTTTGCTCTTCACATTTGATTTGAAGGGGTAGCAGTATAGTGAGGTGCCTAGGCTGTAAATTTCCCTAGCTAGGTCTCTGCTGGTGTGTAACACTGTTTCTAATAATAAAATGTTAATAAAGTAACAATAAGATACATTTGTATGCATTATTGCTGCAGCCACATGAAGTGTAAGACAAGATGCAACAATGACAGAAATGTGTTTACTTTATTTTTGAGTTGTATAACTATTTAGCCTCCATGCCCTTTCACTGTCAAATCACTAGTGAACCCAGTTTCCCCCTGACCAGTATTAGCATTTTGTACTCCAGATGATGTCATAGAGGGAGTGGACTCTTTCCTGATGTGATGTTGTTTGATAGTTCGCCAAGCCTAAAGTGATAACTGGGGGACAGCCGTCAGAGCACCAACACAAAGGCCATCACACAATGAAGAGAGAGACATTTTCTTACTGAATCCATAAAATAATCTGCACTCTTATTAAGCAAGCTAGGATGGGGGGGGGGGGCAAGCTCTGGACAGCCTTTTTTCACATTAATTTATTGGTCCCATTCGCAACTAACCATTGCCCCCCACTTGGGGTAAACTTTCTCTTGGAGTAGACAGATATTTATTTGATCAAATTTTTCTAGTGATGGCTCCCTGCATTTATAGTGTCAATTAAACCTCTGACACTAGTAGCCTGGGAGCATGCTTTGCTCCTGTTTAGTGGCCCAAATACCACTTTTTCATCCATGGATATAAATGCACTGGATATCTTCCAATATCTAGTCCTAGAAAGTCCATTGTGCCCACAAATTTGTCTCCAAGACTCCTCTGTTCAATGCATGTCAACACCAGTCTATAGACTCCATACATTGTGCTCATAAGTAAGCATATAGCATTGTTTCTGACCATTTAGGCATCATGTGAGACAATATCACCTTAGCTTAATTAGGGATATAAAATGGTTAGAACTTGTCAACGTTTTCTTTTGTCTTTTTTTTTCATCTGAAGTTTATGTAAAATAGTACTGTATTCTCAGAAATGCCCATAATTCACTAATGCTTTCATCTGGCACAAAGCAAATCATAACACTGAATCTGGTATGGTTATCTTATATCTATTATTAAAACAAGGAATATAGTTAGCGGTATAAATTTTACATACTTTATTGGTAAGTCATCAAAGAAACACCCAATCCTAGTAGAGCAAATTTCAGAGAAAAAGACCCTTCAAAAAAGAACTATCTTTAAGCATGGTGTCCTAACCATAGTGGTGCATTGGTTAGCGTTGTTACCTCCCAACAAGAGGTTCTACAGTTCAGTTCTTGGCTGGGGCACCTTCTGTGTGGAATCTGCATGTCCTCCTTGAGGTTGAATGAGTAGGTGCATGTGTGTGACTTCTGTGAAGGTCAGGCACTGGGCTGGCAACCTGACACTGTAAACTCTCCACTGCCAATCAGTCAGCAGACCAGTGATCCACTGTGGCGACCTCTAACAGGAGAAGCCAAAAGACACTGCTTTACACATGGTGGCCATGTTACTTTCCACATAATATAAACTGAGATATTCCAGGTGCTTCTGTAATAAATGCATACATTATTATTGAGATTTTACTGGTTATTATATTTCATGTATTTTTTTTTTACTCTACATCTGCTATAAATCTGATGCATTATTATTTGCATATTATGTATATTGCAAGCATTGCTCTGAATTTTATCTTTCTGCAGGGGCAGGGTCTTTTGAGGTTCTCTTCCTGAGACTCCACTGAAAATGAGTAATGGTCAGCTGAGCATTTCCAGATGACAAATTAAATAAATTCATTGTTGTTTTTTATTTCTTCCCATTTATACTGCTCACATTTAAATGCACTGCAACAACAGATTACAGACAAAAGGTTCATATTTAAAGCAAGACAATCATAATTCACCTAAACAACACAAAAATACATTTTAATAGGGAAGCAAGCCCTCTGAAGTCCTAATAAGAAGTTTCACCTTACTTACCCCTCACTTGTATATATAGCAACTTTTAGATTAATGACTTGGAGAAAGAACAAAATGCAGTTTTTGCATTCTGCTGTTTCACCCCATCAGGGCAATTGCAGTCCTTACTCTTACAATAGACACCCTGACAGTAATGCCTGGGCAAACATAAAATTAAAAAAAAATTGCACAACAAAATATACTCAAACTTGTGTCTTAGGAGGGCTTAAGGGGACCCTACAAAATGTGTTGCTGTAGTTAATAATTTTGCTATGTCTGTTGCCTCAGTCTGCACGTCCTTCCAGTGTTTGTGTTGGTTTTCTCTGAGTGACCTGGTTTCTTCTCACGTTCCAAAGACATGCAGTAAGTAGACTGGCCACTTTAAATTGGCTGTAGGTATGTGTGTGCGTGTGCATGTGTGGTATAGAGCAACAACTGTGGCAGGGTGGCTACTGGCTCCACATGATTCTCACAGCTAAGGTGCCACTTCAACCTCATGCTCAGAAAAGGGTAAAAGGGGTTGTGGGTGTCATGTTTCTTTTGTGGCAATATCCATAAGTACATACACCTCAGAAAGAATATAATTGGGTTATTATCTGGTTTATCAATGTACAGTTCTGTGAAGTATGTCTAGAGCAACTACATTTATTTTAAAAAATAATTTTCAGCTTTTAATTTTAGTATATAGAATAAAAGAAAGTACGTCAGGAGTGGCAAGACCATCCTACCACCTACAATGCAGGACGCTGAAGGAACTAATCTCACCTCACCACTGACTATATATAACCTACTGCAAGGCTTTATCATCTTAATGTAAGTGACATATATAGATAGAACTTAGAGTTACTAACTGAAATTATTTACAAGTACATGTATTTTTGGAAAGTCACAGCTTTTGATAAATGTATTTCTCTTTGTTTCCTCAGAAAACTACATAACTGCAAAATATCTGACACATTCACAGCATGCTGCATTCTTTTCTGGAATAAAGCCTTATTGAGTAATCCCTTGGAATGAAAACACTTGACCAAAAGTTAACGAATAGTCAAGCCTTTTATTTTACAGACAGTTCAGCAAATTACTTTGAACTACTTTTTAATTTGCCTTGCCAAATGTTTCAGAATTAACAGGAGAAGACGAATAGCAACAGTAAATAATTGTAGCACTTACAAAAAAAAAAAATCACTGTGAATGGATAAAGCAGTAGGCAGTTGTGTAAGATGATACCTTAGGAAAACATTAATTATGGGCTGATATTTAAAGCAAGGCTATGAGTTTCCCTGTTAGTGGCATTAACTGAAGCCCGGCAGCAGAGCTCTCCACTGTGACGATGGGATTTCTTGGTGATATTTGGTATTTTCGCAGGATTGTACTTATAACACTGACTCCCTTGCTTCTGCTCCCATTACCACTTGTTATCAAGACTAAAGTAAGGAAAAGGGCTTAAAAACATTTAATTACAAACAAATGTCCTGACAATGATTACCTTCTAAAGCAGATTGTATGTATTTTATCATTTAGGCTGCTGATACATGCATGAGACAGGTGCTTGTTTCAGGATGTTTTATTAAGTGACTTCTCTATTTTCTATGTTAAAACATGTTTTATTTACGCATCTAGATATGTAATATAAGATAACTTATCTTTATCCATCAAGTAATAATATTTGCAATGTTTTTAGGTTATATTTATACTGATGCTGTCACTACAGATAATGATTATGTATCAGCAGTTTATTCTGTCAACTTATTTTGTGACCATGAACATTTTTCTTCAAGGATTCCTCTAGTCACATCCCAATATTCTTGTTAGATTTAATGTGCCCCTCCCACATTTTATTTTGTGGGTTTTTTATTTATTTATTTTAATTTTTGAAGAACCCTGTTGTGCTGTGAGGCTTTAAAGATTAAGCATTCTTAATGCCTCAAGCAGAAAGAAGCCTAGTCATAGAAATCAGTGGCATGACTCAATAGGTGGTAGAAAAACCGTATATACTGGAACATCCAAAGGCTGTGGGTTCTATTCTCACACCACATACTTAATCTTATTGCAATACTGACAATGTAGTGCACCATGGGGGGGGGGGTGCTACACACCTGGGAGGGCCATCATTTGGAAGGGAAGTTAAAGCTTCTTAAGCTGGTTGTATTAAAACTGGATGTAAAAGGTTCTTAGCAAAAAAGAAGTAGGGGAATTTCACTGCTGTCTTTGCCAAATTTCCCTTAGTATAAGTACTACCTTGACTTTCCCTTGAAACTATGCCATTCTTACAGAGACTAAATCAGTCAACAATAGATAGATAGATAGATAGAAAGACAGATAGTATCAGAAGAATGCAAACTTCTGAACAAGAATCTTGTTAATAATTTTCAAGGAGTGGATTTAAGTAATTATGTCTACGTACCATGATTTGCAGAGGTATCCTGTTTCTCTTTATGCAATATTGCTGTGTTGTATTGTGTTATAACTCACAATTCATATTACTTAATGAAGGATAATGATTTCCTTCCATGTAGGAGATAGAAAACTTTAGCACTGATTGTTTTTCCATTGTTCATCTGGTCTCGTCCCTAATTTATTTGTTTTTAGTCACTCATTTGGGAGTCTCAGGAATTCCTAATGTTTCCCATTGTCTAATGATATTAGAACATAACAGGCCTAGTTAAATACTTGATCATTAGTAGCACTTATATGTCTAGACTTTGCTAACATGCTAGTCATATGTGACTTATTTAGGCAAGATCACTCTACTATGTCATTAGAAAAAAATGACCAACACTTACACAGTGGCAAATTCTTTGAAAATTAAATATTGACAAGTAATTCAAAATTAAGTTAGAAATATAGCCTTTTAGGAATTCCGTTATAAAAATAAAATAATGAAATACATCGTTGATGATTAAGTAGAAAACATGTGAAAATTAAGAATACATGACCTTTGCCTTTTATTTTACTTAAAAGATAAAAGCAATTTAAGCATTTGTGTTAATAAGGACAATCTTGTTTCTATCACAATGGTTGCATTATCTGTGATTAGGCAAAGTTACTACATGGAAAGGAAATAAACATTCTGACAAAGATCTCTTCTATGATCTGAAGAAGGAATCATAACACTTAAGAAATAAAAAAAGTATTTTTATCAGCTATTCAAAGGTTGAAGGCTGCCTGAACTGCAACAAGTAGTTAATCATTTTCCTTATGCCTATAGGTGATTCCAGGTAATCTAAGGTTAGTTCCAAAGCAAGAAACATAAGGGAAGTGTACTTTTATAACTCTCATGATATTTCTTTATAAAGATAACAGAGAAAAAGATGCATACAAGTATATCTGTGAATGTAAATGCAAACAATCCCGTAACAGAACTCGATGAAGGCTGTCCCACAAAAAACGTCACCATCAAACAGACTCTTCAGTCCAGTGTAGTAATTCACGAAGATTTAATAAACACATAGCAAGATAAAAATACACAAGTTAAGCGCTTTCATTTCCTCAAGCAACGGAAACTTCTGTGAATGTACAAGTAGCCAGGAAGTAAGTGAACATGACATCCCAAGAAATATGTGCGTGTGTGTGTGTGTGTGTGTGTGTGTGTGTGTGTGTGTGTGTGTGTGTGTGTGTGTGTGTGTGTGTGTTATCATGCATGATCTTAGCCAAAAGGCCATAAAGTGATTTTATATGTATTTTATAGGTTCACAGGAGAATAACAGACTAATGTTCCTGCTGGAACATTTTAAACCTAGTCATATTACTCCATGTGTTGCCTGTGATGCCTTGCTATGTTATTCCATAGGCATTTAACTCCCCCTGATATAATTATATTCAAATACTTATTATTTTTAACAGATTACTTGTTAGGGTCACACCTTCGGTGTCATAAAGGACATTGCTGTATGGTGTGGCACTTAAGCACTGCCTCTGTCCATTATGAAGTTAGGGGCCCAGCCATTTCTCTAAATTACATTTAAATAGGGACATGGATGGGCTTTGTTTTATGTGGATGAGAAGTCAGTTCAAGAGTCGTGGAATCCTCTGAGATATGTAGCTGTCACTCCAAATCATTCTGCTCATGTTGCAAAAGAGGTTTAGATCCCAGGAGTCAGACCAGGTGTTCTTAATGCCACTTGACTTGTGGATGTGCAGCAGGTCCAGTAGCACTGGGTCAGAGGTCTCCACAGAGCAATCTGTATGAGAGTAAGTGTATTGACAGGGCAATGAGGCCATCCATGTAGGGCATGTGCTTTAGGCCCAGCATTCTCTTGTAAGGAATTTCTGTGGTCACTCTAGTTGCTGAAAATTTCTGCACAGATGTATACCAATGGGGGTATTATACTCAATGACTGTCCTAATGAGGGCTGAGTAAAATGAGACAATGACATGTCTAGAATTAGGTGCTATTCCTTTACTTATAAATACAGCAATATGGAAGTGATTCCTTACAATAGTAGACTGATGTTAGTTGAATGCTAGGCCCCTGTCTACTTAAGTTCATAAGTGTCAACTGCTAATTTGCAATCATCTGCAAATGTAGTCATCCAGAGACCAGTGACATTGGCCTTGACTTCAGAGAGGTAAATGTCAAAAAGGAGCAGTCCTAGGACCAATGCCTGAAGGACTCTGCTTGTGACTGGCCTATTTGTAGAGGTAGATACCCTAATTCTAACTTCCTGGGTCCTATCTGCAAGCCATCTGGCTATCCACTGGGTGAAATAATGGTTTGTACATAATCTCTTAAATTTGTCAACAATGCTTGAGTGGGATTTTGTGTCAAATGACTTGGCCAGGTCAAGGTAGGTAGTGTGAACCATTTTGCCCTTATACATTGCTTTGGTGACCTTCCTAAAGAAATCCACCAGATCGAGTCGGCATGACCTGCCCTTGATGAAACCAAATTGGGTTGGATCCAGTGTCTGGAGATGTCCTCTGTTATTATTGATTATTTCCATGATAACTCTTTCCATGGCTTTGCATATGACACTAGGAGACTCTAGTTTCCAGGGTCTGTAGTTGGCCCACCTTCGTGCAGACGAATTACTTTTGCTGTTCTCCATTCATGAGGCACAAAGCCTGTTTGGAGTTTGCAGTTAAATAGTAATTCCAAAGGTCCTGATAGATCATGTTTCATGCTATTTAGAAGGCATCCTGGGATATTGTCTGGGCCCATTGATGCAGTGTTCTTGGTCTTAGAGAGAGCACTAATGACTTGTTCCCTAATGATAGCAGGGGGAGTTATATTTGATGGTATTTTCTCTGGGAAGGTTGAGGGAGACAGAGGGGTAAAGTTGTAACTGAATTTGTTGGCCATAAGGTTTGCTATATCTTCTGTCTCATTATAGGTGGCTCCATTTACAATAAGCTCTACACACAATTTTGTACATTTATTTATTTCAGTATTTAAGCTCGAGTAAAACATACTGAGCGACACAGCAGTCTATTTTTATCAATGCAATTTTGTAATTGTTTCATGCAAAACTAGGTCTCTACTTCTGTCTTTGAATGGCACTTACATAATGGGTGAGCAAAGTACAAACAGAAAAGAAGATGAAGCAGAAATAGCATGAATGATAAGGCAATGAAAGCACCTCTCTCAAGCTGATATATGTGTATGTAGATTTATGCGCATATGTGAGAATGCATGAATGTGTGTCTGGGTGTTTCTGGATTTGTGTTTGTTTGCTGGAGGGTGGATTTGAAGGGTAGCATGTCAGATATATGGAAACATATTTGTGTTAGAAAAATCTAGCAGCAAACTTGTCCAAGTGAACAAGACCATAATATCTGGTGTGGCACTTAACAGTAGACATGTCTTTTTAACAGGAAATAACTACATTACAACACATTAGAAGTTGTCAGTCAGCTGATATTTCCTTTTAAATAATGATATTTTGAATTAAAAAAATAAGTTGTTCTTTGAGAAAGTAAACTATCCTATGGGTGACAGAGATAAGAAGAGCATGTCTATCTCTCTCATGAATAAACCAGGGTATTGTATCCAGAAACATTGCATGAAATTGTGCAAAATATTTGTGTGACCCCTTCTTAAGTAAAGTGCAGAGATTGCTAATGTCAAATTGTGCTGAGTAGTTGATAATTATGAATATATGAAAATGACAACAGGTGGTTAAAAAATAAGAAAGTCTAATGAAGTCCATAGGAGGTACAGCTGCCCTGAATTTGCCATTTGCCTACATACCACACCCACTTTCTGTACATTTGTAGACAAAATGCTGTTTGCATATTCTTAGTTTGCCTCAGAATGCATTCAAGGTAGGCATAAAACTCTAGCAAGGCTGCTTGATTTTATTTATTTTTTTCAACCCCCCCCCCACACCCTTTTATGGTTATACAGGTGTCCATGTCCATCACCGGGTTTACCAGCTCCTCCTTCCATACTCAGATTTTCTCTGACTCAGAAATGGAGTCAGAATGATCTTAAGGGCATCCTCGAGGATCATGCCAGTGACTCCAGGAGGGATTTTTATTCAATGACGTACCCTCATTTTTCCCACCCCTTTCCCTTGTTTTGACTATTCTGTCCAAAGGCTACTCCTCTTTATAAATAGCACCTCTCTTCATGGAGCACCTAGCCAAATAGCACCTCCATCACCTGAAGCATACCTAGTGTGGGGCAACTAACCTAGGCACAAGATGTGAGGGTGCATGATTGGGAGATGCCAATCAGGAGGTTGTGTGCTACCTGCATTCAGACATGCATTAGAAATCAATGCTGAAGTGCTTCAGTGGTCTGTATATGGTATTTAAATTGTAGCAATGCACTTGTTACATTTGTAGCAAGTGACTTGCTACAGTTTAAACTAAAAAACAATTGTTCCTTAAAGCAGAGGAACATGTACATCAACACTTTGGTGAATGGAACTTCTGTTTTTGGTTTTTTTTTTGCTAACTTGTGGAACACAGAAAGACCGAAGGCGACCCGGTTTGTTGGCTTGCTCCTGAAGACATGTCAGGATTATTAGCCTATCTCAAGTCAGTTCTTTTTTCTTTATCTTTTTTTTCCCTCTTCGGCTCCTTAAGTGGTGCCACAATAAGGAGCAGCACCAGGTGCTAGATGGAGCAGCTACTGACCTACCCAGCCCTCTCTGCTCATGTCTGAGATGCCTAAACTGCTAAGTGAACTCAAGTTCCCTAGTCCGGAGTTAGGGCTTTATATCTATACACCTTGGCAGTGGTCCAACAAGGATGCTTCTTGTCTCAATTTCTGTATGTGATTTTCATGGACAGGATATCATGGCACATCAACAGTTTGGGTAGTATCCACTTTGGGTTTGTAAAGGCTATCTTCCTTTGGCCTCTCTGTACATAATCTATCAATCCAAATAGTGTGCTTAAGATTAATCATACAATCCCCAAATCCTTGTCATTCCTTCCCTGTTCCTATCAAATAGAAGCTAACCATAGCTAGGATTCCAGGACACACACCACAAAAAATACACCGAACCCACAGACATTGCCAACATCCTAGCTGACAGGTTCAGCACAAACTCCCCCCCCTCCCCACCAAAAGGGCAAATATCTATCCCAGGAGAGTGCTGCCCCCCTGACATCTCAGATGCTCAGGTAAGAGCCGCCCTCTCCAAAGCAAGAAACACAGCATCAATGGGACCAGTCGGTGTCCCGGGCTAAGTCCTACATGAACTCCAAGAAGAGCTAAACCCAAACATAAAACTACTGTTCAATCTCAGCCTTACTACAGGATATGTGCCCAAAGAGTGGCGTACAGCAACAGTGGTCCCTCTCCATAAAGGTGGTGCCTCAACGGATCCTGGAAACTATCGCCCCATAAGCCTGACTAGCTTGGTCTGCAAAGCTATGGAAAGGATCATCATGGACCTCATAAATAAAGATACTGGGGACCTACAAACACTGGATCCTCCCCAGTTCGGCTTTGTTAAGGGCAGATCCTGCCTCTTAAACCTGGTTGATTTCTTTGAAACAGTCACCAAGGCCATTGACGAGGGGAAGGTGGTCCACACAACCTACCTGGACCTCGCAAAAGCCTTCGATGCAATACCCCACTCGGGCATTATAGATAAGCTCACCAGCTTAAATATAAACCCCTATGTCACTAGATGGATTGCAAACTGGCTCAAGGACAGAACCTACATGGTTAGAATTGCTGGAGCCATGTCAGACTCCAAACCAGTTACAAGTGATGTCCCACAAGGCTCAGTCCTGGGACCTCTCTTGTTCGGTATATATTTCTCGGAGGTACAGGCCAACACGGAAGGACTGTGGCTGACCAAGTTCACAGATGACTGCAAACTGGGCACCATAATCGACTCTCCAGCTGACGCAAGCATCCTCCAAAAGGGCCTCATAGAAACAGACAACTGGTGCCAGAGCCATGGCCTCAAGCTAAATGCCAAAAAGTGTATAGTCATCCCCTTTGGCAAAAACAAAGTGCCCACAAATTACCACATAGGTGGTAATCTATTAAGTACAGAAGAAGTAATTAGGGACCTGGGGACCCACGTTGATAGCAATCTCTCATTTGACAACCACGTGGCCAAAGTGGTTAGAAAAACATTTTATATAGCCCACCTATTCATGAAGGGATTCACATCTAGATCAGGGGACGTCATCGTGCCTCTTTACTCATCCCTCATCAGACCCATAATTGAGTACAATGCCCCTTTTGGGATGTACCTTACCAGACACCTGCAGCAACTGGAAAAACCCCAAAAGTACCTCACCAAGAGGATCAAAGGGCTCAAACAGATGTCATATGCTGCCCGGTTAAAGAAACTCCAGCTCTACTCAGTGGCATACTGCCTGTTCAGAGGCGATCTGTGCCTTACATATAAAGCCATGTCCAACCCGGAATTAATGGACATGCTACACCTCAGAAAATCCAAATCCCATCGAGCTACGCGCTCGAGAGACTTGAACCTCAGCACTGAAATAAATAGGACATGCTGGAGAGACAGATTCATAACCCAGAAGCTCCCTTCACTCTGGAATAAAATCCCAGTCCAGGTTAGGCAGAGTCCCTCATTGACTCTCTTCAAGAAGAATCTTGATGAGTGGATGGGAGATCGTAGGTTTACCCCGGGTATCACTTCTGTGTCACTGTTAGACAGAGGCACAGTATACTAACCTCGAAAAAGGGCATAGCAAAATAAAGTTAAAATGGGTGGCGAAAGCCAAACACATTCTGGCTAGGCTTATAAATGCTCTAGGGCAGATAGCCTAGTATGAACCTATGAACCTATGAGTTAAGCTGTCTATTCATTGTATCATCTTAGTATTGTTTTAATGTACTCCTCTCACAGTCTTCTAACTTTGGAGTACTAACACAAATCTCTGTACTAATAGTGTCAGTGTCCCTGCAGTACACTTAAGCATTTTGTATACGTTGGAGAAATTACTTAATAATTCTGCTACATAATTCGTTGTTAGAATGATAATTATTTACAAATATATAATCTACTTAATTCTGTAGAATATACCATGCCCCTGGCTGCAAGTATAGCCATCTGTAGTTTTCTTTTATCACCAGTACATAACAATGTGCTTCTTGCTTTCAATATACAGACACCTATTGACCAATCTGTCAATCTATCCAACTTACATTGCAGGGCAGGCACTCAGGTCTCCATGACCACATAATCTTGGAGATGTTAGACTACAGTTTAATTTCTAAAGAAACTCAGCAAGGCAGGTAGCATGTTGTATGATTGCTGTCTTATAATAAGAAGCTAGGAGTGGGCACTAAGGCTACAAAGGATGCAGATTAGTCACTAACATTACAGCAGCTACAATCTCTGGACTGTAGCACATCAAAAAGAGTGTTGAACTACACAAGTTAATAACAAGGAAGGGTTCTACTTTTATCTCAAGTTTACTCACACCAGTCATTAATCAAAATGCACCCATAGGTTGCACATGCCACTTATACATTAATAGATTATTTTTTATGTTATGAGAAGAATCCATGTCTGTTTTATAACATCCAAACTTAAGCCATAACCATCATGTCTATTAGTTTTATAACATTCAGATCTAAGCCATACTATTTTAAATTACTTATGCATTAACATATTTTAAGCATGTTTCAAGATGAAATAGTTTGCACACAACAAGTTTATCAGGGGTAATTGTGCGTGCTGTTATCACTGATAATATTTCCCTGTTTTTTTTTCTGAAATTCTGGCTGAGCATAGGACCCCCCCCCCCCCCCAAAGAAAATTTGCTTCATATATGGCTATATCCTGTTCAGTTTCCTGAGGTATATGAAGTAACTCAGAGCAGTTCATCACAATAGACTGTATGAAGAACTTTGTTGTAAACGTGGTGGGTTGCAGACATGGTGGGTGCCTTCAAGTTATTTCTGTGAAAGCAGTGCAGTGAAAAAGAATGCATGTACCTGTCTTTCTCCTCTGTATTATCTATTTTCAAAGTAATCAGAAATACAGCATCCACAAGTGGGATATTAGATTTCTGCTTTCATGGAGAGGCTGCATAGGGAGTGAAATTCAATATATATAAAGTCAGGTAAGAATCACTTTCAACTATATTCCTAAAAGCTTACTGTATTTATACAAAACAAAACAATACAAAACAAAACAAATAAACAAAGAGAGAGAGAGAGAGAGAGAGAGAGAGAAAACAAAACTATATAGGGAAACAACATTTTTGTCCATGGTAATGTTTGTAACCTTACTTATGTATGAATCTTCATGACAGCCAGCAAAAACAAATCATTCACTCCCTTTACATTTTTAAGAAATAATCTTTCTCTCTGTATTTCTTGGCATTTTATATAATGCTTCCCTGTTTAATTCAGGGATTTCACAATGATATAAACAGGGAAGCTACCAATAGAACACTTTTAATTTCTGTCATCCATCTTTTATTTAAGACAATGTAACAACTGTATTTGAGACAAAGTAGCAGTTGCCTCATATATACTGACAGTCACCTAATTCTTAAGCAGACTGATACAGTGTATGAAAGATGTAGTTGCATAATATCACTGGAGGCAAGGCCCTCAAATACAGACACTGCCAATACCAAACATATTATCAGAAATACACAATTTATTTTTATTTATTTATTGACATTAGGTGACTATGGAAGTCCATCTGAGCAAACGCCTTTTTCAGTGGAATGAATGGAAAGTCTACATTACATAAGAAAAACATTATAAAAATATTTGATATAATCAGAAAACATAATAAAACGTGTTATAAAAAATTGTATTGTGCATTCAAAAGATAAAATGATGCCAGGGAAGAGGACTGACGAAAAAATATATCAGTCTTGGAATTAGTTAAGAAAACACAGAGAGTGTGTTAAATAAAAAGTAGGTGTTCTATATTGGTCCAGATAAAGGAAGATGTTAGTAGGATGGCAGAAATAAAGGAGCAGTAGTAATATGTTACGAGTGAAAGCGTCAAGTAGGGGATGAGAATAAGTGGCATAAAAAGTGTCAGAAAGGGAGGTGGGAAAATAGTATGGAGGAAGGAAAATAATTCTAGCAATTTGAAGAAGGGAGAGTATTTGTGGAAAAGGGCAGAAAATAAAGAATAAGGCAAAATAATAATGAAGGGAGATTCAAGAGAAATGACTCTCAGAAATGACAGAAATAGAAAATGAGCTGTAGAGGGAAAATTAGCCAATAGTACTGCAAGAACAGAGGTGTGAATTACTTAAGAACGTTTTTATAGATGTCTTAAATGCTGAGGTATTAGAGGAGCTCTTGATAGTAAAGGGAATCTGGTTCTAAGTTTTAACTACACAGTAAGAATACAGTCTTTGGCCAGCTATGGTATGTGCCTTTTGCATGGAGAGCATTTGTTTGTTAGAGGGCAGTGTGCACGATCTGTGATTCAGATGATAGTTATAAAGAAATGTACTAAGAATGGGGCAGTCAGAGCATTTGTGTTTAAGTCTGTAGGCAGTGAGTACTTGAACAGAGCTAAGATAGTGGGGAAGCTCTAGCTAATAGAGCTGTTTGAGTACTGAGAAGCAATGGGTGAGAGGACGCTGCTAGCAGCAAGCAAGCAATTTTATTGCAACATTGATCAAGTTGGGATGTAATGGACATTTGGAGACTGGAAAATAATGGACTGCCATATAGAACAGAAGGCAATAAGTATTTATAAGGGTTAGTTTAGAAGAACTAGGTATTTTTTTATTTCTGTAAAGCATGCCTAATTTTTGCTGGGGACTCATGATGGAGTTGTGAATGTGTTGTCGAATTTCAGGTCCTCATCTATGGTTAATCCTAAAACCTTAGTGTGGAAGTTTCAATTATTGTGTGATCAACCAAACTGATTTTTTGAGTGTGTTTTTTTGGGGGAAAAGTAGTAGTAATTCTGCTTTCTTCGAGTTGTGTAAAAGCTGGGCATTTTTGAGCCAGTTTTCAGTCAAGTTAAATGCTTCCTGGATTATATATTGCAGGTAGTTGAGGTCATCAGAGGAACAAATAAATGTTGAGCTATCAGCAGGTTATATTAGTTCTGCCCATTGTAATGAGGTATGGAGATTATTTGTGAATAAATTACGAAAGAAGTGCCCTAAAAATTTATCCTCATGGTAGTGGGTAGAAAAAGGGGGTTGTTAAGCCATTTAACTGGTTGTTGTCAGACAGTCCAGTCTAATACATGGTGAATCAGAGAAGGGATTGTTTTGAGTCCTAGCAAAGACATTTGCTACAGCAGTTTGTTATGGTATGCTGTGTAAAAGGCTTTAAATGAGCCGTGGAACAGTGTAGAGACACACTTTCCTTGGTCCCCAGCGTTCATGAGACCCCAGCATTCATGAGAATGGAAGCAGAGCAGTGGTTGTACAATGGGATGGGTGAAAGCCATGGGTGTGCAGTGAGGAGCTGGTGTTTAAGGTGGTATTGAATTAGTCATTTTATGCATGGTTTTTTTCATGTATTTTGGGAAGTGGTGAGAGGTTGGCTAAGGTGCAAAACTTAGAAATGTCAGAAGAATTGCCACCTTTGTGAAAGGGGGGGGGGTGACATAGGTTTGTTTCTGTAGGTTAAGGAAATATAATCCTATCTGCTTTGCCAGGTAAACTTGCACCTGTCCACCCAAGGCTTTCATATATTAGCAAAAAACCTTATGCACTCCCATAGTACTTTTTTATGCAAAGTCAGTCTATAAACACTTCCAACATAAGAAAACTAAATTCAGAAAACATTCATAAAATTGGTCAGTTCTAGGAACCTAAACAGAAAACTACACTCCATACAGGCATGTCTCACCCTAGAATGTATTGATATCTGGATCGTTGTGGAGACCTACATGAAGAATATAGAGAGCACCCTATCAGTGCAAGGTTTCAATAGCTACTTCTGCACTAAATGAAAGCACTAAAGGTGACAGTGTTTCTATATTTATGAAACAAAGTGATATTTTCAGACTCATTAAGCAGAACAACAATCCAGCACTTCTCCATGTCCAGCTTACCATTAACAAAACCCCATATCACATTGTAGCCAACTACAGGAGCCCTTTTATGACTCCCTTGACCCATGACTCTTAACTATCTAATATAGAAGCCCTAAGCATTCAGCCAAACACCATTCTATAAGGGGACTTCAGTTATCCCTCCACTCACTGGGAAACATATACATTCCAAAACATGCACGGCCAGATATCTCTGAACTTCAAAACTGCAAATTCACTGGTACAGCTAGTCTATATCCCAACCATAGGCAATGCCTTGAACTTGTTTCTTACTTATGTCATTCATTCACTCACTTACAACAGTGAAAAAGCAAATGCCGCAACAAAGAAAAGGCAAGTTACACAGACATCTAAACCTTGAGTATTGTGAACTTAGTTTATGTGGTACCTGACTTCTTGGGTCTATATCACATAATCGAAGTGTCAAAACTTTGAATGTGAAAACATCGAACCCATAATTTCGAAAGCTAAATACTCCGAAGACTGAGAACAGCAATTATTTTCCCAGGAAAAAAAGTCTCTGTTTCAGTACAAAACGCGAAACACACGAACACTACAGACAATTTCTAATGAGGGAGGCTTTGCCCCCACACTCCCAATGTGGGGGGCTGTGCCACCCCACACCTCCCTACTTAAATATACCATCTTTGAGATCGCACCACAGTGGAGGAAATAGCGAAGCCGCAGAAACGGCCCACCAAATTCTTTCCCTGGGAAAGAATTTGATGTTTCGCGGCTTCGTTATTTTCAGTCTTTGGACTTCCAATTTTAAGGTTTTGGCATTTGACCTTATCAGCGTTCGAGCTTCCGATATACACCCGAGTTCTTATGGTATTTTGATTACACAGAGCTTTAAGGTACCGCCACTGGTTCCGGCTTCTGACAGCCATGTTCCACATCAAGGATTCTTCAATATTGCCCCTGCTTTGTGGAACAAGAAGATGCCATATTTTGAAACAAGAGTCCTTCGGTATTCTGCAGAGCAGATGTATAAGGTGTTAGCCAATGCTGACAAGTACCGAAGTGGTGGTGTAGAGATTCCAAGGTGATATCCAAATGCAGAGGACTTACCAAAGCTGATTTAGAAGTTGGCTTGCCTCCTGTTTTGAAGCATTACATGCCTGACATTTCTACTGTTCCACATCACCAAGTTAAAGTTGTTTGCAAAGAGTGCAAGATTTTTCATTATATAGAAACTGTTTGGTAGTTTGGTCCTGGGTTACCTGGAGAACCTTAGACCTGTACTTTAAATGTCTGTTTTGAATTCAGGGGAGATGTGCACAGCACAATGCTCCTGATGGGTTGCAACACATCTTGTGAAAGAAGGCTTACCAAAAAACTTGATTGGACCACCATCTTGCATTTAAAGGTTTTACCTATGTGATTTTTCCCCCAGGTATGTCTGGGCAGTACTAGTAGCATAGACTTGTTTTATTTATAGTTATTGATTTATCTTGCCATGAAAAAAGTTATTTATTCTAAGTATAAAATGTTATCACTCCTACCTTGGTTTGGTTGTGAGATTCTATTTTTTTCCATATACATTTATGTGCAGTACAGATCTTGTGCATTTAATTAAGGCCAGTATTTACCTGAATCACTATGGAGTGCTACAGGGAAGATGATTTTACACTGTGATTAAAAGTTATGCATAGTAGCATGAACACAGTTTATAAGTTAGTACTAGGCTAACTGCCCTTGTGGACTATTTTAAGCCTAACCAATTACCCCATGTGAGAATCAAACCTTGCACCTTGTGGCTGTAAGGTAAACACCTTAACTACTATGACAACCTCCTCCATAAAAAATAATTTGGCATAGGGGGATTTGAACTGAGCATGTTCTACATGCTTTATGTATGATGTTACTGTAGGATTTAATTTGTAAAATATGATAACAATGAATGTGTTGTTCTACATGCTTTATGTGTGGTGTTACTGTAGGATTTAACTTGTGAAATATGATAACAATTAATGTGTTGTCTGTAATGCATTTGGTGCTTCTTTCACTTCCCACAGTACTAGGGCTGACCTTCTAACCTACATAGATACTGTCAATAAAGCTAGAGATAATTGCAAACTAGTCTCTTCTTTATTTCTAGACTTGTCTAAAGCCTTCAACACAGTTTGCCACAGCGAATGTCTTCAAATGTCCTCACTAGGCCTCTCACAGCCCACCCTTCCATGGTTCAAAAGCTACCTGTCCAATAGGTATCGGTCAATAAAATGGCACTCGACACTCTCTCCTTACCTCCCAGTCACCACTGCTATACCACAAGGCTCCATCCTTGGTCCCCTTCTCTTTAACATTCTCACCAACACCCTTTATACATCCACACAACAGGCCACCCTAATACAATAGAATCTTTTAAAACTACAGCCAAATACAAAAACCTTGAAACCAGCAAAACTGCACCAACAAGTAAAGATGAGACAGATAAACAAAACAAACCGATAGATGAAGTCTGACACATTACAGATGAAAGCGCTTAACCAAACTAATTTTAATTTTTTTTTTTAAAAGATGGTTTGTTTCAACTTTACTGATTGGTGTAGTTTTGCAAGTTTCAAGGTTTTCATTCTAATACAAAGCACAGATGATTCCACTCTCATTTGCACATCCAACGATGTGATACAACTCCAAAACGTTACCCAGGAAGCTTTAACAGCCATTGAAACATGGCTTTGTAACTCACAACTCATGCTCAACCCAAAAAAGACCAAACTGCTACTTCTTTCCCCAAATCCCTCTCTCATGAAAAAAAATAAATTTAAAGTCCTCTCCCTTGCTAATACAACCATTTAAGTCACTTCGCATAGTAAACTATTAGAGGTGATAGTGGACGATAATCTTACATTTGACCTGCATATACAAAATTGCATAAAAATCATCAAAAATTAAGGATGCTTCACAGAGCCCAAAACTTTCTCACTGATGCAGCTAAAACTACACTTTCCACTACTTATCTCCCCCCAACTCTTCTTTATGGTTTTCCCATCCTTACTAACCTCCAGGCTTCACAAAAATTGAAACGTGAGTAATGCTATAACAAAGTTGCTAAATTTCCAGCACATACCCCTTTCAGACTCCACCACTGAAAAACTGAAAAACCTAAATTGGTTAGAACTGCCACATCAACTAACACATACACAACTTCTTACCACCTATAAAATTATCCAGCATCCATCTGCCTATCCAGAATAAAAAAAAAAAAACATTCAACACAACTATGTTCTCAGTTGGTCGTTGCAATCTAGTGACCAAAAACCCCTGTCTGTCAATAAACCTATCAAATCTGCTGGGTATTTTCTGTTCTCGTACAAAGTTGCTAAGGCCTAAAACTCCTTACCTGTATCCATCAGGTTTATAACCACATTCCCATCTTTCAAAACCAGTCTGAAAGACTTCCTAGCTAAAATATATCTATCTTCTTGCCCAAAACTAGGATAACCTATATCTCTAAACGTAAGCAAGTACCTTTTCATTCCTTATGCCTCCTTTCTCTCCCTTCTTCACTTATTTCCTTACTGCTGTCTTATTCTCTTCTCTGATTTTCTCTCTAAATACACCATAAACCTGTTTTTCCTTCACTTCATATTGCAATTCCTATTTGCATTATACTAACTTATCTTTAATTTCTCAATAAACTGTCTGCAATTACTCTACATATTAAATGATTGTCATATACTATGAACACAAAGTTACGAAAGACCGTAAAGCACCAGTAACTAAGCAAAAAGTAAATGGTCTAGGCACACTGGGTGAAAGTGCTTGTGTATGGACTTTTTATAATAAATTAATTAATAGCCAATTCCAGTGTGTCTAGACCATTTACATTTTCATATACGTTATATCGATTCTTAACCAGTGCTTTGATGCTATTTCTATTTTGTTATAATTATTTAAACTGCATATGGTTTTGTTTTATTTTTGAAAATTGTACAATTATTGTTCTTAAAATGTTTTGTAGTAATTTGGTGCTTTTCTCCCCAGGCCTCTGCTGAAAATGGGCTTCTACCCAGTCGGACTTCCCAGTAATCAAATGTCAATAAAAAATAAAATATTTTATTTTTGTCTCTTAGAATGGAGCAGTCTGTGAGCAGCTGCCCCATTTAGCACGCTGTTCTGTGTTACCAGGTTCAACAGTAGACTCTGTCGGACTACTCCCAAAAACTAGATTTTCTTTTAAGTTAGACTAAATTGTGATCAATACTGGCACGAGGGAGGTCTTGTGCTCTCTGCTGGAACCTGAATGACACGGATACCTGTTTGATTTGCATCTATATTCCAAGTGACCTATATTTTGTAATACAGGCAACTGTTTTTCTCTAGTTGCAGAGGTCTGAGGTCTTGAACTGGAGTCTGGGTCATTGACTGTTCCTCTCTGTGGCTTTAGCTACAGTCATTTGGCTTTTGTGGTCAAATGAATAGAATAGCAGCACTCATTGTGCACTAATTCCCAGTGCCTGGCTGGAAATGTATGCCTTTCTGTGGTAGTAGCTGTGTGTAGCTGTGAGCATGGTCACATTAATCCCTCAGTCCTGTTCTTTTTTCCAGGATAAGTATCAGCCTAATATTTTACAGAGTGGCATACCTTTACATTGTTTTCTATAGTATATGTTGCAGAACCTGAAAGAGTAGTTCTCTGTATTTTTTCCTCTTTCTGAAGGCAACTTCAGTTGTTACCATTTGCACTTCATAATTCTTTGATGTCTTTGTCAGTACCAAGGGTGTTGCTTTCATAATGCATTTGTATTGCACTGCAATTGCATTTCATTGCAACTGGGTGGTGCAGTGGTTAATGTTGTCACCTCACAGCAACAGGATCTCCAGTTTGAGTCTCGGCTGAGGTGCTTTCTGTGCAGAGTCTGCATGTCCTCCCTGAGAGGGTTTTCTCCAAGTACTCCAGTTTCCTCCCATATTCCAAAGACATGCGTCTGAAGTGTTTCTCCCTAGGCCTCTGCTGAAAATAGACTATATTCCAAGTCAGACTTTCCATGACAACAAATAATAAATAAATATTGTTTGCATATGCCTAAACCCTTTACTGACTTTGTAAGGAATGTATATCACTGTGTTTATACATAAAATGTACCAAATGTCTGCACATGTTTTTTGGAGTGCATATTTTTTTAGGAGAGTAGAAAAGCTGTGGTATCATTGTTACTACTGATATATTTATAATGACAACAAAGAATGAACCGTATAATTTGTAATAAAAAAACTTTGACTTAAAAAAAAGGCTTGGGGTTGGTATAATGGTTAAGGTGCTTGATTTACAGATACAAGGTACAGTGTTTGATTCTCATTTCTGGGATGTAGAATGGCCTACTAAGAAAGCTAACTGAGCAATTAGCTTGAACGTAAGAAACCATGAATCAAAGGGGAAAATGAAAATTTCCCAGTTTAAGTATATCCTAAAACAATGCATGGAGAATAGAAAATTTACACTTGGCCTGGCACCCATGTCTGTTATGGACAGATGTAGCTTATAAATGTCTGGCCTTTAATGTCCTGTTTGGATACCGGACATCATTATTCTTTTGGGAAACTTGATTGGGTTAGAAAGCCCCCCCAGGTCATTAGCCTAGTAACAATCTATGAATCTATGTGGGTCCATTGTGTTCCTTTCCAGTTGTAACAACTTCTCTAGTCAAATTAGAGCATAAATCAATCATATTTACCATAAGACCAAAGCCAGAAGAATCCTCCAATAGCTTGTTACTTAGAGATTATGCCAAAGCAAATTTATTAAACCTGAGTGATGACCTGGCAAAATTCAACCAATATACATTTGCAGTCAACCTGAGTGCAGCAGATCTCCATGTGTGATCTAACCTGTAGCAATTGCTTGCTAAAGTGCAGCAAACAGTTTGCTACAGTTTAACAACAAAAAGAAAATGTGCTTTTTCCACTAAAACTTGAGCTTTGTAATGCTCCATGCAGCAGGGTATACACTGTAGCTGCAGTTTGCTACAGTTTAAAAAGAAGTATAGTTTAAAAGAATTAATTATTATTATTTTTTAATAAAATGGTAAAATGAGCAGGGCACAGAAATGGGACCTGATTGGCTGGGGCAGGAGGGGGAGGGAGTGTCATGCATCTGTCCACCTGTTTGGTGTGCCAGTAGAAGGTTTTCTTTTGCTCTTCAATGGAAGAGCTTGGGGGGGGGGGGCGTAGATCTAATGGTAATAAGCTGATCTCCTACAATGTAAAGTGTGGCTTATTACAGTCATCTGCCTTTTAGTTGAACCAGTTATACATCTGCCTACTACAAATGTGGAATCCTTTTCTATGAAATGTGGAAGACAATTTCTGTGAATATGTAAAAAACTGCATGAAAGCTTCTGTCTCCTTCCAAAATAAATACACTTCCAAGTTTAAGAATAAACCCATTTGGTGTAACCATATCACAAACAGACTCTACAATGAAAGGAGAAATCTCATTGCACATAAAAACAGATAAACATACCTGGATCCTAGTGACTGGCCTAAGCATGACCTGTCAACCCATACAGAAACTTTTCAATATTAGCCTTCAAACAGGGTTTGTACCAGTGAAAGAGTACAGCAGTCATCCCCCTTCACAAAGGTGGGGCATGATCCAATCTGGGCAGCAACAGACATATAAGCCTGTCCGGCCTCATCTGGAAGGCAACAGAAAAGATCATTATGGAATTAATAAATATGGTATAGGCAACCTACAGAATGCTGAACCGTCCAAGTTCAGTTTTGTCAAATGAAGATCCTGCCCACTCAATGTGGTTGACTTCTTTGAGGTCACAGAAGCAACAGAGACAAAAACTGTTCACACATCATATCTGGACCTCACAAAGGCATCCAGCACCATCTCCCACTCAAGCACAGCTAGTAAGCTCATCCAGCTAAATATCAACCCAAACGTAACTCATTGGCTAGCCAGATGTCTCACACATAGAACCTATATAATAAGGGTGGGAGAATTTATCTCCACCAAGAAATCTGCCACTAGTAAAGTACCAGTGAGTTTGATCACTCGGTCACTCATTTTTGGCATCTAGTTCTCAGAGGTCAAGGCAAATGTTGGGTGTTGATGACTGACAAAGTTTGCTGACAGTTGTAAACTTGGTGCTATAATAAACTCCCCAGAAGACAGCATGGCCTTTCAGGAAAGCCTGTCACAAACAAATATCTGGTGATAAAACCTGTGACACCCATGCACTGGCCCAGCAATCAAGGAGCCTCAATCCTCACCAACACCAGTGAGGGATGTCCATATAGGGAAAGGATAATAAATATACACACAGTAAAGTGCAATTTCCCTTAAGAGCACACAGAGATCACAGTCAGTCTGGGGCTGGTTTCTTCCTTTCTCTCCAGATCGCCAATCAGACTCCCAACTGGCACAGCTATAGGGTTCAGATCTCAGCCTAGTGGGCAAGCTAAAACCTCCAGCACCCTCTCTGTCCAACCAGTGCTTTGTGTCCCTGCCCAAGTAGCTGACACACATACACACTTTGAGATAAGACTTATATACAACCACACAGACAGTCCTGGGGAAGGCTGACACAGGTTCTCCAGATGTGCCCCTTTTATCCAGACTATACAGTAGAAATCACTGCCACCACCCAGCTAATATTTATTAGCTGCTCAAAGACCCTTATGAATGGTGTCCAATTATTACTGTGCAATATTATTATCCAAATGGTAAGTGTGACTGAACAGTCAAGGCTTATTAGAGTGACTTGGTACAGTATCACTATATACATGCAATGTACTCTAGAGCTTAAATTAACTCTGCATAAAACAGCCACAGTTGAAAGGTTTAAAAATATTTAATAATAAATAATAAAAACAGAAGACAATACTTCTTACTACACAGTACTAGTCAAGAGTTCAGAGATCACAGGGAAATACTTAAAATAATTTGGTAGAAAAGTTCTGACATTACAGTAAACAAACTAGTCTAATCTTATTATTCCTAGCTATATCTAAGAGAAAACACAGTTCTAAATAACTTACATATAGAGCAAAGCGGTGCTGGTGATGTTGGATGTTCTCAAGATAAAATGCTCAGAGCTCCCTCATTCGCTCTCTTTAAATTGATAACACAGAGCTGCTTCACATGACATCATTTTTCACACTACACTGGTGTTCCCAGGCTAACAGAAAATACATTTACATTCTTTACAACTGGTCAGAAACCAGAGCAATAAAGGATATTTATATATGCAAATTCTAGCCATTAACTCTGGTCTTAAAACAATAGGCAGGATGCCTCCCTCTAGACATATCTGCTCCAAATTTTGACATCAAAGGCTTGACTTATCAGCTTTGTTACAGCAGAGTGTACTGTTGTTACATTTTTGCAGTTCAGTATCCAATGCGGTCTTTTCACATTTAAGAGAACAAGCATGTGGCTTACATTAATATTTTCAAATGACAGAATTATCTACGAAATTCTATCTGGCTAGGCTGGCAGCCTTCACCTATCTTCACAAAACCAAACACCAAAAAGTACATAACTGTATCCTTAGGCAAGTAAAATGTCTCCTGCAACTTTTACTTTAACAATTCAATCCCTGACCCTGTAGTGAGGGACCTGGGAACATATGTAGACAATGAGATATCATTTGACTGCAGCAACACTAGCCACCCAGTGGGAAAAACACTGGCTCTCAATAATGGCCTCTGTTGATATGACACCTTGACTTTATGTGAAAAAAAAAATGTGAAAAAATAAATTGTGGATGGATGGAAGGATACATGAATGGATGGATCTGTCATTTGATGACCATTTATCACTTAATGTTAGGAAATTATTTTTTATAACACAGCTTATTAGCAAGGTTATGGCATCCACAGGTGATCATTCCACTGTACACTGACTCATTAGGTCAAGTCATTGAATATAATGCCCACATTTGGTGGGTACCTGCTCAGGTAGCTGACAACTCAAGTGACCACATCATTTTTGCACCTAGACAATCAGAGCACTAAATTACAAGAGCTACAAAATCACAAAAGCTATTTGACAGCCTCAAAGCCCTGTCCCTCTTCACAGTGTCATACAGACTGCTAGGCAAGATCTCCGCCTCTCATAAACAGCCTATGCTCACTCCATCTTGTCAGACCTTCTACAGATCTGTAAGTACAACAGTGACAGAAGCACTCACTCTAGAGACTTCAATCTCTATTACGTCTTAAATAGAACATGCTGTAGGGATAGACATGTCTCACAGGGAATACCACTTCTCTGGAACCTTCTTCCTCTCCGTATGAAGTTAAGTACACCTCTTACTTTATTCAAGTGTAATCTGGATACATGGTTGGGGAACTGTAAGTTCACCTCCTGATTTGCATCCTTGTCCCTTATGGACAGGGGAACATGTAAATACCTTTTCCAGGATTATGGGTATTCATACCTACTATGCAAGGGGTTTTCATACAATGCTAAAGGATTAGCTCACCCAGGATTATACAAGTTTTTGTGCTATATACAGGGTCTTAGTACTAAATTACCAATGCCAGAAACCCAGGTGGGCTGCTAAAGACCCTCACAGATCAATAGCTTAGTAAGTACCTGTGAACCTACACACACACACACACACACACACACACACACACACACACACACACACACACACACACACACACACACACACACACACACACGCACACACGCACACACACACAAGCACACACATGCACACATGCATGCACGTGTGCGGGCGCACACACACACACACACACACATGCACACACACACACGCACACACGCACACACACACACACACACACACACACACACACACACACACACACACACACACACACACACACACACACACACACACACACACACACACTCTCACCTAAACCTACCCTGACTTCAACTCACCTACATATGCACAGACACTCCATCCCCAATGCCAAAACCTTTAGACTATATAAATGATACAGCATAACATTCTCAAACCTACAAATGCTGTACCCAAAAGCATTTAATGTTCCAGTCATCCAAAGTAATGAATACAATTGTCCTCATTTTCCAGTCATTCACTCTGTAGATCAGCAGCTGATTCAGTGCAGTGAATGACACCTATATGTGTGTGTGTGTGTGTGTGTGTGTGGGTGTGTGTAAATATAAAATTTTAAAGGGATGCAGCTATATATTGTAATAAAAATACAGTGATCAGTGTAGTTAGCAAATCAAACTGTATGTCACAGAGCTGACACACCATTTTTGTGTCTCTGGGTCATATTACTTAAGGTCACATGTCCTAGTGTAGGGAAAAAAGGACAACAGCCAAACCACTGCCTAATTTTAACAGCAATAGAGTTATCATGTTAAAGAAAGTATTTAATGTTCAGTGGTTTCTAAACTGCCACTGAGTTTAAAAGTTTTAAGAAGTTTGAGTTAAGGTAGATGACAAGACAAAGCTTCTTACTGTAAATATGATATAATGTATAATCTTCCAGAAATACATATAATGTTGTTAAGTGTACACTTTCCTTCACAAGTGAAAAGGTTTTCGGTCCCTTGTCTATCTCCAGCTGACCTTCAGCCGCTACTCAATGTTCCCCAGTGCTGCTTACATACAGGACTGGAACTGCCTTGACTGCTACCAAGTTGGACAGGGCAACCGAAAACATGGCAGCGTGTTTAAAAGTCGATAGTGTCACATATGCAAGTGAGTTTATAAATCCCTACATTCTTCAGGTAGTGATGCTCAACTGAGATATTGGCTGTGCACTGAGGTGTGGCCTTTGAGGATTTGTCAGCCATGGTCCTTAGGGTAACCTCATTGCCTTGTCTAATCTATGTGCCCAGCTTGGTAATTGCTCCAAATAGCCTTTAGAAGGGCTTAAAGAGGGATCTTTCTACATCACTATAAACCTACTTCCCAAGACAGGCATCCTTGTCATGTTATTTTAACTTTCTGGTAATTTATATAAGGCTTTACCTTGTGCTTTGCTGCCATGACAAGCTGTGAATGCTGGTTAATTTATGATAACCATTGCAAGTCATGGTTTTCAAAGCTGTACACTATTTTCAGTGGGGTTAGTGTTTGATGTAGTCTTAACATTAAGAACAAAGTGTTGGAAATGTTACCCTGAAGAAAGCCCAGATGCATTACTGCTGCTCATTGAGTGACTAAAGCCACTTACACCACATCCATGATCCACAACATTAGTGTGGTTAACGCATGACTTAAAGGTATTGCGCAGCAGATAGTTTTTTTTTTTTTATTTTCCATGTTGTGCTGTGTTGCACACACACACACACACACACACACACACACACACACACACACACACACACACACACACACACACACACACACTAAGAGAGAATGCTAATTGTATGGAAATATCTGTGCATGGAAATACCCATCTAAGAGGACAGCAACAGTGTTGGAAATGAGCAATCAATGGACTTTTTTTGTTAATTTGTCAGCTGTTATCAAGATAATTGTAGGGGACAGCAAGTGGTCTGTCCTCAAACTGGGAGGTGGGCAGTCTCTCCATTCAGTTCATGTTTGGCAAGTTAAATGTTTAGAAAAAAACATTTGTTAAACTGCATTTTAGGCAATCATATTTCTGAGAATGATAAACTAAGCAGTGATAAAAAAGAGGTGCCAACTGCTGAGAGCACAAACGACATAAATTAGTCAAGTAGTAGCTTCATGGTGAGGCTACCTGTTCAGAATCAAGGTCTTACTATCTCACATCACACTGCATTGTACTGAAAAAAGGTTTTATACTATCTAAAACATATACAGTTTGAAACTCAGCTATCAAAGCTCTTCTGAGTTTTTGAAGTATGTCAGTTATCATGTCTTTAGGAAATAGTTTCAAGCACTGATTTCTACAGCATTAGAAAATTGCTTCTGTTAAAGAATATTTTATCATTGTCATGCTTTGATTCACATCCTGCCTCTTTATTCCAGTACTCTTACTTCTATGTAATGGGGTCATTCTCAGTAGGTTTTTCATACGCAAATTATGTTAATTCATCACCTTGCATATTTTCACATATCTACGTCTTAAACTACAAAGACGATTCAGAGAATTTCCAATTTCTGCCTTTTTAAATGTTAATATTTAATTGAAGTTTGGTTATGTGATTGTGGAATCTGCTGAATTTTATCACCTTCAATATTTATTAACTGATAAAAACGCTATGGTTGGAGCTATTTTACATTATTGTTTGAAATTTAGACTTCTTTAAATTACTATTTAACCTATCTTAATAACCTGGAGAAGCTTGTTTCCATGTTAGTTATAAAGTTGTTTTCCTAGAAAACAGCTTTGTAAACAGAAAATAGTTAATCATTTTTCTTTCCTGGAATTCATTAAAATTCATGAGGTTCTAACAGCTTCAGTCCAACTTTTGAGGAAAAACTAATGTCCGCCAGTACATGTGATACTACAAATGTTACAAAGTATATGAAAAGTAATCTGATGTTTATGAAATGTGTACTGCTCCCTACAACCCAAAAGTAGTGATCAAAAAGTCTTCTTTTACAAAATTATTAGAACCCAAGCTCACGACTTTGTTTTTAATTTTGTATGGTAAATTAGACTGCAGGACTAGAAACTTTTTGCAAGTCCTTTTTTAAAAGATGATCTGTTATTTAGAATACCTCAAGAAATTTAATGTTAGTTGCTCCTAAGCAAAGCTATGTAATCACTTTATGCATTTTATACATATCTTCGACAAGAAAACCACATAGTGTAACGAATGATGTGGTAGGTCAAAGGCTCATTAAAAAGCAAGATTATTCAATGAGTGGGATGATTTGTGGAGAGGTATTTAGAGATAATCTGTCAATTGTCAAAGAAGTCACCTCTAGGTTTAATTTCTCAAACAGTCTTGGGTTTCCAATACTATGACAGGAATGAACTCCATTCCTAAGCTAGGGTATGATCAGAGTTCATGAAATTAGTTTTGTTAGCCAACAGTGCTCTTCTCTGTACCTGCAATGTGCCCAGAATTACTTCCTTCTGTAATTCTTAGCGGATTACTTGCATTAGCAGCATATATAAGGAGGACTGCAAATTATTGTTTATTAGAACTCTAGCTCCTGCTACTGTTAGAACCATCTGGGTATCTTTCTTCCACATTGCTCTCATTTCTGCCTGCAACTCCTGATATTTTATGAATTTGTGTCTCTTGGTATGTAAGACACTGTAACCACTGGGTGTAGCAATTTCAATGATCAATGCTAACTTTGCCTTTTTTCATGGGCTACTATATCTGGGTTTTCTTACATCTATTTAACTGTTAGTAATGGGTGATCTCATGTATTATTTTATTTATTTTATTATTTATTTTATATTTGTTAACCGGGCTAGGAATGTCATCATTCTCTATAATGCTTTGCATTTTATGTTTCCGATGCTTCTCAGCTGCTTCTGTAATGCAATGTTTGCACAATCCCCAGTGCAATATTCTTGCCATATTATTGTCCCTTACAGTATGCAGGCCCTCTGCCATGAGCGTGTTACACCCAGCAACAAGATGTGTGACTGTTTCCATCTCTTTTCTATAAAACATACATTTTTCTGTTTCTCCCACACATTCAATGGACTTTGTAAACTAATGTGTATGTAGTCTACTGTCCTGGGCCACCAATATTAAACTGTCATCTTTTGGTTTCAATTCACCTCTTCTTAACCACTCCTGTCTCAAATCTTGATAAATATGAGCTTGTTCCAGGAGATCTCTATATGTGTCACTATATTTATGGATTTTCTAAATTGTCTTTCCTTCTCATCTGATCATTTTATCATATTCTTTCTCTTGTTTTTTTCTCGCACATTTAGTTATTATCTTTTTTTGTCTACTTCTGGTCTGGTTTCCATTCCTGCTTGTCAGTGAAATGTTTCTGCTAAATTAGGCAAAATTGTCATTTTATACTTCTTTATATGTTTTAAAACTTTCACTATGTTTGGATCTGAAGAGGTCAGCAGATATGTATGCAGTCCAATGATTGCAGATCTATACTTGTAATCACTTTTGAGGAGTTCCATACCTCCTTCACAACAAGAAATATATAACTGGTATAAACTGATTTTTTTATATATCATTTAATATGCATAAAGCATTTTTCCTTGTTTTCACATCTATTCAATCCAATACATTTTGGGACCAGTCACCCCAATACTGTAAGTTAGAAGAAGAAGAGCAAATTGATTTATAGGTTAGACCTCATATTTACATGTTCAAGTAGTTTTCAATATCAGTTTTAGTCTTCTGAAATATTTCATACTGAGCTTTATTCATGTTCATTCATGTTTTTGCTGATCCTTTATGTACGCCCAATTGCTCAAGTTCCTTTATATTACATTCCTGTCCCGGGTTGACATGCTCTTGGTGCTGCAGCTTTCCTGTTTTAAATGTTGATTCTTCACATTTATTAATACCAGTTGTTATTGTTATATCATCTGAGAAAGTTTTAACCATTTGTAGCTGTGCTTTCTTCTCCTCATCTGAAGAACTATACAGTCTTAACTCATCCACAAAAAGTAGACGAGAAATCTTTAAACAAGGCTGTTTTCTGGGATCTAGAGTGCAGCCTAACCTTTTTAGTAAACAGCTTAATGGGTTAAGGGCAAGACAACACAGTGGCAGTGACAAAGAATGACCCTGGAATATCCCTCTTTGATTTTTTTATCATTGTATTAATAATTTGCTCTTTGTCATGGTTCAACAGCAAAGTGGTTTGCACTGGCTCATGGTTACTATAATGCAAATGATCAATGTAGGATGTATCTTATACATCAAGAAGCATTCCTTTATCCACGACTATGGAATGCTACCATCTTTTTGTTTAGTTTCCAGTAATTTCCCATCTTTATTCAGTCTGGAAAGGTCTGCCATCATTTCTTCATCACTATGGTAATTTTTTTTCTCTTTGTTTAGAGAACCTGATTGCATGTCTTGCCAGCTATTGGAAACACTGAAGTAAAACTTTGGCTTCATCAAAAACTTTGCTGGCAATGAAATAAATACGAGCATATCATTTGCAAATGCTGACAGCTTATGCTGTGCTTTCCAGTAAGCAATCGTGCTTTTCAGGGTATATAATGCAACTACCAAATGAAATAATGTAAATTTAAAATGTAAGATGCTATGTATAGAGTTAATTGTCCCAGAGAAACAAAACATCCTTCTTATGCTGCTGTGCACTCATCCAAATTAAAACCAAACTCCACTGCTACCATTGTATGAGATCAGGAGACAAACATGAGTACACTTACTAGGAGCTGGTGCAGGGGACAAAGGCTGTGAACTGTAAATAAGCTACTTCCCATGGTGCAGGGTTTGATTCCCTTGTTTGCCTTCTTTTTCATATACTGCATGAAACTGACAAAGTCGCTTAGCCAGACAGTGGTGTGAGACACTTGGGTATCCGGGCTAGGCCACTAAATGGACTGTATGTCTTGTAATAACTGGTGACAATGAACATAAATTCCAGCAGCCCAGGTTTAAAGAACAAAGTAGCCTACACAATCCAAAACAAGTAGTACTCTGTGATGGTCCTTTGGTGAGGGAGAGGTGTTGCACAGTACAGTTTGATTCAGTACATTTATCAGTGGTTTAAAGGTAGTCAGAGTGAAGCTTTCACAAATTCCACATCACTGACCACTGGGTCTAGGTGCTTTTAAATCCTTCAAGTGGCCAATAACTTTCAATAATTTAGAATCAGTGACTGATGACAGTAAGCAATCGGATTGCTCTTGGGCTAAATTAAAACAATGTGATGGCTGACAATTAAATATTTTGTAGGTATCACATGGTGGAGCTGAATATTTGTGGTTACACCATAAAAGCTTACAGAATACTGTTTTCTATATAAACCAGTTTATTAGAGTGTGGATCATAAAGATTTTTTTCTGTCTGCCTTTTAAATTTAGTTTCATTTAAGTCAATACAATGACTTTTTTTCACAAGAGTGGAAATAAAAGTTTACTTTTAACTTGTTCAAGGCCGAAGCTGTTCTCGTATTCAGTATAGCTATAATTCTGTTACCTTGTAGTCTAAATAGTAAACTGCACTATTATATGCTTAGTGATGGCCAATAAACATTTATAAACAGCACTGTAACTGTGTCATTTACTTATCATATTCAGATCTCATTTTCTTAATAAAAATCCCTTTCCAACTCAAATTTATTGAAACCATAAAAAATATGATTTTATATAACCTTTAAGCCATTAAAACTACTGTCTCTACATTCCAAATAACAATTAGTAAAAAAAAAAAAAAAAAACACGAGTTGTTACAGTCTGAAGAACATAAGAGATAGTATGCATTATTAAAAGTTTGATTGTTTGCATTCTGAGACTATTAGGAATAGACATGTGGACCAGTTTTGATTCCCAAGTTTCAGTATCAGCATCTACAGTTGCCCATTTTAGAACTTAATATTTGGAATTTCGTTAATCAATCATTCAGAATATTTTTCCAGTGTTGAAAAACGATGGTTAATGATACACAGTTGATGCATAAGTAATGCAATGTCTGTATTCTGATTTGTTCGGGTATGACGGCTAGTAGCCAGAAATATGCTTTATGAGTTTCTGATATTTTTGTCTGTGATGGCATATTGATGTTATTAATCTGTACAGAGCAGTGTTTGCTCACTTTTGGGCAACTCCATATAAGGTGGCCATAGTCTGCTCCTTTTGCACTGCATCCTTATCACTGGGAACTAGAACCTTGCATTGCATCTCCATCACTGGGAACTAGAACCTTGCATTGCATCTCCATCACTGGGAACTAGAACCTTGCATTGCATCTCCATTACATGGGAACTAGAACCTTGCATTGCATCTCCATTACATGGGAACTAGAACATTGTATTGCATCTCCATCACTGGGAACTAGAACCTTCCATTGAATCTCCATCACTGGGAACTAGAACCTTGCATTGCATCTCCATCACTGGGAACTAGAACCTTGCATTGCATCTCCATCACTGGGAACTAGAACCTTGCATTGCATCTCCATTACATGGGAACTAGAACCTTGCATTGCATCTCCATTACATGGGAACTAGAACATTGTATTGCATCTCCATCACTGGGAACTAGAACCTTCCATTGAATCTCCATCACTGGGAACTAGAACCTTGCATTGCATCTCCATTACATGGGAACTAGAACCTTGCATTGCATCTCCATTACATGGGAACTAGAACCTTGTATTGCATCTCCATCACTGGGAATTAGAACCTTGCATTGCATCTCCATCACTGGGAACTAGAACCTTGCATTGCATCTCCATCACATGGGAACTAGAACCTTGCATTGCATCTCCATCACATGGGAACTAGAACCTTGCATTGCATATCCATCACTGGGAACTAGAAACTTACATTCCATCTCCATCACTGGAAACTAGAACCTTGCATTGCATCTCCATCATTGGGAACTAGAACATTGCATTGCATCTCCATCACTGGGAACTAGAACCTTGCATTGCATCTCCATCACTAGGAAATAGAACATTGCATTGCATCTCCATCACTGGGAACTAGAACCTTGCATTGCATCTCCATTACATGGGAACTAGAACCTTGTATTGCATCTCCATCACTGGGAATTAGAACCTTGCATTGCATCTCCATCACTGGGAACTAGAACCTTGCATTGCATCTCCATCACATGGGAACTAGAACCTTGCATTGCATCTACATCACATGGGAACTAGAACCTTGCATTGCATATCCATCACTGGGAACTAGAAACTTACATTCCATCTCCATCACTGGAAACTAGAACCTTGCATTGCATCTCCATCATTGGGAACTAGAACATTGCATTGCATCTCCATCACTGGGAACTAGAACCTTGCATTGCATCTCCATCACTAGGAAATAGAACATTGCATTGCATCTCCATCACTGGGAACTAGAACCTTGCATTGCATCTCCATCACTGGGAACTAGAACCTTGCATTGCATCTCCATCATTGGGAACTAGAACCTGAATTCTACTAACACAATTGATTTAAAGTTGATGTTCCAGTAGTGCAGTAGCTTAACGCAGGTAAATCAGGCTATTCGCCAAATTCATTTCTGTCAGTGCTTTCTCACAGTATGTCTCTGACTTCTGTTTTACTTTAGGAAAATATGTCTTTGAGTGTTTTAACATCAAATGATATACTTTGTTTATTTGCAGGTTGGAGATTATAAGCACTCTGCCATTTTTTTACACAAGGTAAGACCTCCCTTATACCACTCCCACTCTAGGGCTTGGGCAAACCTCTACGGAACAAGTGATGAATATGTAAGTGCTGCCAGCATTATATCTTGACCTATAGATATTGATCAATTAAAGCTTCCAAAGTTGCAAGCTGATCAACTTCTAGATCTCAGATATCCTAAAAAACCCCACATTAACCAGTCTACCCATGGTTTATTAACAATTAGGAGATATGGATTATTTCAAATAGGATAGTATACAGAACATGTCTGCCCATGTGTGCTGGACTTACAACCTGTCCTTTCTAACCACAGCCCAGTTGAAAATACAGATTTGATCTCAGTATTTTAAAGCAATAAGGAGTCCAATCTCCATATTTCTTCAATGGGTGGCTGGGGTTTGGTTTCAGTGTTACATGAACCCTGGCATGGTCTGAACATCCATTAGGGACATACCATACATCTTCATATTTGAGCAAGAATTTATTATTCATCAGCAATGTATTAATATTTGTAGCAATCCCCTTAAAGTGCTACTGTTTATGTTATATATCATGGGATGAAGGGTTGGCCATGCATCAATCAAATCAAATTCAACCATAAATTATTTAAAATTATAGGCAGCCTTAGGAAGATGAATACATCCCCAAAGAATACTGTCCTTCCATGGATGAAGTACTACAATGAAGTCCCCACACATTATTATATTGTCCAGCCATGATAGTAAGGAACTACTAAGTTGCTAGGTATCCACTATGCTGGAACCATGGTAGTTAATTAAAAACAAAGGTCCAAATGAAGACGATACCTGCTCTAGCAGCTACCCTCCCTGCTTATTCTGGTATTCATTAATTACTATTTCTAATCCTCTTTTAGCAATAATGACAGGGCTTATGTAATAATTTCCTGGCCATTTGAAAAAGAAACATGGGTGTGTATCTATGCTTAGGTCTGGTTTCTTGAAAGAAAGCAAAGTGCACCTGTCTCTGTATTAATTGGTGGAAAAACAGCTTGGTGTGGTAAGGGTTGGGCATACCTTGGAAATTCCAGCTAATACCATTTACCTGTTTCTTCTGACCATCTGGATGCATATCTAAACTATTTGCATGGTGGCTATAAAACTGACTTCTATTACTGTTTATTACTGATCTGCAAGCATTAGCACTTAAAGTAAATAAACAGCTATTTACACCATCTGAAGACAACAGAGGCTTTAATTACAGTTACTCATAACTCTAGAAAGGTATAACTGAAGTATAAGAAGGAAAAAAAGAAGTGATGTCTTTCTCATAAAAGCCCTTGACACTAGATTATAAACAGGTGGAAAGTCATACGATCAAAATGTATTCTGCAGCATGGTTGGTCTGTGGCAGTGATAATGATTGCTGTTTTGCTATAATTTCTTTTAGGTGTTTCTGTTAAGAGTAGAGGTATACCCCAGGTTGTCAAGAAGATCTTAGCAGAATTTCCCCATTTCAGCAAATTCCTCCAATGGCATCTCCAGACAAGAAAAGTCTATGACTCAGTCTTCCACTCTGGTGTCCTTGGAATCCGCATATGCAAGCAGAATGCATTTGTTATCCTTGGGGATAGCAGTATTAAACAGTTTCGCTCTTGAGTTTCCTAGTTTTTAAGTCATGATTGTGGCGGGAGTAGTCTGTGTTAGGGCTGATTCGGTCCTTTCCTTAGTACTGCAAGAATTTTTCACCTTGTGTGGTGTGTTAAAGGACATTTGAGTTGACCCTTTGGTCAAGAAGAGTGTGGTGGATATGACATCCTACCTCTGGACCAGTGATCAAGGAGAGTCTATCCTCATCATTGACACTAGTGGGGAGTATTCACTGTGAGAAAAATATACACACAGTGTTTTCAGATGGAGTGATCTGCATCTAGTACGGTTTCCTTTAAGGGCACACAGGGAATGTATACTCCAGTCTTGGGGCTGGACTTCCTTTCCAGGCCCCCAAATAAGACTCCCCACTGACCACTATAGAGCTGAGTCCTTAGCTGGATTTTCCAAGCCAAGTCCTCTACTACCCTCTCTGTGAAAACAGTGCTCTCAGTGTCATTGTTCAAAGTAGCGGTCACATACACACTGTCTTTGAGATTTGATTTACACACACACACACACACACACACACACACACACACACACACACACACACACACACCTGGGAAAGGTTGGCGCAGCTTACCCACTATGCCACCTCCATCCAGACTACAAGGTAGATTTACTGCCACCAGAACACCTGAAGCCCATTACTTTAATGCACTTACCGGGGTACCCAATTACACTTATTAAAATTAATATTATATGAATGGTAGTATTTAACCAAGCAGCAAGACTTTCAGGAATGTGGAGTCACAGTGCAACTAAATACATGCAAGTACACTCAAAGGTTAAATATTTTCTTAAAGACCAGCCACAATAAAAGGTATACATATATTTAATAATATAAAATAAAAGGAAATATGAAAATACTAAATATCTACTTACAATAAACACCAGAGTTACAATCACGCAAAATATAAAAACAACACAGATGGAAAGATTCAGACAACTACAGAAAAAACAACCTTTAGCTAATCTTACTTTATTTCTTTAACTAACTAAAAAATGACTGTTCGTTAGTTACTTACTAAAGCAAGGCAAAATGAAGATGGATGAGTGTCTTGTCAGGTCCAAAAATGGAGTGCTTCCCTCACATCTCTCAGTAGTATTCAAATACAATGTCAGTACTGGCTACAGAATGACATCACATCTGGTCACCTGATTCTGTGGTTCCCACACTAACACTATCCCCTCACTAGAAAATGAGCCAGAATCTGACGCTGATGTGTCACAATACATACACAAAACTTTAGCTAAAGTTTATTACAGAGTCTGCAAACTGTAAAATAATTCCAACACTTCTACCCTTCCTGCAGAAACTAACAAGCCATTCTCTGGCACCCCAGTGTAGCAATTAGCTCACCACTAAGGACGATAGAGCAGGATCACATCACAGGCTTTTCACAAACATTATATCTCTGGCTGCATTCAGACCAGTGAGGTAAAATCTTTATGGCCTAAACCAAGTCATTTAATTTCAGGCTGGGCTGAGCTTAACAACTTCCCTTCCAGCATCCCCTGTTAAAATACATACATTTCATAAATTACAACAGTACAGTCTGACATATATGTATATTTTTTTTCTGTTCAGCAGTACCCACTGTTGATACATTTTTAACACAAGTAACTTCCCAAATACATTTTAACACAAGCATCTGTACAAATCAGTCTGATATTCAAATGACATGTAATTCTTTACAAAACTCCAGCTAGCTATGCTGGCATATGTTACACATGCACTCCCCTACTCCACTGGCACAACTGGAGCAAACTCATATCATCATGGTGAATATTTTAGTTGAACTAAACAACCCAGTTCTCTACAGCTGCACAAATATGAGGCTAATGCTTTTCTTTTATTACAGAATGCATTACTGCAGTCAGATGCCATCCATGCAGCACACTCTGCTATTTGACTAATTTTGGCCCAAACTGCTGACTTTTTGTAAGTTTGCCTCACAATCATAGTAATCTAAACATTTAAAAATGAAGTTCCTGGTTATTTCCATTAGTTCTGGTTGTCTCCTAGTAACCTCATTCAAACACAGGAGATGGAGAGGTTCCTAGCAAATTTGCTAATAATTTTCTAATAAAGTTCAAAGGATCAAGACCTTTGTCTTTCTCTAGTAGACCTACTATTCACACATTATTGTACCATGCCCAGTTTTAATGTCATCAAGCATGGCATCCATATGCTTAACCATTCTAGAAAGTTTTGTATTGTGGAAGAGTGCATAGACACTACTACATGCTGCTCCAATAATTCCACAGAGTGCTGAGAGATAGGTATCTGGGTTTCCTGCAGTTTAGATACATAATTTACAGAGACCACTGCTATTTTTTGGCCATCTGCAGTAGCTAGTGCTAGGATATCCATGAGCGAGTGGATCACCCTCAGTTCCTTGGCAACCTGTGGCTCCTCCATCTCTGGGCACTCAAGCTGTAAGTATATTGGGGCCTTTTTTATCAGTGGCTTTATCCCAATTTCTCAGTGTAGCTTCCAATTGGCAAAAATTGTATACCTGCCTACAACACAAAAATAATTTATTTTTGAAAGATACAATTTAAGGATAACATGTCTCCCCAAATGATACAAAGCATCATGGTAACTGAGGCACCTTCTTATGAAATTAATTAAGACTTGTATACTGTCTTGTCAAAGCTACTGCTTTTGTCTTACTTTTCTTTCTTAAAATTTAGAATTTTAATTCAGTCAGTCCTATGTACTGAGACTGCCAAGCACTACTTGTCTTACAGTGTAGAATAGCTATTCTCTGGGTTAGTACTCATTAGGAAAAACAGGAAAATGTGCCTGCTGTCTTGACATTTGCGATTATGTTGTGAGATGTTTTTGTACTGTTTAAAGTGAAAATATCTTTTTCATGGGGAGATGCACATGTTATCAAAGCTGATTTACATGCTGTGGTATGTGCACTAAGTGTTAGTCAAGAATATGTTTGCATATCTTGTTACTAGGTATGCATTCCAAACACCATTTAAGACCATATCACAAATTCTTAATTACACTTGAGCACTGTCTCATTAAGTGGGCCACGGTGGTGCAGCAGTTGGCATTGCTGCCTCATAGCAATATGTTCTCTGGTTCGATTCTCGGCTGGGATGCCTTCTGTGCGGAGTCTGCATGTCCTCCCTGTGGTCGCATGGGTTTCATCTGGGTGCTCAGGTTTCCTCCCACATCCCAAAGACATGCTGTAGGTGGATTGGACACTCTAAATTAGCCCTAGGCATGAGGGTGTGTATGCCTTCTGTGGAAGGTTGGGTGCCGGGCTGGCAACTCAACACTGTAAAACTCCACTGCCAATCATGAGCAGATAGGTGATGCACTGTGGCGATCCCTAACCAAGAAAAGCCGAAATAAGAAGAAGACTGTCTCATTAAGTGAGTTTCTCAGAGTCACATACTGTGCAAATAAAGGTTGAGACAATCAAACTCTGGACTGGAAGTACCTCATTAACAGCTCATAGCTTTAGTCTTCTGCACTAAATGCAGGTGTTTTATAATATATCTCCTTTCCTTTAGTTATTGGTTTTCAAATCTTTTCTCTGTCTTTTTGACAGAAATCACTCTTAAACTGATTTTTGTAACCTGCAGATTAAATTCCATACAATTAATAACTTGCATGTGTTTTTATTATTTGAGGAGTCTAAGTTTCTAAATGGCTTGAGGAATTCTAATATCTATCTATCTATCTATCTATCTATCTATCTATCTATCTATCTATCTATCTATCTATCTATCTATCTACATATGGTTGACTATCAGAAGGATGATTTTTCACTCCTGTCAGTGTTCTTCCTTCTGACAGGGACCTATATATATATATATATATATATATATATATATATATATATATATATATATATATATATATATATATATATATATATATATATATATATATATATATATATATATATATATATATATATATATATATATATATATATATATATATATATATATATATATATATAAATATATATATAAGGTTTCTCACCCAGGAAAAAAGAGGTAATTGTCCTCCTGTACTCATCACTCATTAGACCCATTATAGAGTACAACACCCCTTTTGGTATGTACCTCACAAGACATCTATAACAACTGAAAAGGCCGCAGAAATACCTCACAAAGAGGATTACTGGCCTCAAACAGATGCCTTACACAGACCATCTAAAAAAACTCCAGCTTTACTCCGTCGCATATCACCTACTCAGTGGTGATCTCTGCCTAACATACAAAGCTATGTCAAACCCAGAGCTGTTGGACATGCTCCACTTAATGAAATCC
>NC_056745.1:1461981016-1462123516 GCF_019279795.1 Protopterus annectens | reverse complement strand
ACAGGTAACAAGGCATAGAAAGTACCATAACCAATTATAACTCCATAACATATTAATACAAATTATGACTCAAACATATTCAAATCACAGCAAGAGGGTTTTCTCAAAGAAATGAGTATATGAACCCCTAATGTGTTTTTTTATGTACAAAAAACAAGTCATATTAAAAGTGATCAAATAAGAGATATATAAGTGAATCAGAATTTATTGCATAGGCTTTGTAGGAAGGCATAGGTGCTTTCAGGAGTTCAGAGGAAAGGAGCACCATTTGTATAAAGGGGGCATATCAGGTAGGTTCTAAGCAGAGACATGATTTAGTGTTGAGAAGATAATGTTTGAGTGCCTTTTTAAAGTGTTCAGGGTATATGATGAGCGGATGTTCAGAGGAAGTTTGTTCCAAGTGTGGGCTATAGAGCAGTTATATTGCAGTTTGCCTGTGCTCTTCTTTGGATGGTCTACATTCAGAAGTTGTTGGTTAGAGGTTCGGAGGGTTCTAGAAGGGGTAGAGGTAGATGCAAGAGTAGTGAGAGCTGGACAGGATGAAGGCCTGTATAGAATGGAGTGAATAACATGAAATTGAGAAAGATGCAGTAGTTGATGGAATTCGAACCATTGTAATGAGTTCAAGGCAAGGCAGTGATGGGAGTTGTAGGGGGAGTTAGTAATGAATCTTGCAATTTTATGGTAAGTTTTTTGCAGTTTGTTCATGGTAATAGCTTGTATATTGGTTAGTATTGGGGCTGCGTAGAGAAGTGTGGGCAGGAGGAAGGACTGAGCTAGGGAGAGTCTAGCATTTGGAGTAAGAAATCTTTTGTTACGATAGAGCAAGCCAAGTTTCTGGTGTGTTTCTTTTATTCCTTCCAGTAAGTGTAAGTTAAATTTGAGCTTGTCATCTATAATGACGCCTAACAGTTTAGTGTGTGGTTCAGGTTTTATGATTGTGTTATTAGAGGATGTTATGGTAAATGTAGATTTGTGATTGGAAAAAAGAGCGGGGGAGAAAGAGCAGGAGCTTGGTCTTCTTAGGGTTAAGAATAAGCAGATTGTCAGATAGCCATTTGTCTGTGGATAGAAAGGAGTTTTGAGTAAGGGTGAGAAGGTCTGTGATACTACTGGAGATTGAGATGAGTGTAGAGTCGTCTGCATATTGTATAAGAGAAGATTGTCTGCAAGAGGTGAATAGTTCATTTGTAAAGATATTAAATAAGAGGGGACCCAAGATAGAGCCTTGAGCAACACCTGTTGGAACAGATATAAAGGGAGAGCAGGAGGAGAGCCATTTGACAGATTACTGCCTACCTGAGAGATAGCTGGAGAACCAAGCAAGGGGAGAAGAAGGCAGGTTGAGGTTAGATAATTTAGAAAGTAGTATAGGGTGAGAGACTGTGTCAAAGGCTTTGGAAAGGTCAAGGAAAAGGCAGGATATTATCTGATTGTTATCAAGGGCATTGGCTATGGTATGAGTGAAAGAGAGGAGGGTGGTAGATGTGCTGCCGTGGGGATGGAAACCATGCTGAGTGGGAGTGAGAAGGTTGTGCTGGAGGAGATGGTTGAGAAGTTGTGAATGTATGCATTTTTCGAGCAACTTGGAGATGGGAGAAAGAATAGCAATGGGATGATAGTTAGATGGATCAGTGGAGCTGCCACCTTTATGCAGTGGAATAGTATAGAAGGATTTCCAGATAGTAGGAACTGTAGCCTCTTGTACAGATCTGTTAATAAGAATGGATATAGGATAGGCTATCGATTCAGCAGCGAGTTTGAGAAATGTAGGAGGTAGGTTATCAGTAGAGGGAGAGCATGGTTTAAGCTTAAGAAGAAGGGATTTAATGTAGGAAGTTGACACAGGTTTAAATGAGAAGATATTCTGACTATGAGGGTTGTTGGTAGTAGTGATAGTTTCAGCATTAGTATTTGAGGGAGTAAGGTTTTGGATAGTGTCAATGAAGTGTTTGTTGAGTAGGGTAGCAATTTCAGGAGGAGATTTATTGGGGTAGGGTGAGGGGCAAGAAGGCTTGCCAGGGTAAAGTATTTTGTTAAGAGTAGTCCAGAAATTGCACGGGTTGGACCTGTTGCCCAGCTGAGGAGAGTCATAGTAAGAGGTCTTGCCTTTGGTGACCAATTTCTTAACTAGGTTAAATAATGTTTTGTATTTAAGTAGATGGGGAGTATGCCTGGTTTTGAGCCATAATTTCCAGGTGCTATCCCTGGTATGCATTCATGCTCTAGTATCTTTAGAGAGCCATGGAGCATGGTTTGATTTAATTCTGATTTTCCTGGAGGGAGCAAGGGAATTAAGGGTATCTAGGAAAATGTTGTTGAATTTAATGACAGCATCATCAAGAGGGATATGTTTAAGGATGGACCAATCAATACTGCATAGCATGGAATTAAACTGGGTGTTATTGAAGTTAGAGAGTTTACGGCAATCTCTAAATAGGTGTGGTTTGTGTGTCTGGGAGGTGTGTCTAAGGATAGAGGTGGGGAGGTGATCACTTAAGGAGTCAAATAGGGTACATGGGCTATGGTAGAGGTGAGGAGAGTTGGTGAGTATCCAGTCAATGGTGGAGCTGGAAGATAAGTCTTTATTGAAATGGGTGGGGGATGTAATTAGTTGATGGAAACCATGTAAGTTGATGCTGGATTGTGGTGAGTCAGTGGTAAGTCTGGACCAGTCTATATTGACATCACCAAGAATAAGGGTTTCATAGTCTAAGTTGTGACTAAACCAGGATAGGATATTTTCTAGGGTGGGTATTTTATTCCCAGGGGAGATGTAGATAGAAGTGACAGCAAATCTCTTGTGAGGGTTGAGATGGCAGTTTAGGATGAGAAGTTCAGCAGGATAGAAATTGGGGGTGGAGATAGTGATAGGAGACAGGTTTAGGCTGTCTGAGTAGAGTATGGCTACACCGCCACCTTTTTTAGGGGTTCTATCAGCACGATAGATGTTGAAACCTGGTGGCAGTATCTCACTGTTAGTGATATGGGACTTCAGCCAAGTTTCGGACAAGGCAATTATGTTAGGGTTTGTATGGGCTATCCAGGAATGAAGTTCTGAGATCTTGTTTGTTAGACTTTGAATATTTATAGAATATATGGACAGATGTTTATGTGCAGGTGCTTGTTGAAAGTCAGTATGGGTATGGTTAGGGGTGAGAGCAGAAGGGGTGGCATTGGAGGAATGATGAAGTGACTGAGGGCCTGGGTTAGGGTGGATGTCACCAGAGAGTAGAAGTTTATTTGTAAGGTGGGTGAGTGGAGTATAAGCTAAGTGAAGAAAGATGAGTTTAGGTTTAGGTTTGAGGGTATTTGTATGATTGGAAAGGAGGTTAAATTTGTGAAACATAGAGAAGGAGATACTAAAAAGTGATGGGGAGATAGCTGAGTAGGAAGTAATGAAGAGGTTAGTGTGGGATGTAGAGGTGGGAGAACCTTTAAGTGGGTTGGGGAGGTATGAGGGGTATGAGTGAAATGAGGTTAAGGCTGATAGGTAAAAGTTTAGTGGAATGGCAAAAGAAAGGAAGAGTTGCATTATTGGGGGATAAGAGAGAGTTAGTATGGGGACTAAAACTGAAGTGGAGGAAGGAAGTGAGGTGAGTTGGGGAGGAGTTCTGGCAAGAGGTGTGTTGTGAAAGGCTGGGCTGGCAGGAAGGGGAGGGATGGAAGTGAGGTGAATCGGGAGGAGTACTGGTAGGAAGTGTGTTGTGAGAAGCTGAGCAGGTAGGAAGGGGAGGGAATGGAGAGTATAAGTGTAGTTGATGTAGGGGTGGGTGGGAATGGGACTAGGGTAGGGGAGCGAAGAGAGCCCGAGCATAGTGAGGGCGAATGGAGCAGGGCATGCACCCCTAGAAAACTAATCTACTAGAAACAATCAGGAAAGCCAGGGAAGTTAGACAAAGTAAGAGTAAAATAAGGCAGGAAGGACAGAGGTACAGGGAAAAAGAGACTGGATAGGTCAGTAGTGATGTACAGCAGAAGTTTAGAGTACCAAACCAGGGGCCAGGCACCCAAAGTAGAGGAGTGCAGATGAAGGGAGGGGGGACCAAAGATATGTGCAGAGGAAAGGCACTGTTGTCAGAGAGCTGGAGAGGGCTGGTTGATTGATTCAGGGAGAGAGAGAGAGATGGATAATAGTGAAAAGAGGCAGACATCAAGGAACAGTCCAGAGAAGGTGCTAGCTTACAGCCAGGACAGGAGTAGCAGAACAGGTATTAAATACAGTATATATTTCACTTGGCTACACATACATAAAATATCTCCATGCATTCTTTAGGGGGAAAACCCACGTAGGGGAAAATTGATTGTAGGGTGTTCACACTGAGCCACCCACCACAGGGTTAGGATACTGCAGAGACTGTTTGCTATCATAAAATATCTCCAGTTATTCCTTAGGGGAAAAACCCACGTAGAGGAAAACTGATTATAGGGTGTTCATGCTGGGCCACCCACCACAGGGTTAGGATACTGCAGAGACTGTTTGCTATCATAAAATATCTCCAGGTATTCTTTAGGGGAAAAACCCATGTAGGGGAACATTGATTGTAGGGTGTTCACGCTGGACCACCCACCACAGGGTTAGGATATTGCAGAGACTGTTTGCTATCCTTGTTATGCTGTTGCATGGCTCAGGACCGCAGGGTGGTGAAAGGAGGATGTAGGGGATAGAGTAAAGATGGAGCAGGAGTCATAACTTGATTTCTATGAAAAAATTCCCACACATTAGTACCATCTATTAGTTTCATGGGTCTATATTAGTTTGTATTAGTTCATCAAAGGTTCACTTCAGCGATCTTCCATTCACTTCACTGAATGTGTTAAACAGGGAAAGTAACTGGTTGCCCAACATTTCCCTGTGACACACACACTAGAGTATTTTAAACCCAGGCAGGTGGGGACTGCACCCCCACACACCCTAATGTGGGGGGCTGTGCCCCCACCCTCTTAACTATATATACCAACTCTTAGATCGCATTACAGTGGGGAAAAGGGAAAATTTCCTTATGTTGCACAACTAGCTTGTAAATCCTTTGCAGATGTGAACATTCGATGGTTTTGTTCGTTGAACAGAGATTCGCTGAAGTAAACCTTCGATGAACTAATATAGGCCCAGTTTCATTATTTTAAAAGGCACTTCTTTATTTTTCTTTATATTTTCCCTACAGAACTTTTTTTCAAATAAAACCTTCTCATTGATACAAATTTAAAGGCAGTACATAAAGAACAGAAAGTTGGATGAAATATATACATTTTAATTCCTAGTGAATTATGCTTGAAATATAAAATTCTTCTTACAATTGGAATAAGTCTTTAGTTGCAAATAACTAAAGAAAATCTCACAAAGCATATCAACTACACCCAGTTCCAATTAGCACTGTTTTAAGAATGATACCTTTTATGTAACTTTGTAATAAGTACGTCATATCGTAGTTACAAGTCTTATCTTTCCTTAAGTTCCTAATCATTCATCTTGATATTATTGCGAACCCCACAGATGAGTGCCTTATATATTAACAAGTATTTCAGAAAATTAACCCAACTATTTTATCAGTAAATCATTCACTTTTATTTCTGCTTAAACTGAAGGAAAATACCTTGCTTTTCTTTGAATAAAGCACAACCCACAAATCATCTTCCCTTCTTTATTTGCTACCACAGGACTTAAAGGACAGTCACAGATTTCTCACTAAACATTTCATTTATTTTGTAAAATACTCATTTATTAATGACATAACTTATACACTGTACTGTATAATTTTTATTAGTTTTATAAATTTATCATCAAACTCATGTTATTCCATGTAATGAAATAAGTGACAATGAAAAATATTACATACACTTTAGAAATCATTTTTTTCTGTCCCTATACCGTTTACAATCTCTCTGATTAACAACAGTAATCCAGTATATCCTTAGATTTACCTATTCAATAAGCTTTTCCTTTATTTAATTTGTTTATTTTATGTTTCAACTGCAATTGAAATAGTTCATATGTTTATAGGTGTATACTATGCTAATGGTCACCAGGGTGCTTAAAAGACTAGCTATTGTAACCCAAATAGCATTCACAAATGTGATTTATATTAGATTTATAGGGGGTGATTTACTGACTGTTTCTATCCCTCACAGACATAGGAGCCAGACCAGGGGTGAATGTCCAGTTACCCATCCATTGGTCCAAATTCCACTTAAATAGGAATAGGGAGGAATGCTGCTTTACATGGACGGATAGCCTTTTGCATAAAACTAGAATTCTGTGAGAAACATGTTTGTCTTTCCAGCATGTCCTGTTTATGTTGCAAGCAAAATTTAGGTATTTGAATCTATTAGTTCTGATGCTGTTTGTTTTCTGGATGTGAAAAAAAATTATCAAAATAGGGTCTAGGGATGCCTTGTATGTCAGGCAAAGATCAGCTCTCAGAAGTCTGGCTAATACTGAGTAAAGAGACAGAACTATGAGGTAATCAACATAGGACATTGTATTTACTCCCTGTATTCTTTTTGTAAGGAACCTTTGTGGACATTCCAGTTGCTGCATGTGTCAGGTCAGGTACATACTAAAGGGGGCTTTATATTCTATGATGGACCAAATGAGGGCCGAGTAAGGTTGTATGATGACATCTCTGGACTTAGACACCATGCATTTGCTTATAACTTGAACAACATTGAAGGATATTTTTAGTACTGCAGGCATATGTTGGTTGAAGGCTAGGTTACTTTCTATACAAGTTCCCAGATTTCTGACTAGTGAATCAACTTTTAAGGATGCTTTATTGATGACATAGTTAACCAGGATGGCAGACTTCCCAAAAGGTGCTATAATGCATTTCTTGGTACTGAGTTTTAAGCTATGGCTTGAGCCCCTAGTGTTTGGCTGTATTAGAAATTCCTGAAAGGTGCTCTTGTCTTGGGGGGGAATTCAGTGATTGCTACCAGTTTGCTATCATCTGTAACTTGGTTAGCCAGAGGCCTTTGACATAGGCTTTGACATCCAAGAAGTGGGTGCCAAAGAGGAGTGAGCCCAGCACACAGCCCTGGGGGACTCCACTGGTGACTGACCTCTTTGTGGAGGTGGCCTCACTGATTCTAACCTCCTGAGTATATCAGTGAGCCAGCTAGCTATCCAGTATGTTATAATGGTACTTTGTTCTGTAAGTTTGTTGACAATACCAGAGTGAGGTATTGTATCAAATGCCTTTTCCAGATCTAGTTATGCAGTATGCACAGTTCTCCTCTCATCCATTCCCTGAATGACCTTTTCAAAGAAGTCTACCAGATTCAGTAAGCATGACCTTCCTTTGACAAAGCCAAACTGAGATGGATCCACTGTCTGGAGGTCTTCCATGTCCTTGTTTATAATTTCCATGATAATTCTTTCCATGTTTTTCCAAATATGACTAGTCAGACTAATGGGTCTGTAGTTTCCAGGATCTGTTAAGGTTCCTTCCATATAAAGGGGAGTGACCATTGCAGTTCTCTATTCATGTAGAACAAAGCCTGTTTTAATACTATAGTTAAATATTGACTCAGGGGTTCTGATAGGACATATTTTAGACTATTCAAGAGGCATTCCAGGATGTTATCAGGGCTCACTGATGTTTTAGTGAGTGCAGCCAGTACATGATCCCTAGTTTCAGCTGAAGGAATTGTGTTTGAGGGTATTATTGGGTGGGGATGGTTGGGTGTAAGAGGTTGGTAAGGTTGGTAAATAATTTGTCTGCTAACAGGTTTGCTATGTTGCCAGGCTCAGTGAATTTGTCACCATTAACCACCAGTCCAGCTGTGTGCTGCACCTGAGGTTTCTGAAACAGCTGTAGAAGACCTTATGGTCATCTTTCACCCGAGAAGATATCTTAAAAAGTTGGCTTTAACTTAATTAGCCCTCTTAGTTGCCTACTTACCTTACCTTTCCTGATTTTTGCCATATTTTTTTCTTTTGTTGTATCTTCTGTTTAATTTGGCATGTCACCAGGGCAGTTCATTTCCGGGGCTAGTTCTGGGTTTACGTCTGGTAGGTACATCAGCCTCTATGTAGCCATACAGGTTGTACAGAGTTTCTGACAGCAATTCAGCATAAGATAGTCTACTCTTGGGGTTTGGGGGGGGGGCATTACATTTTGACAAACTATCACTTAATAACAGGTAATTTGCCTTTTGAATACTTCCTAACTGTTACTGGTTTTAATTGGATTACAGGGTTTATTTTGATTTTGAAGGATGTGTCTTTATGGTCAGACCTTACCAGGAAGGATGAGAGATCGAGAGTGTTCAGTGTTTTCCCATATTTGTGAACATGAGTTCCAGTATGTTGGAGCCTCTAGTGGGCGTATTCACTATTTGGTCATGGGTGTTCAGGAATCTCTGTGCTTGTAGATTTGAGGCTCTGTAGGATTCTCAAGCTATAGAGGAGTAATTAAAGTCTCCCATGAATAGGGTGTTGGGTCAGATGGCAAGTGTCTGCAAGAGGTCCAAGCATGCATTGTGAGCTTCTTGGAACACAGAAGATGACCTATAGATGGCTGGGATACAGTACAGGATTTTGTCTATGGTGGTCTGCACATAGGGGATCTCCAGCACATCATCTTGTTTGACCACCCTAGAGCCATGCTTGTTATTGATGTATATTGAGACACCTCCACCCTTAGCCCTTGGCTGTGCAGCTACTGGTCTAAAAATGTGGACAGCGCTGAAATGTTGCACTGCTGGGGTATTCTCTGCTGCTTTAAACTATGTCTCTGTAACTCCACTGATTCTCAAGTGTGTGGAAGGCTTGGAGGGAGAGTATTTTTTTTGTTAGGATCCTGGCACTGAGCAGTAACACCTTGAGGTTCTTTTGAGTTGATTTTTCTATGTCAGTAGGTTCGTCAATTTGGCATTGCCTAAAAGGCATTATGGAGACAGACAAAGCCTTATCCATTATTCAAAAGCCTAGCGGGGAAAGGTGCAGACCACCTACCATCCTTAGAATGGCAACAGAAGGACAGCCAGTTGTTGAAATCAATCATTTTTTCCTCATATTGTGGTGTCATCCTCAGTGATGATAATAGCTGCTCAGTGCACTGTAACATCATCCTTCATGATAGATTGTATCATTGTATCATCTTCAGTGATGGTAATAGCTGCTCAGTGCACTCTGACATCATCCTCGGTGATACATTGTATCATTGTATCATCCTCGTTGATGGTAATATGCTGCTCAGTGCACTGTGACATCATCCTCAGTGATACATTGTATCATTGTATCTTTATATCATCCTTGGTGATGGTAATAGCTGCTCAGTGCACTGTGATATCATCCTCGGTGATACATTGTATCATTGTATCATTGTATCATCCTCAGTGATGGTAATAGCTGCTCAGTTCCAGGCCCATACTAGCCTGCGACACATAGTCTGAAAACTCAATAATGTCTCTCTTCATGTAATCAATGGAGATATACTGTATCTCAAGTCATTTACACTTACATATCCCCATAGCTATTCTCTCTCCACTCTCCAAAATACTAGAGAGATGCATACACTCTCAGGTCTCAGACTGCCTCCTTACTAACAACCTCCTTTCCAATACTCAGCATGGTTTCCGACCAAACCATAGCGCCACCACTGCCTTACTCTCCTTTACTAACACTATCCTTCAGCATAAAAACAATGGCTATCTCTCCTCTACTACTTTCCTAGACCTATCTAAAGCATTTGACATGGTCCCACACAAACAACTTATCTCTGTCCTCAATAACCTATCCTTCTCACAATCAGTCACCAACTGGTTTCAGAGTTACCTGTCTGACCACCAACAATCCGTTGTATGGCAGAATGACATATCTCCCCAACTACCTGTCTCCATAGGGGTTCCCCAAGGATCCATTCTTGGACCCCTACTGTTCTCTGTTTTCACAAATAATCTAGCCTCTGCCACCACACATGGGACACTCATACAATACGCAGATGACTCGACCATCATCTGCTCAGCCCAGTCCTTACCCAAACTGCAAAAAGTCACACAGGAAGCCTTTTCCTCTGTTGAAATTTAATACTCAATTAATACTCAACCCAAACAAAACTAAACTACTCATCTTCCAACCCACCAAACATACTCAAAACAACTCTCACTTTAACATCACAGCAAAAGACAACAACACTATATACCCAACTGAACACACTAAATTGCTAGGAGTGGAAATAGACAATAAACTAAAATTTGACATTCACATATCCATGACCATAAAAAAAGTCCACAAAAAACTAGGAGCGTTATACAGAAATAAGCATCTTCTCACCAAAGCAGCAAAGATTTCAATAGCAAATTCCCACCTTATCTCCACCCTACTTTATGCCTCTCCAATATATACCAACCTAAGGTAATGCAATCTAAACAAGCTAGAGACCTGCTACAACAAATTCGCCACAGGGGCATCCTACCGTAGTCATCACTGTCTCTCACTTGCTGAACTGGGCTGGCTTGATCTCCCTCACCTCCTTCAATGGTATCAACTCTCACTCGACCACAAACTAGTAAACCATCCACTAAATGGCCCATCCCTCCAGAATCTACTCCAACCCTATCACACCACCAGACCACTAAGATCCAGCAACAAAACTCACTTGCAGATCACTAAAGCCAATAACTCTGCTGGTGAAGCACTATTCTCTTGCACCACAGCCAAATTATGGAACTCCCTCCCACCCACAATTACCTCCGTACCATCATGCACCCACTTCAAAACTTTACTAAAAGCGCACCTAAAAACATGCTGGCTGTGCCCTTGCAACTCCCACTCTAATATCACCCACCCCATTCAACCACTACCTTTCTTTCCACTCCACTAACTACCTTGATTATAGCAAGCTCAGATGCTCATAAGCCTAGTACTTATACAGCAGGAACTTCTTATTTTAACATTTGTTAATGTCTGTTATGTACTTCACAGATAAAGATTCTAGTTGTCTACTGATGTACTATGTTCTTCATCTGTAAATATGTTGTAAGTAATTGCTATGTAAATTGTTAATCGCTATGTAATCCAATGTAACTACTGTCTGTTTATTTTAACTGTGGAGCTTTTCTCCCTGGGCCTCCGCTGAAAATGGACCTACGTCCAGTCGGACACTCCCGGTCAACAAATATAAATAAATAACTAAATGCATAGACTATGATGAAAACATACTAGTACCTGTGATGCAATGATGTGAATATGTGAATGATTTGGTTGATCCTGGCTTTAGATAAGCAACTAACAGTTATTTTCTCCTTGTTCAGCCTGGTTAGAGAGGGCATCACTTTATGTTACAATGGCGTCCCCTATGATGAGAGTCTTGGGAAGTGTGTTTGCTTGTCTTAAGGGCTTAGTGTTTAGGGTTGCATTGACCGTGACAGTATGTGTGGAGTTAGGGTTGCTTTTTATGAGTGTCTTTGGGTTACTGAGGCATAGCTTTGAAAGCAGATGGTCAAGGTGATCTTTGTTGTTTAGGAAGATTGCTTTTAAGTGCCTCAGCATATGTGTGTTGTGTACTATGTAAGGTGGGTGTTGTGTTTGTGGTTTTGACAACATGATGAGAACATGTACATGAGAGTTTAGCCTTCAGTGTCACTATGTAATTACGTCTCTCACTTATTGCGTCTGATTCATTATGGATTAAGTGGTTGTCAGTAAACATGAGACAATTGCTACATTGTCCCAAGATGCCTATATACACCAAGCTGGCTATAGAGAATTTAGAAAATTGCATTTGCATAATGTCCAGTCCTTTGATTTGTGAGCTACAAGGGGGTGATGTATAGGGCTGTTTGGCTGTAGACTAATAAGGGTGCTTTATTGGGGAAGATTAAGCTAAACAGTACTACCTTCTACTAACTTTAATGTTTACACAACACTGAATTATGGTATATCTGTAGGTATCCTCACTCAAAGGTCCAACTAGCTGTTCCCAGCTTGTTGGTGCACACCGCGTTTGCTCAACATTGCTGATTCACAGGTTGCAATTTTATGGATCATTCTATGGAAAAAAAATCCTTCTATGTGTTTGCTACTGTAGAGGTCACTGCTAACCCATGCAAACTTACACAATTTATAGCAACACAGAAAAAAAGAAAAAACTACATAATAGGTTCATAAGTTCATAGGTTCATAGGTGATTACTATGCTAACAGCTTAAGAGCCCTTACAAACCTAGGCAATATAACCTGATTTTACCTAATATATGGTCACTAGGGTCAAGAGGATAGCATAGGTTTGTGTCTATGTCTTGAGTATATTACAGATTGCCCTTGTCCACAATGGTCAAAGGTAATACCTCAGGTGTGAACTTGTGATTCCCCATCCATTAATCCAAATTGCATTTAAAGAGGGCTAAGGAAGGGCTGTGCTTAATGTGAACAGGTAGCCTGTTCCAAAGAGGGGGAAATCTCTGAGACACATATCTATCTCTCCATCATCTTTTGTTTGAGTCACTAAGTTTAGATCCCTAAATTGGGTGACCCTTGGGCTGTTTGACTTGTAGATCTGTAGCAGTTAATCAGGGCTGGCTTTGTTAGTGCCTTGTAGGTCAGGCATAAGTCACCCCTTAATGGTTGGTAGTAGACAGTGTAAAGGGATAGGCTTTTAGTCTATCTGCAGTGGACATATTTTTTAAGCACTGCATTTTCTTTGTGAGGAACTTCTGAGGTCACTCCAGTTGCTGTAAGTGCCTAGTCAAGTATATGCCAAATATCACATTGTACTCAATTATTGCAGTAATGAGGGCCGAGTATAGCAGGGCTACAATTTCCTTGAATGCCACATTTTTGCTTATACGTTGTGCCACATAAAAGGACTTTCTTACCACTGTGGACACATGGCAGGCAAAAATCATGCTACTATCTATCTGATGGACAGTAGCCTCTGCATCTCCTCTTGGTGTATGCTATTAATGTTGTATTTGCATGGGGTATTTGACTTCTCAAAGGGTATGATAAGTGATAATGAGCCTTTTGGCCAGTAAAATGACCACATGATGAGTCCTTTTGTGTTTTTCCCAACTCAGATAGACCAGGCAAACACCTCCTTCCTCAAGATGAATAAACCCAGTTCTCTTGAAGTAAAAGCACAGTAGAAGAGACTTACAGGTGCAAAGCTAACAGAAACCACATAAAGAGCTGGCTGGAAATCCCTTGCTGAAAGTAATTTCAAGACAGTAACAGTGAGAGAAAGAGCATTTTTCTACAAAAAATTAGGTGAAATGCATACATAAAAGCAGGAAGCAAATGCATTCACTGAGTATAATTTTTTTTTAACAGAGGTACTTAACTTTCCCTGGATGGCACTGCATACATGTAATACACTTCTGGAAAGCAGGCTAGGACTACAAGCTTTGCTAAGCTCCAGGACTATGAGTAGAAGACAGTATGGAGTAAAGGAGGTTTATTCAAGAACAAAACTGATTTGCTGGGTGGGCACTCAGAATCACGGGTCTATGGAAAACAACGAGTGGAAAGAACATATAACTAGCTTATACCCCAGCCAATAGCAGTGAATGGAGGAAGGGAGGGAATTTTGAAAACAGATAATCATAAGTGGAGGAGGCCAAAGACACAGCATTATGAAACAACAACAGCAATAGAGTGGGAGGGTTGGGAATTGTGCAAGGAACAAACAGGCTACCTACAGAGGCCAGCAATCAAATGAAGGCAATATTGCAGCTCTTTCAGAAGCTTTAGCTTAATATTTTAGTGGAGGAGGGGACAGACACAGAATACAAGCAAGTAAATCATAAGCAGAATATAAAAGCACTGAAGTACGAACTGGAGCAGACACAGTTCTCTCACTATTGAACTTTTACTGCAGTTTAAGGCACCAGACTAAGCAGAAATTTACCGGTATTTATTTATTTAATTATGTATTATTTTTTTTATTTTATTTGTTTACTTGGAAAGTCTGACTGGATAATAACCATTTTCAGTGGAGGCCTGGGGAGAAAAGCTCCATTTGTTTACATTGCATTATACTAAGTTCCAGTCAAACACAGAATAGTTCCATTTCTATTTACATTTATACACAAACAGTAGTTACATTTATACATACACATTCTAAGATTTTACAGAGGTGTACGATACTAAAGAGAAAGCACACATGCAACTTAATGGCTTGTACAGGCAGCAGTTAGCTGTTAACACTGTTTTTGGAAAAATGTAGTATTAAATGATTAGAGCACAAATCTGGCAGTAGGAGTATGCAGTTCTGTTACATCTGTAAATTAACTACAAGACTTTGGCCGAACAGTGTTTAAAATAAAAACAGATAGCTTTTACAAGTAATTGTACTTGAAATGCAGAATAACTAAGGTCCCTGAACAAACTAAAAAAATGCAATCAGATGCAACAGAGCAGAAAAGTACAATAATATCACCACACAGGTCACAGATCCACTTAAATACTAAAGCAGAATTGAAATAATTTGTAATATAATAAATTGTAATGCAATCTCTTTAGTACCTGTTTGTAAAGTCATAGAACTCATTAAAATTACTTTTAGGCTATTTTTCTAGACACATCTAACCATATTAGCACCAGTTTCCTTCTGTTTAATCCAATCACATCTTTCATGCATGTGGCTGGCTATAATATTGAGTGTAGTCATTTTAACTGAAACACACCTCACTAAATCACAAATAAGTGAACAAATTCAACTGAAAACTCATTTTATAGAATCACATTTGACTTTAAACTTATTTTATTGCAAGGGGTATTACCACCTGTACTCTCATGTGGGGGGGGGGGCTTTACCACCACATTCCCGTTACTTAAATATACTGTCTCCACGGTCGCACAGAAAAAGAAAAAAGACAGTAAATCAATGCTGATGTGTAAACACATTTCATAGAAAACGACATTACAGAAACATACCTTCATTTTTTTTCTTGCAGTGGGGCTCCACCATTGTGGAGTAGGATGTGGTTGCTTCCTACACACGCCTTAGATATGATTACTGCATTGTCACAGAAGCACTGAGAAAAGAGAAACACACAGAAAAGCAATGCTTCTTCACTTTACCATATTCAGCCAATCATGATTCAGAAAATTTGTGAAGTCAGTCAAATGTGTTCAGCCAATTGTGATCCAGTGAAGTGTAATTCAATACATTATTGTGTCAAAATCATCAAAGGGTGTTTCTTTCTCATGCATATACTTACTCTTTTGTAAGTTTTCTACCTCCTATATCTATACATTTATTTGAATAGTTTTTTTCCTATATAAGTACTGCAAATTGAATTCATTTCCTTCAAAACTGCTTTATACTATCGTTAACCTCCCCATCTTTGCCATTTATTTTTTCCATTTCATCATACACCCTTACTTACTCAACAAAGGAGACATTTTTTATTTTCCATTATCACAATATTTGCTTTTTGAATCATTGTTTATTGACTTATTTATTTATTTTTGAACATACAGTTTCATTTCTAACAAAGTCCAAATGAATCCCATTTATTATTAAATAAAATCTGCATTACATAGAATATTTGCCTTTTTAACCCTTACATAAACATGGTTTCATTTTTTGAAAATATGATAGTGTCATGTAGGAACATGGAAACATAAGAATAATATTAAGCAGATGATTATGAGGACCATAAGATGCCAAGCCATATTTACCTTTAAGCAGATATACTTAAACGTTCATGCTTCCATTTTCAAGCACTTAGTAATGTAAGGCTTTTAAAATGAGTAGGGCTGTACATGACAATCCTGGTGTAAATTTGTCTCTACTGATCCAGTCATATAAACTAGCCTTAAAGGTAATCAGGGTAGTAATTTGTATGATCTGCATGGGGTAATTTATTTCATAGGATGGAAATACATTGAGTTCTTACAAATTATTTGTAAGGTTGGCACTTGTGGGATTTCAAACTTATGACTGGGATCTATACATGTATGTGTGTGTGTGTGTGTGTGTGTGTGTGTGTGTGTGTGTGTGTGTGTGTGTGTGTGTGTGTGTGTGTGTGTGTGTGTGTGTGTGTGTGTGTGTGTGTGTGTGTGTGTGTGCGTGCGTGCGTGCGTGCGTGCGTGTGAGTGTGTGTGTGTGTGTGTGTGTGTGCGTGTGTGTGTGTGTGTGTGTGTGTGTGTGTGTGTGTGTGTGTGTGTGTGTGTGTGTGTGTGTGTGCGTGTGTGTTTGTGTGTGTGTGTGTGAATATATATATATGGAAAGAGAGAGAGAGATGTATATAATTCGAAGGATCATTATTAACACATCTTTCTATGTAAAGCTTAACTAAGTCTGAAAATCGTTGTTATCTACTTGACTATTATTTTTTATATATGATATTTTTAATTATTCAAAATTTCTTCTTCCATAAGATCCTCATTTCAGTTTACAGTACAAAACTGAAAAAAAGTAAACTTTCACAGATGAATTATGACTACCTTACTTAATTTAGTTAATCATTAAATATAGTTGCACATATCTGACATCATCGGTTTCTAGTTACTGCAGATTTTCTGTTACCTTGTATACCTAGAAGTGAAAGAATTCTACTTAATCATATTCTTCGTAAGGTGTAAAGTTCAGTTTATGTGAAATGCTTAAAATTTTGACAGCAAAATGGACAGATTTTCAATTAAAAAGTAAATAAGTGAGTCCAGGTTTATTCAAATTCATAGTTGTTAATTGAGTAAATTATTTTACATGGCTTACCACTCATTGCCTCATGTAATTCAGGTTACAGAACTTCATACGGTATGACTCCAGGGGAAATATAATGACTCAGTATGACAGAAAAAAGTGTGGCATGTTTTATTAGCCTGAAAGCAGGAACTATAAATTGTGTAATTACAAACAGTTTTCATCATCTGCTGCCATATGATTTATGCACTTGACTTGAAATAGGCTCCTTCAATCATTTCATTTCTTATGGTGCTCTGAACTGTACCTCAGCTAGCCATGGGAAGTCTTATAGGTTCATAGGTAGGTACAAGGCTATTGGCCCTAGGGCCTATACAAGCCTAGCCAAACGGTACCCTGGCTTTTTCCACCCAAGAAAATTATTTTCCTGTGCCACTGTCAAGCAGAGCCACAGAAGTGATACCCAGGGTGATATAAGTTTTTGCTGTTAATTTGCCAGCACGTCGCCTGGCTTGTAGGGTAACTGGGATGAGAGCAGTGAACATGGATATTAACAATATAATTTTTGGTATGTAAATGAAAGCAGTTGTCTGACATGAGAAAAAATGGAAAAGGATAACAAAAGGAACTGATATGTCATTTTAAGGTTTTCTGAGCTTCATTCTACCAGAAAGGCACTACATCTGCAGCACAATATACCAACTTCAAACTATGTATAACTCAATTTATATGAAAATGCATTATTGCATTTTTGTCTTTGATATGTTTTGTGAAACACATGAACTCTCTTCTTTAGTATTTATAAGCATGTATTTTGCACCCCTTTTTTACTAGGAAGCAGAATGTGCTTATGTCCTGTTTGTGGTTGCTATATTCTGGCTTGTTGAGGCTATGCCCCTCGCTATCACAGCGCTTATACCGGCTTTGATGTTTCCACTGTTTGGGATCATGAAGGCATCAACTGTAAGTCCAATTGCTTTTTTTTCTAATATAGTAATCTACAGCATGAGAATTGTTATTATTTTTTATTTGATACTGCTCTATGAATGTGCCAACTGTATCAAGTGAAATACTCAAAAGGCATTCGATAAAGAAAAGCAAGTTTATTGATTTTTAAAACACGCCTGACATTTTTACACTGTGAACATTCATTCATTGTATTTGTGTAGTTGTTTAATCAATCTGGGAAACCTAGAACACTTACTAGTGCCAACTTGGTTAAAACTGCTACTTTAAGACACTTTAATATTCATGGAAACTTAACCTTATCAGCATTAGAATCAGTTACAGTTGCAGATTCAGTTCAAGACTCACTGGTATCCATCTGAACATTTTCATAGGTTCATAGGCTGATAGGTAAGTCCTAGGCTAGCTGCTCTTGCAGGCCATTTTGAGCCAAGCCAGTTTCCCTTCTTGTGTTTGAAATAACCTATCCCAATTGACTAGAGACTGGCATTACTCATCTCCTCATCAATAATTATATATTTTCCATAATGAGGATAACGGGGTCATACAAAAGATCATTTGAGAGGACCCATGCAAGGGATAAAGCATTTAGGGTGGCCTTTGTCCATTAATAGCAGAGGGGGCAGTTCTGGGGTAAATTTTATGTCTCCCATTTATACATCCAAGTTACGCATTAACATGGACAGGGATTAACTTTGTTTTATGTGGACAGGGAGTCTGTTCCAGTGCAGTGGTATCATCTGCAAGTTGATCCGTGTAAGACATGTTGTTTAGGCCTTGTCTCCTTTTTTTACTCATAGAAGGTGGTTCACTCTTCCTAATTTCTAGATGAGATAATCCCTGGAATTCAGAAAAGCTAGCATGATGTAGGAGCCTTAAATCAGAAGGTGTCCTCATTCCTCATCATGGTAAGTATTTCTGATTTACATATCACTTTCATCACAGGAAGTAGAGGCCTTAGTGAGGTGAGTAGTCTCAGAGGTGAAGCTACTTGCTAACGTGACAGTCTGGGGCAGTGGTTAATGCGAATTAGCCATGTGCTCTCCTCCAGAAATGTCCATGGCTCCTCATTTGATCAGCTGAATACAATTTTACTGTTAGAAGAAAAAGTGACTGCTGTCAAAACACTGTGGTCACTCATTCTTTGTTGTGGGAGTACTTGCAGTGCAGGTAACGTCACTGAAGCTATGGGATTGGGCAGGTCTTCAGTGAAGATATGGGGTTGTGGGATGTTAGTGTCTATATGCATGTGGACATGTGAGTGTGTAAGTGAGTCTGCATGAGTATGTGTCTGTCTGGGTGGTAGTACCAGGGTTGCTATGTAGTGAGTCAAAGAGTTTGAATGTGTGAGTGTGTTGGTTTGTGCATGTGAGCGTATGGTTGAGTATTTCCAATAATATGATCAAATGCGGGGAGGATTGTTTGTTGGTAAGTGCATATGGGTGTATATGTTTGTATGTATGCATGTGAGAATGTCTGGGACTGTGTGTGTGTGTGTGTGTGTGTGTGTGTGTGTGTGTGTGTGTGTGTGTGTGTGTGTGTGTGTGTGTGTGTGTGTACGTGTGTTTGTGTATATATATATATATATATAGCACAAGCTGCTAGGTTGAACAGTAATGCAGTAAAGTGTAGCCATGCTAGTGTTTGACTCTGAGACATAATGATGATCCAGTACATAACTGCCTATGAATTACTTTTTCTCATTATGCACTCTGTCTTTCTGGTAATGCCTCAGCAGTAGTTTCTTTGCTCCCAGGTACTAGAAGAGAAAATTTGATTAATAATTTGAACTTTAGGTGGCAACCGATTACAAATGTACTCTAGGCAAACCTGTTGATTACAAATACAAATGACTGTATTCAAGAACAGACAAACATTCTTATTATACAGAATGTTTACCTTTCTTGACATGATTTTTTTCTTATTTTATTTAACCAGTTGCCATTGCTTTGAAGACACACATAGCTTGAGGTGATGTGTTTTAACTCCGACTGACAACCTATTAAACTAGTAGAGACATACTGGGATTTATAAGCAAATGGCATATAGTGAAGTACTAATTAACATCTGTGAAGGGTTCAGGAATTCAAAAGACAAATGTACAATGCATTTGCTAACAGCCTGGGACAATCCACTGGACATGGATTCCCTTTCAGGAGCAGTACAGGACTACTGTCCGGTAAAATAACTTGGCAGAATCATAGAAGACAAATGAAAGCTGAGGAAAGCAAACCATTTACTACAAGAAATAAAGTGATAAAAAAAATAAAACAACAGAAGCTGCCAAAAGTTGGACTCGAGCAAAAGCAGTAACTATCAAAATGAAGAACAGTCCAACTACCATGGTCCATACCTCTCAACTGTTCCTGATTTTAGACTGGAATAGTTCTGCTGTCCTGATCCATCCTAAAACTTCTGACCTTTGAAGGAAAGGTGGCAAATTACACTCAGAAAATGAATTTTCATTATTTATTCTTATTTTTCAAGTTAATAGTACTAATATAAAAGTGTCCCTGCTTGTCCCAAATTTTTTTTCTTGATTTGTCCCATATTCTATTAATTTGGTTGAAAGCTATGCCATGGTCTAAACCAGGGTCTATATTAGAACACTGAACTTTCAAAATTTTGAGTGTTCTAATATCGACCCATTTGCAGCGAATGCTGAAAATATCAAAGAAACAGAAAACCAAATTTTTTCCTAGGTAAAGAATTTGGTTGTCCATTTCTGTTGCTTCGGTATTTTCAGCTCTGTGGTGGAAAGTTGCGAGTCGGGTTCAGATAAGTGTGTGATTGTGTGGACATGAGGGTTAGGGCGGGTTAGGTGAGTTAGGGTTAGGGTGCGGGTCAGGTAAGTGTGCGATTGTGTGGGTGTGAGGGTTAGGGTGTGGTAGGTGAGTTAGGGTTAGGGTGTGGGTGAGGTGATTGTGCAATAGTGATGGATCTTAGGGTTAGGGTTTGGGTTAAGGTAAGTGGATAGTTAGTGGTGTATGTATAGTTTAGTGTAGGGTTAGGTGTAATAGTTTAGGTGTATGTGTGTGGATTGCTGTTGGTTTGGTGTGCTTGTGTTGTGCATATGTGTTTTGGAACAGCAAATTTTTTCCCTAGAAAAAAATTTGCTGTTCTGTATGTTCAGTGTTTTAAATTTTCGATTAATAGGGTTCGATATTAGAACACTTGACATTTTGAAAGTTTGGTGTTCTAATATAGACCCTCTAAACCATGTACCTTAATAAAAAGAAATAAAACAAGACATGATACACTAAAACACTTTCAGGTAAAAACCCTTCTTCAGACCTAAAAAAACATAGATTATTGCCGCCTATTTAAATGCAATCATAACCAGTCAGAAAAGTGAGTTAATTAAAACAAACTGAAAGTGCATTCAATATGTTCTAACATCTGGTTGGTCTGTTAGAATGTTAAAAAGCAATCCAAAGTGGTCTCTGTCAAATTGTAACCAATTGGGATTATAATAATCTTAAAATCTAAATCGCCTTAGTAGAACGGTGTATAGCCAATAAAAAAATTATATTCTTTTAATGGTCAAAACAAATCCATATGCATTTGGAATTTCCCTATAGGCAAGTTAGATTGCTAGCCTGATATCCTTCCATCAAATAGCTATAAACCAATCCATGACATCCTCTGTGTTCAGGTAACCAGTCCAAATCATTGTCTGTACATAAATATTCTCTGTATATAAACAACCAATGAGAAAGATGACACTGCTGGAATCTTATATGTTGAAGCTAAATATCATTCACCACTCAAGGGTGGAATAGCCATATTCATCACAGCCATAATATATAGCCTCTTCTGATACATTGGATGAGCACAAGTAAAGTGTAAAAATGAATTAAGAGTATATTTCCTAAAAACTTTTGCTTTGTATATTTGGTTCTGTCTATCCTTACTCAACAATACATCCAAGTAAGCTATGTGGTCGGTGTGGAAAACATGGGTGAACCTCAAGAATTGAGTGGTGGAATTCAAAAATTGAAGAAATTCAAATGTATGTTCTTGGTCATCTTAAATATAATACAGATGTTATCGAAATATTGTGTATAATAAATTAAATCCATATGGGGCATATTTTGGAAAACAAATTCCAAAATAGCCCCCATATGGATTTAATTTATTACTATACACAATATTTTGATGACATCTTTATTATATTTAAGGGTGACCAAGAACATACATTTGAATTTCTTCAATTTTTGAATTCCACCACTCAATTCATGAGGTTCACCCACATTTTTCACACCGACCTACTCATGCAATGTAGCAGAAGAGGTCAGTGGCAAAAGGCCAACTTGTGAGGACAGCACAAATGATTACAGGTGATAATGAAGTTTTGGTGGAGGTTAACTTCTTAAGAGATATGTTTCAAAAACACAGATACCCTGATAGTTTACTTGACGAACTGATTTATGAGGTACAACAAAAAAGGTTCTCAGGTTACTTTAAACCTATTTTACCTGAAGTTAGATTAGACAATGAAAGTCAATGTAAACAAGACTGGAGAGTTAACAACGTAGAGAAGAATATCAATTACTGACTAACTTTCATTACACCCTTTAGTTTGGATGTTTTCTGGTGTCAAACAAATTATTATAAAGAATTGGAAATTGATTATGGCCGACAACCTAACCCATAGTAACTTCAGCGTTACATCAAGATTTGTTTTTAAGAGGGGCCAAAACTTGAAGAACATTTTAGAAGTTAGCAAGAAAGTTAACACACGACATTCAGGAATGTATAAATGTGAAGCCTGTTCCTTTTGTAAGTTTATCGATGTAGGGAATACCTTTACAATTTACGATTTTAAATGCACCACTAAAGAAAGACATAATTGTAACACCAAAAGTGTGATTTATCTTGCAAAATGCCAGTCTTGCCCTTGTTTTTATATAGGGAAGACTGACCATAAACTAAAGGAGAGATTGTATAAGCATCTATATAGTATAAGGAAGGGAAAAATAGAAAATGCTCTGGCCAAACATGTCACAGATTACACAGACCACCTTTTTAAATTTAGAGTAATCGAACAAGTAAAACAAGATATAAGAAAGGGGTCCTACAACTTTAAAATTGGAGCAACAGGAATTATTTTGGCAACTGAGACGTAACGCTTATATGTATCCAGGACTAAATGATTTCTGTTCAATTGCTTGTGTGCTCAATCTGAAAAGTTTAGATAGACAAATTCAATTATTTTTGTACATTTCCATCTTTTGGATTGTATTTTTAACTTGTTAATGCAATTTTTATTATTGATTTTTTACAAATGTTTGTAAGGCATTTGAATTATTGCATTTAGTGGGTTTGTGTAAGGGAGGAATGGTTTTCAACTTCAGCTTCGATCATGTGATGTATAGGAGTATTTAAAACAACTTTTTTTATGTAACGTTTGTCTGAAGAAGTTTTGCCGCAGAACATAATGAAACACTAACTTTGTTCTACTTTATTAAGCTGCTGATTCTTTAAAGTTGCCATTTCATTATTTTATTTTAAGACAGGCTTGCCATAGGTTGGGGGGTAGTTTCTTTGGATGAAGAGATGACTTAAGAGGTCACTCTCCTCTTCGAATGTACGGTCATCAGTGGTCAGGTGACTGACCCTAACAAATAGCCCTTCCACAATATTCTTTTTCATAAAGGGTGGATGTTGGCTGCCATAATCTAAGTAATTGTTTCTGAAGCTGGTCTTCCTATGAATAGTCGAGTAGAAAGTATGGCTTTGCATGTCAAATGTGAGGGTGACATCTAGAAATTTAATCTGGCTACCTACATCCCCTATTATGAATTTAAGGAAGTTGATGCTATTGCAAACTTCATTAATAAAGAGACTCAAATCATTGGGGGACCGGCCCTGAAAAGGATGATACCATCAGTGTAATGTCTATACAGTGTGATGTACAGAAACCCTTCCAGTCTGGGTAGGTTCTTGGTTTTCCAAGCACAAAAGACTAAGTTCATGTAAGCGGCATTTTGGCACCTATGGTGACCCCTTTTAGTTGGTGGTAGTGACTGCCTCCAAATTTGAAGAAGTTGTTTTCTAACACAATTCTTAGTAGTTCGCAGACAGTGGACAGTGTCCCATCAGATTGACAAGCCTGATCTGTATGGCTATGGAACATATTATTATGGATCTTATAAATAAGGATATAGGGAAACTTCAAACCATGGACCCCATGCAGTTTGGGTTTGTGAAAGACAGATCATGTCTGCTCAGTCTGATAGACTTCTTCAAAGCTGTCACCAGGGCAGTGGATGAAGGCAAAGCTGTTCACACAGCCTACCTAGATCTAGCCATATCTTTGACACCATCCCACACTCTGAAATCATTGATAAGCTCAGAGATCTGGGCATTACCCTTATATCACTAGATGGGTTGCCAACTGGCTCACTGACAGAACCCACACAGTGAAAATAGCCGTCTCCAAATATGACTACCAGGCAGTTACAAGTGGAGTTCCTCAAGGATTGGTTCTGGGTCTTCTGTTTGGTATCTACTTCTCTGAAATTACTCTGGTTAACCAAATTCGTGGATGACTGCAAACTGTGAGCTATTATTGATTCTCAAGCTGATGTGGACATCCTACAAAAAGGCCCAATGGAGACCAGCGACTGGTGCCAAAACCATGGCCTTAGGCTCAATGCCAAAAAATGCATTGTCATTCCCATCGGGAAAAACAGACTAGCCACAAGCTACCATATCAAACGGAATCCACTTAACAATGAAGGTGTTATAAGGGATCTAGGGACACAGGCAGACAGCAACCTCTCCTTTGACAACCACATCACCACAGTAATTAGGAAGTCCTTCTACGTGGCACATCTCATCACAAAATGTTTCTCATCCAGGAAGAAAGAAGCCATTATCATTGTCTACTTGTCCCTCATCAGACCCATTATAGGGTACAATGCCCCATTTGGCATGTACCTCACTAGACACCTCCAACAACTGGACTGGCCACAAAAGTTCCTCACTAAGAGGATCTTAGGACTGAAACATGTGCCTTATGCAGATAGACTTAAAAAACTTAAACTTTACTCCATTTCATATCGCCTACTTAGAGGCAATCTCTGCTTGACATACAGAGCCATGTCTGATCCAGTTTTGCTAGACATGCTTCATCTGAAAAAAATCCCAATCCCTCCTTGTACTCTCTCCAAAGACCTCAGCCTTATCACCACATTACACAGAACCTGCTGGAGGGATAGTTTCCTAACTAGAGACTTCCAATACTCTGGAATAAACTCCCCATTCATGTCAAGCAGAGTACCTCACTGGCCCTCTTCAAGAGAAATCTGATCCTATCCCAGAACCAGTGCAAGGTGTGATACTTCACATGTGGTTTACCTTGCTACTTGCAAAGTATGCAGTAAATTCTATGTGGGAAAGACCGACAGACTATTAAGGGATAGGATCAGGGAACACCTATACCATATTAAGAAGGGTAGTGTGTTCAATGCTTTAGCAAAACACATTAAAGATACGAATGATCAACACACCTTTACATTTATGGTATTAGGTAAATGTTATGAGAACTTGAGGGGTGGTGACACCAGAGTTCAAACTGAGAACCTGGAGGCTAAATGGATTGTGAGATTAAGAGCTAACACAGGACATGGTCTTAATGACCATGTACCATTGAGACCCATCCTGAAAAATAGACCATTGCATAGGTAGAATTTGTTACATTTATGTGGTTTATTTGTATTTGTAATATGCATTTTTTGTAATATTGCTTTTATGAAATGTTTTTGTAATAACGTTTTTATATATTTTACTATGCATTTTACTATGGACTGAATACAATTGTTCTTTGTGCCTTTAAGAGTTTTCTCTTTTTAATCATGTGACTAGCTAATGCTTAGTTTAAGAATGGGTGTGTTGAGTGCTGCTTTTTATACACCTGAAGAAGCCTTGTGGTGAAAGCGCTTGTGTGTCTTGTAATAAATCAGCTGAAGAAACTGGAGCCTTGCCTCTGCCTGCTTTTATTCTTTGGATTTGTTTTGTGTTTTTGCAGAGGTACCTGGTTACTGTTGGAATTATATTTTGCTTTGCTTACAAATGGTACAACATGCTGTCTGTACTTTCAGTTTGTTTTAATTAACTCACTTTGCTGATTGGTTATGATTGTATTTAAATAGGAGAGAATAATACATGTTTTTTAATCTTATGAAGAGTTTTTACCTGAAATCACTTATCTGTATCACATATTGTTTTATTTGTTTTTATTAAAGTGCATGACAATTGGACTGTTCTTCATTTTTATAGTTTACTACAACAAGCAAGTAGTTCATAACTTTAGTCATCTATATTAAGCGCTAGACAAACTGTTGTAGCCCAAACACTGTCCATTTCACAACTGTGCAACTAAATTCAAGAGGTATTCATTTCAAAATATTAGCATTAAACTAATAGATTTCATGCTGACTAGTTTATTCACAGGCACATAATAAAAATACTACCAACATTAAGGAATCCAAGGATCACATTCAAAGAACATAGCACAGGTGTAGATTTCTTCCTTTAAAACATAACAACTGTGGTTTATAGGTGGTAGTTACAAGGGTTACACTCCAGGGAAGTATTGAGAAACCTAGCCCAAATTTAAAGCCTCCCTAAAGTACTGTCTGGTTCAGCAAAAGCAGACTACTCTAAATCACTTAAAAAGTTAAAAGAACAAGATGGCCATTGACTGACTGCAATTCTATGTGATTTACCAAAGAAATAAAGTTAGTTATTGCCTCCAGTAACCAAAGTACAGGGCTTGAGCTTGAGAAAGTCACATAACAAAATTGCCTCTCTAACACAGGGTCTATATCACAATGTCAAACTAACAGAAGTTTGAACATTGTAATATCGAACCGTAAATTCCAAAACCCAATAATAATGAAAATACAGAACACCAATTTTTTTTCCCCAAGGAAAAAAAATTGTTCCATGAAAAAAAAAAAAAAAGCCTTAAACTTAAACTAAAGTAGGGGGGGGCCGTTGTCCCCTAAACCTCCCAACGTGGGGGGCTATGCCCCCACAACCCCATTACTTAAATATATCAACTCCAAGATTGCACCACAGTGGAGGAAATAGTAAAGCCCTGAAAACAGCCCACTTATTTTTTTCCCTGGGAAAAATATTGGTGTGCCGTGGCTTCACTAATTTTGGATTTTGGACTTTTGGGTTTGATATTACAACATTTGAACTTATACAAATTCGTTGTTGTAATATAGACACCTAACACATGCCTACTCACATCACATGCACACACACCCTTACCTGTAACACGTTACCTCAGAAATAAATCAACCTACCAGTTCTATTTCTGTAGCTTGTGTGGCTTTGCAGTGCTGCACAGAGTTTGACCCTCTCTGACCCTCTTTGCCATGAAAAAAAGATTTATATCACTTGTCCTGTTCTACAGAGAATTAAATATCTTGTCAGATGTACCTTCCTTCTCATTGGTTGGCATTGTGTATTAATGTGGTTTATGTGAAAATAGCTGAGAAACTTTGTGGACACACAAAGTTGAAGTATGAAAATGTTTATTTTTTTATTAGTTTGCATGAGTCACAGCATTGTAGAAAAACTATTGGGTGTGCTAGGGCCAGGCAGAGCAGGAAAACATTTCTTTCTTTCTTTCTTTTTTTGAATTACTGCTGTGGCCAGGCCCCCAGTCAGCACCAGACTCTAGGCAGCTGCATAGGTCATCTAATGCTGGATCAGTCCCTGCTCTAACCCCTGCTGTATTCCTATTGGCCTCTTGTTTGACAGCAAGTCAAAGGCCTTCCTGAATTCTAATTCCTTTCAAGTTAACCTGTAGCAGATTCATAAAACTGGATCAGATTTTAATGCCAGCTCCTTCTTGACATGAGCCCATGTTGTTTGCTGTACTGGAGAATTTTGTCCTCTATAGATGCCACTAGCTTTCCCTTTTATGATTTTCTTCATAACTTTAGCTACCACTATTATTAATCCAACAGTTTTCTAGCTCCATGAATGTTTTTCTTCGCTCATGTAGTATAAGGAAACCACACTCATTATTTTCCAATTTTCTGACACTTCTGCACTAGCCAATGACCAGTTGAAGATATTTGTTAAGGGGTCTGCCAACAGACTGGACATATTGCTAAAGACTCTGAGTGATAGCTCATCTTGTCCTGGTGTTTTATCCAGGTCAACTAGTTCCCCTAAACCTCCTCCCTCTCTCTATAAAGGTATGCTATTTTCCTCAATTCTTCCATGCTTCTCTCCTAGCATGGTGATATATGCTTGTTTTACTTTGTGAAAACAAAAACAAAATATTCATTCAGTAATATGACCAATTATTTACTTCTTATTTTTCCCCCTCTCTGCTGCTCTTCTTTCTGTACATTACTACTCCATTTATCTCTCTCTCTCTGTCCTCCTATATCCAGGCATCACCACATCTCACCCCATTCTTGTCTTTGAAGCATGTTTCTGTAATACCAGGAATGTCCATCCTCATCTGCTGTATCATTTCCTATGTCTCCCATACCTTCATTCCCATAGTTAGAATAGGTTTATAATACTGTGCTCTACGTCACCCTTGTTTACTCCTGAGTTATGGTGTTAATCTCATTTAATCTGTGCTCACAATACTCTTCTCTGTTTGAACATAGCATGTTTGACTTACTTTCTAGCAACACGTTTTCACCAAGAATGCCTTGGCTAGCATCTAACTGCAGAACACTATGTTTCAAAGCACCACAAAACTGAGTGCAGGTGTTGTAATGACTAAGTGTTTTAATATTTTGAAACATTGATCAACACCATGCTTCTTCTTGCTGTGGCAGATTTCTGATATATACAATTACATTTAGCAGCGCAGAAAGGTAGTGCAACAGGCACAGGAAATGCACTGAATACATTTTATCATGAATTGTTTACAAATGCCAAAGAGCAGCACTCCTTCCTCAGCTGAAGAACCTTACAGTCCAAGCAAATAATCCAACACGAAATAAGACCAAAACGTTCAACATCACAAGTTTAATAAAACACAAAGCTTTCGAGTAACAAACTTTTTCAGTGCATAAAATTTCAATAACCTATCCTTTCTTCCAGCTTCATATTAGTTTTGCTGATATAAAAACTAGCACATTCTGTGCAGTTAGCAATATAAAACTACTTCCAATTTAGTTTATATTGCTAACTGCATAGAATGCGCTAGTTTTTATATTGGCAAAACTAATATGAAGCTGAAAGAAAGGATATGAGCCCATTTATCTGAAATACGTAGGTGTGTCAATACAAATCCACTTTATAAGCATATTTCAGAAAAAGGGAATATGCATAAGTTTAAATTTAGAATACTACAAAATGTCTTTGTGAATGAAAGGGGAGGTAGCATTGTTAATGCCACTGAAATTGTTGAGTATAAGTGGATCAATTATTTTAGGTCTGATGTACCACCAGGTTTAAATTTTGCTAATAGTATTAAGCCCATTTTAAAATCTAGATGGTAATGTCTTTAAATCCTTTTTTTGCCTTAAGTGGTTTTAAATTGCTCTTATGATGTCATTATGCAATTGATGTGGTTTTATTGGCTGGTCTCATATAAAAGCTTTTCAGATTTATTGAAATTTTATGCACTGAAAAAATGTTTTTTTACTTGAAAGCTTTGCGTTTTATTAAACTTGTGGATGTTGAAAGTTTTGTTCTTATTTCTTGTTGTTTACAAATGCAAGCACCTCCTAACTCAGCTTTCTTGGGCACAGAAATTATGAGTATACCTCACTTACTCCCCTCTGCTTTAGACAGTACCCCTATCATTGCCAGTTCTTAAATCCAGTTCCACCTCAATCTGCATGATATTGTACTAGGCAGGGTGGTACTAAGAAAGGTTAATGAAATTTTTGAGCTAGCTCTCTTCTGTCATTCTTACTTTCAGATCTTTTTTAATTTATCAGACACCTGATTTACATAGTTTAATTGTTGCAGCAGTCTTTCTACTCTCAAATTGTTTCCTCCAAATTGAGGTGACAATTTTAACTTCTTGAAAGAGTAGCATTTATGTAATTTCTTTGTTAACTTTTTGTCACATGATATTGGACCGACCTCATTAACACATATATGCTTTTTCCATTCTGCATCAAGGTTACCTGAATTTGTAGGTTCACAGGTTCATAGTTAAGTTTTATGCAATCAGTTGAGAGAACATTACAAGCTTAGACCATGAACCATATTCAAAAATTACCTCAGCCTTCAGAAGGCAGACATAAGATAAATCAGGTGGAGTTTGAAGCTGCCCATTTGATTATCTAGGTTTATCTTGAAAGGGAAAATGGCTCTACTTTGCTTGACATGCATAGAAAGTTTGTTGTAGAACAGTGGGAGATAAATTGGAATATGGATCTGTCATGCCACAGTGTCTTATTTATATGTTGATGAAGGTCCTTTAACCTGGAGTTTGAGGGACCATTTGTCCTGTGAAGGAATAATACATCAAGGGATTTTGGATCTTTCATGGTTAGAAAGACTAGATGGTTATGACCACACGACTCTGTAATAAACTGAGCAAAGGAGATTATTTCCAGTCTAGCATAGCTTTCCTGCCCACTTAGAAATGCATGGCCCTGCCCCAAATGCTAGTCTTACACCTTAACTTAAAAAAAAATTCTTAACACTACCAATAATCAGACAAATTTGAGGATAGTGTTTTAAGGGGTTTTAGCGCAAAGATCACAAAGAGAATGTTCTTTCTTTTTATGAACTTTAGTAGGTTCAGTTTTGTGATTTTTCCTTATTGTGATAGTTCGCATTTTATTTAATAATATTGTGATCTACCATAATATAATTATATCTATATATAAGTTAGTTATATGGGGGTGCAGGGGGCAAGATTTATTTTCTGTTTTATCTTTGTCAAGTTATGCTTTTAGACTGAAAAACTAATAAAATGTGATTTATTCTTATAGAACGTGAAAGATATAGAGAAACACCTCTTAATCTCACCATTCATTGTATCTAACTATCTTGACTCTCAAGTTTTATATCTAACTATCCTGAATGCCAAGTTCAAAGCATAAAACTCATTTTAGTATTTAACATCATAACTAATAAAATGCTTTATTCTAATATCTCAAAATTATTTTTATCATGCAATATTGAGGTATTGTCTTAGATAAATCACTGTTACATTAGAGTCATTGTGTGTAAGTTGTTAAAGTACCAAAAAGCATCCTGCATCAGTTGTCTCTTGTAGAAACAATAATTAGGTTAAAATGCAAAACTGCATTGCTTTCTTTGTTTGTCTTTTCGGCTTTTCCCGGTTAGGGGTCGCCACAGTGGATAATAATTGGCAGTAGATTTTTACGGTGCTGAGTTGCCAGCCAAACGTCCAACCTTCAACGAAGGCATGCCCATTTACACATGTCTTTCGAACACCACTCGACCACGGGGAGGGCATGCAGACACCACACAGAAGGCACTCCAGCTGAGAATCGAACAGGAGAACCACTTGCTGTGAGGCAACAATGCTACAGCTGCAGCACCGTGTCTTTTTTTGGGACTGCATTGCTTTCTTTGATAAATATAATTTATGCCAAACCAGTGCCTAAATGTATTCTCTTGGTAGTCCATATCACACTATATTGTTTTCCTGTTTATTTTGTAATTAATTATTTTATCATGTACAACTTAGCCAAATACCTTCATGATAACCGTGTTACTAATTCTTCATTATAATCATGTTTATCCTTCAAAATCACTCTGTAAAATGTCCATTATACAATCAGTAAGCAACTTCTTTAAGGGATAAAGTATCTCACACTAATTAAAGATAAATGTTCTGTAAGCATAAATTAGCTTGCAGCATGTATTTTCCTCTTTGATGAGTAAAACAATACTTCTTATTAGAAAATCACTTGGAAGTGGTTCATGTACACTGTTGCATACATAAATCATTTGCACATTTCACTGCTATGTAGACAATAACTTTAATCATTAAATGCATTACAAAATAAGCTCCAGCAATTAGAAAAAAATTACTTTGTATAAATTAACCTACGCACAAAACTCTGTAACAATTTTTTTCTTTTTATAGTGTCAACAAACCCATTTTTACTCAGAGCACTCAGTTAAGCCCTTTCATCATATCGAGCATATGTCTTGTTCAGCAACCATTTCAGACTTGCACTAGTGCAAAATTGTCATGCTGTTGTACTTTTGTACTTTTGATCTTTGGATGCTGACAGTCTGGATATTTTTTTACACACATAATAGTCTTGCCTCATCTCCAGTGGTTTTGCCCATATCTAGTCACTGACTCTCTGTAGTATTTAATAAAAATGTGTTGATCACATCTCAGAATGATTAGAAATCAGACTAGCATAAAACAAAAAGGAAGAGGTGCACTTTCACAAGCACAGGCATACATACATGCATGCAAATTACTGTGCATTATGTCACAATTACAGAAAAGAAAAAAACAAAACAAAATAAAAATGCTCACATTCAGATTCAGCTACAGGGCCATTTTATTGTAATGCACACCACAACCACTCTCTAAAAGTCTGATACAGATCTGATGCCCATTTGATTATCTAGGTTTATCTTGAAAGGGAAAATGGCTCTACTTTGCTTGACATGCATAGAAAGTTTGTTGTAGAACAGTGGGAGATAAATTGGAATATGGATCTGTCATGCCACAGTGTCTTATTTATATGTTGATGAAGGTCCTTTAACCTGGAGTTTGAGGGACCATTTGTCCTGTGAAGGAATAATACATCAAGGGATTTTGGATCTTTCATGGTTAGAAAGACTAGATGGTTATGACCACAGGACTCTGTAATAAACTGAGCAAAGGAGATTATTTCCAGTCTAGCATAGCTTTCCTGCCCACTTAGAAATGCATGGCCCTGCCCCAAATGCTAGTCTTACACCTTAACTTAAAAAAAAATTCTTAACACTACCAATAATCAGACAAATTTGAGGATAGTGTTTTAAGGGGTTTTAGCGCAAAGATCACAAAGAGAATGTTCTTTCTTTTTATGAACTTTAGTAGGTTCAGTTTTGTGATTTTTCCTTATTGTGATAGTTCGCATTTTATTTAATAATATTGTGATCTACCATAATATAATTATATCTATATATAAGTTAGTTATATGGGGGTGCAGGGGGCAAGATTTATTTTCTGTTTTTATCTTTGTCAAGTTATGCTTTTAGACTGAAAAACTAATAAAATGTGATTTATTCTTATAGAACGTGAAAGATATAGAGAAACACCTCTTAATCTCACCATTCATTGTATCTAACTATCTTGACTCTCAAGTTTTATATCTAACTATCCTGAATGCCAAGTTCAAAGCATAAAACTCATTTTAGTATTTAACATCATAACTAATAAAATGCTTTATTCTAATATCTCAAAATTATTTTTATCATGCAATATTGAGGTATTGTCTTAGATAAATCACTGTTACATTAGAGTCATTGTGTGTAAGTTGTTAAAGTACCAAAAAGCATCCTGCATCAGTTGTCTCTTGTAGAAACAATAATTAGGTTAAAATGCAAAACTGCATTGCTTTCTTTGTTTGTCTTTTCGGCTTTTCCCGGTTAGGGGTCGCCACAGTGGATAATAATTGGCAGTAGATTTTTACGGTGCTGAGTTGCCAGCCAAACGTCCAACCTTCAACGAAGGCATGCCCATTTACACATGTCTTTCGAACACCACTCGACCACGGGGAGGGCATGCAGACACCACACAGAAGGCACTCCAGCTGAGAATCGAACAGGAGAACCACTTGCTGTGAGGCAACAATGCTACAGCTGCAGCACCGTGTCTTTTTTTGGGACTGCATTGCTTTCTTTGATAAATATAATTTATGCCAAACCAGTGCCTAAATGTATTCTCTTGGTAGTCCATATCACACTATATTGTTTTCCTGTTTATTTTGTAATTAATTATTTTATCATGTACAACTTAGCCAAATACCTTCATGATAACCGTGTTACTAATTCTTCATTATAATCATGTTTATCCTTCAAAATCACTCTGTAAAATGTCCATTATACAATCAGTAAGCAACTTCTTTAAGGGATAAAGTATCTCACACTAATTAAAGATAAATGTTCTGTAAGCATAAATTAGCTTGCAGCATGTATTTTCCTCTTTGATGAGTAAAACAATACTTCTTATTAGAAAATCACTTGGAAGTGGTTCATGTACACTGTTGCATACATAAATCATTTGCACATTTCACTGCTATGTAGACAATAACTTTAATCATTAAATGCATTACAAAATAAGCTCCAGCAATTAGAAAAAAATTACTTTGTATAAATTAACCTACGCACAAAACTCTGTAACAATTTTTTTCTTTTTATAGTGTCAACAAACCCATTTTTACTCAGAGCACTCAGTTAAGCCCTTTCATCATATCGAGCATATGTCTTGTTCAGCAACCATTTCAGACTTGCACTAGTGCAAAATTGTCATGCTGTTGTACTTTTGTACTTTTGATCTTTGGATGCTGACAGTCTGGATATTTTTTTACACACATAATAGTCTTGCCTCATCTCCAGTGGTTTTGCCCATATCTAGTCACTGACTCTCTGTAGTATTTAATAAAAATGTGTTGATCACATCTCAGAATGATTAGAAATCAGACTAGCATAAAACAAAAAGGAAGAGGTGCACTTTCACAAGCACAGGCATACATACATGCATGCAAATTACTGTGCATTATGTCACAATTACAGAAAAGAAAAAAACAAAACAAAATAAAAATGCTCACATTCAGATTCAGCTACAGGGCCATTTTATTGTAATGCACACCACAACCACTCTCTAAAAGTCTGATACAGATCTGATAAATCATTTTGGCAATGTAACCTTTTGCAGAGCGAGAGAGCTAGATAGGGAGAGAGTGCGAGAGACAGAGAAAGAAAGAGAGGGAAAACAAATCCTTCCGAAAATGCACACGTGTAGAGTAAAACACTTAAAGAAAATGTTAAATGCTAATGTTAAAAAGTCATGTCATATAAAGGGCTACCCCATTATTGACTGTCTGTGCATACAGTAAAAACAGAGGTATAAACAAGTTACAAAATAAGCCTAAGTTGCTTAAATTATAAACATTACAAGAACATAGTAGGCCCTTTTAATTGTATTCCTAATAGAAATTTGAATTAAAAAATAACTTTAGACTGACAAGATAAATCATAGCCATTGTAAGGATACAGCAGGTCCAGCTGACATATTTAAATAAATGTAGCTCCCCAGACTGTTCTCACTTATTTTTGATTATCTTGTTCTAATTTGTTGTTTTCATTTATTTTCTAATGATATAGTTTTAAAAGAAGAATTGTACTTATGTTGCATAATCTGAGATTGCTTATGAGATTCACTGGTAGTAATCAGTGAAATAAATACCAGGGAATGCGCACAGGGTTAAAATCTCACAGTGATTAATGAGGTTGGTTAAACCCTAAAGTCGCTCTGTTGAAGCTACTAAATAAAAGTACATCTTTAGTCCTTAAATTGTGATTTTTGAGGAAATTTTCAAATCAAGGATACAGCGGTTTGTCATCTTTGTAAGAAGGGGTTGATATCTTGCAGAAAAATTGATAAGGATATGTTAGTTTGCGGTCAGTATTGATTGATGTTACTGATCATCTGGACAATCTTTTTGGCAGCAGGTTTAGTAAAAATCTACAGACCTGTGAGAAACGCATTGAATGTGAAAGGCACCAAGTTCAGAGGGTCATAGAAAAGTACTAGATGGCTAGTCTAAAGGCTGTTAAAAGCCTGGTCAGTAAGCCATACTCAGATGTTCTCTCCACCCTCATGGAAGACACAAGATAGACTACAGGAGAATTTGGGTCTGTCCATACAATTATCTATGTTTACATTGAAGTTGACATATAACCCTTTGGACTTTAAACAGAAGGCAGTGTGCTTTCATTTTGCAACTGAAAAGGTTTCATTAAAACAGAGTCTCAATAGGTTTCATTAAAACACTGTCTCTCAATCTCTGTATATCTATCTTTTGAGATATATATATATATATATATATATCTATGGGTTCATGTCAAACCAACGACATGTTAGAATAACGAAAGTCACTACATCGAAACGAAACCATCGACAGTACATTTATACGAAAGTACAGTGCTAACATTGGTCCTGCAAGGGGGAAGTAAAGGATATGATATGATACTACACCCATACTACTTCCCCCTTGCAGGACCCATGTTAGCACTGTACTTTCGTATAAATGTACTGTCGATGTTTTGAACTGTTGATGGTTTTGTTTCGATGTAGTGACTTTCGTTATTCTAACATGTCGTTGGTTTGACATGACCCCATATATATATATATATATATATATATATATATATATATATATATATATATATACACACACACACATATATATATAAATATGTGTGTGTGTTTGAGACAGGGCAAGAGAAAGAGAATTTAGTTAATAGTGTATGTCCAGTTGGATACAAACCATTTATATTGTAGTCCATGGAAAAAAGATTCAAGCAGTAAACATACGCACTGAAAGTATGGCATAATATGTGCCATTACTGCTTGTAAAATGGCACCAAAACTTTGCTGCATCGCTCTGTGATTAGTGGATGTTTATGTGACTTAACCACAGACAGGATCTGGTTATAGCACAGTTGTAGAGGCAACATAAAGTAATACCTCAGATGCAAATATTTAGCAGCATATGAGTCCCCTGCTTCTGCCTAATGTATATAAAGGGACCCGAGGTGAAAATCACAGCAGTACAGAGCCCTGATGCGATACAGAGTGGGACGCACATTGTATGAGTGGCATATCATTGTTAACACTGGACCAGTAGAACCATAATGTCCCCAGAGTAGCTACCTAGCACTTCTAGTTTAGTGGCTGGGAGAATACCAATTTAGTCTTGTTCACACACTCGTGTGTTACCCATCTGAAAATATTTTTGTGAACAAGGGTGGTGAATTGCATAGACATGGCATGTAGCAAAAATGGCAAGCAAGAAAATTTGATACTGTCTTGTTTGAAAAATGTGAAAGAAACCTAATTAACTACAAGAAACATTTGCAATAAATGGTACTACTTATATCAGAAGACAGTTTCCTTTTGTCATTGTGATTTTAATGCTGAAAGGCACAGGATGTCCAGTATTCTGTTTCTCGTCATGTAAATATAAAATGCTGGTATAAAGAAAAGAATGTCTGCCAGCTTCTGTTGCCCACTAAGTAAATATTATGTTCATAGGACACATATCTGACATGAATGCTGTCAACCTTTGCCAAAAGTTATTTGTGATTTTAAACAAAACACTTTTTCTTTTTCTAAAAGGGTTTGGTAGTGATGTTTGATCAGTGTAAGGTTTTCATCAAGAAGATTTAGAATTTCTCTCAAACAGAAAAACAACTCACCTATGAAAATAGATTAATGCCTGACACACCCAAGTAAATACAGATAAAATCCAACAGAGAGGTGTGTGGCAAAACGACACTGCAAAAACTGCTTGAATAAGATGTCCTTTTATTAGAAAAAGTACTGAGTAAAACACAAGAAAAATGTAAAGGCTTTCACAGTGTATCCCACTGCTTCCTCAGACGTATTTACAGAAAGGTCTAGCAGTTCCATTTAAATACTCCTGTTGTAGTCAATCTGTTAATTAAGTTAAGCTAGATCATCCTGTCTTAAAGGTACATACATAAAAACACTTTTGGACTTCTTATTCAAGCAGTTTTTGCAGTGCTGTTGTTTTGTCACACACCTCTCTGTTGGATTTTATCAAGATTTAGAATTTCCTAGTAGTAATTGCGAAACCAATAATTCTGGATTTCCATAATTATGAAATATAAAGTGCAACTGTGAGAGGAGTATAACATGCTGAAAACTTGCTGTAATGCCACTATAATATTTTTTGCTTGGGATTTCTCTTTACCCGTATACCCATCCTGGAGTATGTACCTGATACCTGATCTCACGCACGCACACACACACACACACACACACACACACACACACACACACACACACACACACACACACACACACACACACACACACACACACACACACACACACACACACACACACACACGCTTGAGGCTAAGATGATTGGGTTAGTGGAGATGGCGTGGTGGTCAACTGCTGTGGAAAAAAAAATATACAAAAAAAATTTTGTCTTCACAATACAAAAATCAGTTCTAAAAATATAAACCTACAAACTCCAGTAGCTTGAAAGCAATAAAACATAACTTTTTAGAAAAATATACTACATAGCATGTGAGAACACAAGTAAATGACATCTAGTGACATGGAAAGACTCTTACAACTTTAAAAAGACTGGAATGCAATACATAGAGTATCAGTGATCAGCAAACAACCTTTGATGATATGGAAAAACATGTATTTATTAAATAGCTAGAATGCTAAGAGCAGATGTTTTGGAATCTGTTCCCCTAGTATAAGCTTGTTTATAGATAGACCTTATTCCAAAGTAAGCCACCTACATTGACAGCAAGTCTTTCAGAATCAGAGCAGACTTATACTGAGAGCAACTATTTTGGAATCTGGCCCAAGATCACAATGAGATTGTGGTCGGCATAATTGTTAAAGTGTTTACCTCCCAAACATAATGTAGGAGGTTTGATTCTCATCCTTGAAAGGGAATTGCCTACGCTTAAAATGGCACAGAAGGTCAGAGAGCCTGATACTTACCTATCAAGACTTAGGACTGTTTCAGGAGTTTGTTATTAGTACCTTGCTGGAATATTGCAATGCTGACTTCAGCAGGCCAAGCAGTGAGCACCTTTCCCCTTTTTTGACCTGCTGTTCTCATGGACGTTTTATGCTTCTCAGATTTCCTGTTGTCTGATTTTGATTAACTAGAGTTTTGACTAGTTGTTTACAGTATTTAATGTTGGGCTTCATTAAGAGTCAATAATAGTAATACAGATATAATGATCAGATGAAGCCCTGACTGAAGGCAAAATCGTTCACTTACCTCATAACTTGGATGTTTTGAATCCAACAATAAAAACAATCTTAAAGGACAGGGAGTTCAAGGAATCCCTCTTCCTATCTGTTTTTATGCATATATAGATGGATACATGGATAGTTGGTTGCCTCGCACTGAGTTTACTTGACTACATAGATTGTTCACATATAGCTGATAGATGCAGAAAGCGCAACCTGTGGACCTATGCTATGGTTAATTCTCATCTGGTCTATTATAGTCAATTATAGTCCACTTGTAATGTTTAACTTGTGGCTGTGGTTGTACAAATGTGGCGAAGGCATACAAAATGAGGGGCATGGGCTGAAAGCCCCAAAATCTGAGGTGGGTGCTGAGGTGGATAACCCACCTAAATGTATGTGTTTACCTTTTTATAGGCTGGTGAATGTATGTAGTGGTTTTATAAACTGTCCTGTTTGCTGATTAGTCAGGAAAGTAGTTGCTCCTAAGTGATCAAAAAAGAAATCCTGTTATATTTTCTTTTGTCACAGCACAAGAACAAACCCAAACAGGGAAGATAACTAAGAAAGTAAAAAGGTAATCCCAGCAGTCGTCCAGGAACACACCAACTTTATTCACCACAAAGAAATCCAGTGACTAAGTGCTTTTGCCATTCATATGGCTTCATCAGAGTCATAGAGTCATAGGATCCTCAGTAAAACAGTCAACTAAATAGCTGAGTCAATCAAATAATCAAATAATCAACCAATCGTGTAGAATTTAAATTAATTAAAATACCAGCAAATGTAAAAAGCCCTAATACATATCAATTCTTATTAACCATGTAAAACTCATGTATTATTACATAAACAGTCCCTATATAACTATATTAACACAAGTGTCGCATACATACTATTAAAATAATGATTTTTAAAATCACTTAAGTAGGAACTCACTTTGAATAAACAATATTGTAATATTGTACACTAAAAACAAAAACAGAAAATACTGCAAAACTTCACATAGAGAAATCATAATGAAATCCTAATGAAATTTTATGCATAAAGGGACCACCAGTTCCAAAACAATCATGTGACTAGATATCATACCCATTGAGTATTTGGGTTAGGTTTTGACGTTCTGTGTGGGGTTTCGTGATGATTGTTTTGGAACTAGTGGTCCCTTTATACATAAAATTTCATTAGCATTTCATTATGATTTCCCTATGTGAAGTTTTGCAATTTTTTTCTGCTTTTGTTTTTGTTTTTAGTGTACAATATTACAATATTGTTTATTCAAAGTGAGTTCCTACTTAAGTGATTTTAAAATTCATTATTTTTATACTATGTATGTGACACTTGTGTTAATATAGTTATGTAGGGACTGTTTATGTAATAATACATGAGTTTTACATGGTTAGTAAGAACTGATATGTATTAGGCCTTTTTACATTTGCTGGTATTTTAATTAATTTAAATTGTACATGACTGGTTGATTATTTGATTGACTCAGCTATTTAGTTGACTGTTTTACTGAGGATCCTATGACTCTGATGAAGCCATACGAATGGAGAAAGCGCTTAGTCACTGGATTTCTTTATGGTGAATAAAGTTGGCGTGTTACTAGTCGACTGTTGGGATTACTTTTTTACTTTCTATATTTTCTTTTGTGATTATTTATACTGCAGTGGAATGTCTGTTTGATGGCTTGTGACTGAGATTTTTTTGATAAATGAAATGGGGGGGGGGGTTGATGGTTGTTTTAATTAACAAATTTGAATATATTCATATGTATGCATGTATATGTACACAGACAAACACCCACACACACACATACCCACACAGTCTATATTGAATAATTGATATGCACTTGATTGAACATTTATTATAATGATAATTATAGTGAATGGACTCCTCCTTAGCTATCTATCATAATGAAAATTAACATCCTATTCCTTCAGTACATATCTGTTACATTTTTTCAAAATTATAACCCTCGATACTTCTCATTAAACTATATCAGTGTATGTTGCTGTGTCTTTGCTGCATTTTCCCTGATTAGGGTTATGTATATTTAAGGTTCCCTATTACGCGATCGAAGACACTGTTCTTCAGACGTGTAATAGTCGAACCGAAAACATCTCTTTCTTCTTCTTTTGGCTGCTCCTGTTAGGGGTCGCCATAGCAGATCAACTGTTTCCATTTCTTCCTGTCCTCTGCATCTCGCTCTGTCACACCAACCACCTGCATGTCCTCTCTCACCACATCCATAAACCTTATCTTAGGCCTCCCTCTTTTCCTGTTACCTGGCAGCTTCATCCTTAGCATCTTTCTCTGCATCCATCCTCAGCACATGTCCAAACCAATGTAATCTTGCCCCTCTGGCTTTGTCTCAAAACCTTCCAACCTGGGCTGAGCCTCAAATATATTTATTCCTAATCCTAGCCAAACCAAAAACATCGCAAACACTAAACCGGGAATGGCCACGTACGCAAATTTTTTCTTATGGAAAAAATTCAGTTGGCTGTTGTCGTGGTTTGCCCTGTTCCCCAATGTTGAGCAATCTCGGAATTGGTATATTTAGCTAGGGGTGGTGGGGTGGGCATGGGGGGAGAAGCCCCCCACTTGATTAGAATTGGGAAGTGTGTTTCATTTGTTTACGGCGTTGTGAATTTTTTGCCTAGGAAAAAATTTGCGGATGTGGCCGTTCGTGGTTATGTGTTTTTGATGGTTTCAGTTCGACTATTACACATTTGAAGACCAGTGTCTTCGATCACATAATATAGACCTATATTTAACAGTTGCTGTTTTTGCTTTACTTCCTAACTGGTGGTGGGCTGAGCCTCAAATATATTTATTCCTAATCCTAGCCAAACCGAAAACATCGCAAACACTAAACCGGGAATGGCCACGTACGCAAATTTTTTCTTATGGAAAAAATTCAGTTGGCTGTTGTCGTGGTTTGCCCTGTTCCCCAATGTTGAGCAATCTCGGAATTGGTATATTTAGCTAGGGGTGGTGGGGTGGGCATGGGGGGAGAAGCCCCCCACTTGATTAGAATTGGGAAGTGTGTTTCATTTGTTTACGGCGTTGTGAATTTTTTGCCTAGGAAAAAATTTGCGGATGTGGCCGTTCGTGGTTATGTGTTTTTGATGGTTTCAGTTCGACTATTACACATTTGAAGACCAGTGTCTTCGATCGCATAATATAGACCTATATTTAACAGTTGCTGTTTTTGCTTTACTTCCTAACTGGTGGCTGTAAATGTCTTTGTATCAGTTCATTTACCTGGTTAAAAAAAATTATATAAATTAATAAATAAACTCTGAAAAACAGTATTTTTCAATATAGCACAAGAATAGGGAAGAGGGCAAAGTGCATTTTTCTGCTATCTGCACTCTAGGTCAAGAAAAATTAAATGACAAAGATCCCCAATGGCTTTGGTAAACTGCTTCACATCCAGAAACCCTGTGTATCCCAGGAAGAGAGTCACAGGGCAAACAAATACAAAACCCACAACACAGATGTCAGGAGACAGCTGTCCCCGGTGTTAAGGTAGACGACTGACTTCACTTCCTTGTTAGTGGTGAAAAATGGAAAATAAAAAAACACTTAACTGTTACAATATTATGCAACAGTAATAAACATAATAAACAGTCCAACATTCAGATGTTAATTCCTCTTCTATAAAGGTACTGAAGAATCAAACTCTAAACAGGCTAAGTTACCGAAATAGCTCAGCTTTAATTTATGATAAGCTTTTTTGTCCACCAACTGGACTTAATTAGATTAAGTGCATGGAACAGACTGATTCATTTACTCAGCTAATACGACATAAGCTAAGGATGTTGACTGCATACATCAGTGTAACAGATTTTGATGTAATGCAGCTGTGCAACAATTTGACCAAGTGCAGTAACCGACAAAGTTTACTGCTGTCTGTTTAATTTGAAAGGAAGTATTACCAACTGATGGAATTATAGATGGTACAGACACTGACTGTTCCTTCTGAGTATGAGCTGTGTGTGCATGAAGGTAAGTGGGGCTTTTTTCTAATGCCGAAGGTTTTGGATATAATGAAAACTTCAACATTAGAGATGACAGTGTGTGTGTGTGTGTGTGTGTGTGTGTGTGTGTGTGTGTGTGTGTGTGTGTGTGTGTGTGTGTGTGTATCAATATTTCTAGTTTAAGGACTATGTCAAGTAATAGATTTAGTATTTTTGTGTACGATGCAGTACGTGATGTATGTGTATTAATGTTTTTTTGCAGTGGTACTGTGAGGGAAAGGGTTTTTGGTAAGGTAATTTGTAAGGTTAGTGTTAGGGGCAGTGTCAGGGTCCGATTTAGCCACGAGTAAGGTAGTACAAGGCTGTGGTGCTCTTAACCACTGACCCCAAACATTACCATAAAACAATCTGTTATTGTTTGCAGTATCACTATTCAGACAAGTTCCACCTGCACTGTTAGATTTGAGGGCTTTTTTGTTGTTTTTTTCAATTGGGAAAGAAAAGCAAGATCAGTGTAGGACTGATATTTTTTATTTTTGAGACTAGTTACTTTCTGCATGCAGACATCATTTTCGAGGTTTCATTATATTTTTATTTTTGAGACTAGTTACTTTCTGCATGTAGACATCATTTTCGAGGTTTCATTAACCTCCCCAATACAAGCTGTAAGGCTGGCATTGAAAAGGCCCTTCTTTCACTGTGTGGTATTTTGTGATTCATAGACACATTAACTGCAATGAGGATAGACTGCATTACTAGCTAATTTGCATGTCTATAAATCACAGTTAACTGCTGTAATGTGCAGATCAACACTTCCAGAAGTGGTTAAATGTGGCAGACACATTGTGTAAGCACAGGCGCCCTCCCATGTACATTTTCACCCAGTACAACATACCCCTTATCTGTCCTTGCAGTCAGAAAGTCCATGATGTCTCCTCTTTCCTCACCAAACATCATGGAGGATGAAAAGTTGTCAGTACTGCCAGAAAATACACCTCCTAGCCAATTGTACATGCAAGCAAGGGCACCAGCTGCTCATGAGTTGTGAGGCTGTCACTCTCCTTCTTACAACACTTCCTGTTTCATAATTTATATACAAAAACTAACTTCTCAGTGAGCGCCGTGGGGTAATGCAGGGGGATTTGATATTGAAGGGTCATGGTTCATACTAATTTCCATTGTTGGTTGGGCAATTCTATGAATCTCTTGGTGCATAGATGCTTTCCTGAAGACAGTTATGTTGTAGAAAGCACATGGCTAATTAGCATATGGTCATCCCCCAGACTACCTCATTAGTATATAGCATGGTCAGGGAGATAGTCCAAGGTGGCACTGTACATCATATTGCAAAAGCACTTCATTAGTGCAGTCTTTGAATTTGAAAAGGTTACCTCTTGTACACCTCTCTAACCTTTATAAACTCTCACCAGTGTGTTCTGTTTCCCAGTTTCTGCACATTAAGATTAATGCATATAATCATTATTTACACACACACACACACACACACACACACACACACACACACACACACACACACACACACACACACACACACACACACACACACACACACACACACACATTTATATACACTTATTGTCCATTCAAAACTTGTTCTGAGACTTTAGTACGTGCTGGCATTTGCATATTTGTTTGCATATTTGTGTGTTTGCTTATTTATTTAACTTTTTATTGTCATCATTGTTTTCACTGGTTTGAGGCCCATTATAACTGAAAGTCTGGGGAGAAATGTTCCAACTACAAAGGTACTATGAAATCCTTTGTTTATATAAGCAAATAAGATTATCACAGAGGGAGAATTGTTAGATGGCAGTTCCAGGTTAATGTTTTTGTGACTATGTAATGCATATCTGTCCCTTTAAAAATATTTTTTATCTGTATTTCTATGCTGCAAGTTAAGACATGTGCTAAATGTCAGACACCCTTAAATATCTGACTGAATGTATTGCACAAAAACACTTTCTTTTAATACTCCAATAACCAGAATGCTGTTAAAGCTAGGATTGTGCTTAGAATAGTACACATTACAGCAAAAAAAAAGTAAAAAAACAATACAGACGTATAACAATTTCCTCGAACTGCATATCAGAAAATTCTAGGTCTGATTCTCTTGGCTAACTGTGAATTGTTAGTCTGACACAGATGGGAATTAGATGTCTTGCACTACATAATTAATTCCAAACAATGACATTTCAAGTCTTACTGTGTCAGGAAATGATAGACAATAATTTAATACGTTTTTAGGGTAGTCCATAAGAAACATCAGTTTGGGTTTAACAAAGAATTTCAGCATTAGAAACGTTATGGACAAATGGAAGCCTTCATTTTTGCAAATGATAGTAATCAAAATGTACTGGTAGTCCGAGATACATTTTCAAATGGGTTAAAGTTATTTAATTTACTTATTTGTTCATTTATTTTTGTTTACTTGGGTAGTGCAGTGATCAGTATTGACCAATTTCAGGTCCATACACTATAATAATTCCCGGAATATTCTACCCACATGCACAAGAAGATGTTATTATTCTGAAATTACAAAGGACTAGAAAGGATTACATTTTTGTGGGACAAATTTAAATTCAGATTTAGACTTTTTTTCACATGGGTTCAGAGATATGTGATTGTCATAAATTCTGTACCAGCTGTTCAAGATACCACAATGATTTGGACGAAAGAGAATAAAATATTTGAGAAACACTGTTAAGACTGTAGCAGAAGCTATTAACTATTTCAGTATGAGGGCTATATATTTTCTGGGGATAGTAGGGTTATGTGGGTAAAGGCTGATTGTGGTTATGGGTAGCTGGGATGGTAAATGTGGATGACAGCTGATCATAGCATTTAAGAGCTGATTAGAAGTTAAGCCAGATAGGTAAGTGTATTCTTTGGGGTACTGTTTCTCTGCTTTTGTTCATATTTTAAATAAGTAGATAGGAGAATGATCATAGGATGTATTATATGAAGGATGAGCGGAATATCTATGCTTTATTGCATATTAGTCCTTCATTTTTTGTTACTAGACAATACATCTAAGCGAGTGTCTTATCTGTACACATTTAATGGTGATTAAGGTATACAGTAGCGCAAAAGCCAGAATTAAATGAAACTAAAGTTGCAAGAAAGAAATATAACACTTCTGCAGCCAACAAAGGCAATATGTGGTGTTTCAGTAGATGAAAGGAAGGATAAAAACCTTTACAGTCCACACGGCTGCAATGAAAATTTGGAAAACACTATTTACAGTTAGTTTTAGAGAAAGAATTAGTTATCAAGAGTTGCTATGAAGGAATGAGCCTTTCTTATCACCAAAGACCTGAGTAGTGACAATGATTAGGAGTCAGTACAGAACGAAGAACAAATTCAGAAGTAATCACAGACAATTAGAAATAATTTTCAAATATTATTTTTGTTAACCTTCAGATGCTGACAGCATAATAAAATGTGAATTAAAATGCATTTTCTGCAATAAAATAAATTTGTCACTGTAATTATTCTCAGTATTTATGAAATGTAATCCACCAGTTCTTTTTTCAAATCACCAGTTTTAGGGAGGGTTTAGGAAGGACAGAGCTAAATTTTGAGTCAAAATCAAGGACATTTACGGGGCATGAGTGTGAGTTGTGCTATTTAATTGTAAGTGGCAATGACTTAATTTTTCAGTGGGATTTGCTTCTGTGGATGTAAATGTGGTAATGGTGGAGGTTTTGGGATGAAGGTAGGGCAGAGGAGCAAATAAATTAGACTAGACAAGGCCCCATACAGCTTCCGCAACAAAACATCATCACTGTAAAAAAACTTCACAATAAAGATTTGCTTTATACTGTGCTTAAAACACTATTGTCTACATTGTAAACAGAGGAATAGGTGATTTTCAGGGGTGCGGGACTATACAGGTACAATGCCTTTGTTCTCCAGCAGTGATTGGTTGATCTCACGTAATGTAACTATAAGAAGACTACCATTAAAATATTGCAAAAAACAATCTGTCAGCACTAGTAGGAATATAACTTTTTATTAGAATGAATGCTGCATGAAAAAAGTACTTTGAACTGTAGTTTTAATAACTGGAGTCTCTTAACCTCATGGCACAGACTTCTTTTCAGAGATTCTGAAACATGATATATCGAGGAATGGACAGCTGTATGTCCCACCACCGATTTTATAACAACACTTGCTTGAAAAAGGCACCTCATACTGATTATATGATACAATGAAGGTGCAAGCCCCAGGTATGAACATTACCAGCCCAGATAAGAATTAACATCCTTACTTAGAACAACTGCTACATGAAAACTCACCTTGCACTGTGCTATTAATGTATGGATTGCATTTGACTTCCTTTCGCTGACTTGTTTTCAGTGATGTTGACCCTGAACTAGGTGGACAAACTACCATTTACTTAAAAAAACATTATTGCATTAAGAGGAGATTTATATGTGATTCAAATAAGTGGGCTTGGTTAAGCTGTTAGCACTGACTTGTTTGCAATGATGATACCTGACGTGGGTGGCATACAGTTCTAGCAGGTGCTATGACTCAGTTTAGAACAGCTGTTGCACTGGACAAAACTCACTTTTTACTGTATTACTAACGTCTGGAGTCTCTTCACCTCCTAGCACTGACTTGCTCTCTGTGATGTTGATGTCTGATGTGTGTGTGTGTGTGTGTGTGTGTGTGTGTGTGTGTGTGTGTGTGTGTGTGTGTGTGTGTGTGTGTGTGTGTGTGTGTGAGGTGCGCAGGCCCAGACCCTACTACTTGATGTGTGAAAACACAGAATTTCCATAAGCAATCAATCTTTGAATATCTCCATGATCCTGAAAAATCAAAAAGCTACAAAGTTGTGTGGACAGTGTAACAAATGTAAACAAAACAGAAATTTTGAGTGCTTCATGAGCCATGGGTTTCAGAAATTAAATATAACTCCACATTTAGTATTATACTCGTGACTTTTTTTGTTTCCGCTTAACATATCGTAGTTTGCATATGAGATACATGGCTCATAATGGCCACTTTCAGAATATAATGGAATGGCACTTAACACATCTGATCCCCGTTTGAGATACATAGCAGGGTAACATATGCTAACATAATATGATTAACATATTCCTTAACTCACATGCACTGTTTTGCACACATGGCACCGGCGACTTTGCAGTACTACTGAGTTTAAATACTTGCTGTCATTATAGACAAACACTAGTAAGGTGCTGTTATTGCTTTTAACAGGTTTTCTGAGTTGTGTGCCTAATTGTAAACTCAGGAAATAACCCCAGATGAAACTACATATCATTACAAGACTGATATGCATGTGCACCGCTGTTAACAAGCTGTTTCCTGTAGTCCATGGTGTAGCGATTGATTCCTTCCCCCTCTTTTGCCTCCATTGGCCTACTGTGTGACTGTGAACAAGTCACTTTACAAGGGCTGCCTGTGAAAAGGGTCACTTTGATTCACTGTCTTGTCCTGTTAACAAATATATAAAAATACCTTTCCCAACACAATACAATACAGAACACTGAATAGTCATACATCCACTTGCTTTTCAGATGGAGGACTAAATTGAAGACCCCCCCCCCACACACACACAAAAAAATACACAAACACATGAAGGACATTCACACATTGGAGAGAAGGCATCCATTCCAGGAATGAACCAGATGACCTTGCACTGTGAATGCTAAGTACTGCATGCATCATTGCATTGCCCTTTGATACAGAACACTCACACGTGATTTTATCACTTGCATACATGGATGTTCGGTTCTAGTAATATACTGAGCAGTACTGGTGACACCTACTCAACATGATGTTGACAAATGGAACCGTCCAGAAAACCCAGAGCATTAGAACTGCATTCATGTACATGGCAGTGCTACTGTTCATCTGCATTCCTCTGCTGTGGTGAGAGAGAAGGTTTATAGCACTGAAAATGAAAGTGCTCTAAAATAATTGAAACAAGGAGACACGTTCTTTTATTATCCTTTTACACAAACTCTGATGAAATGTTCAGGTACCATAAATCCAATAAAAGTCCAAAGTCAAACATATTTTAAAGTACTATTATCCAGATGGCACTTTAATCTACTTCTGCTATTTTATGCAGCGGCTGTGAGATTTGATAAAGGTGATTGTCCAGCTCCACTTCAATAAACACATCACACCAAATGACATTTGACGACCTTTATTAAACTTCCATAAACATAGTTTCATAGGTAGGTACTAGGCTATCTGCCCGAGGGCATTTATAAGTCTAGCCAGAGTGTGTCGTCTTTCACCACCCCATTGATTAATTAACTGATCCTCTGTCAAGCAGAGCCAATGAAGTGATCCCAGGGGTGTATTTTCTGTTATCCATCCACTCGTCAAGGTTTCTCTTGAAGGGTGTTAGTGAGGGGCTCTGCCTAATGTAGTTTGGAATTTGGTTCCAAAGCATGGAGAGTCTCTATGACAGGAATCTATCCCTCCAGCATGTTCTATTTATTGTTGTGGTGAGGTTTAGCTCACTAGCTGGACAATCACCTTTATCATATCTCACAGTGACTTGGATTTCTTTAGGTGGAGCATGTCCATCAATTCTGAGTTGGACATGGCTTTGTAAGTCAGGCAGAGATCATCTCTGAGTAAGCAATATGCCACTGACTACAGCTGGAGTTTTGTCAGTCGGGCTGCATATGTTTGAGGCCAGTAATCCTCTTGGTGAAGTACTTTTGTGGTCTTTCCAGCTGTTGAAAGTGTCTTGTGAGGTACATCCCAAATGGGGTATTGTACTCTATGATGGGTCTGATGAGCAATGAGTAGAGGGGCACTATAACCTCTTTATTTCTAGATGTAAGCCCTTTAGTAATTAGATGGGCTACATAGAAGGATTTCCTTACTACTTTGGCAATATGATTGTCAAAGGAGAAATTACTATCTACTTGGGTCCCCAGATCTCTTATTACTTCTTCTGTATTAAGGGGGCTGCCACCTATGTGGTAATTCGTGGGTGTTTTGTTTTTCCCAAATGAGATGACTATGCATTTTTTGGCATTTAGCTTGAGGCAATGACTTTGACACCAGGTTCAGTAAGGCCCTTTTGGAGGATGTCCGTGTCAGCAGGAGAGTCAATTATGGCTCCCAGTTTGCAGTTATCAGCGTACTTGGTTAGCCATAGTCCTCCTGTGTTTGCCTGTACTTCTGAGAAGTATATGCTGAACAGTAAAGGTCCCAGGACTGAGCTTTGTGGGACACCACTTGTGACTGGTTTAGAGTCGGACCTGGATCCCGCTATTCTTACTGTGTGAGTTCTGTCTGTAAACCAGTTGGCAACCCATCTCATGATGTAGGAGTTTATGTTCAGGCTGGTGAGTTTTTCTGTAATACTCGAGTGGGGAATGGTGTCAAAAGCCTTGGCGAGGTCAAGGTAGGCTGTGTGAACCACCTTTCCTTCATCTATGGCCTTGGTGACTGTCTCGAAGAAGTCAACCAGATTTAGTAGGCATGATCTGCCCTTAACAAAGCCGAACTGGGTCAGGTCAAGTGTTTGGAGGTTCCCAATGTCTTTGTTAATGAGTTCCATGATGATGCACTCCATAGCCTTGCAGACCAGGCAAGTCAGGCTTATGGGGTGATAGTTACCAGGGTCAGTTGTGGCCCCCTCCTTTGTGGAGTGGAATAACCGTTGCTATGCGCCATTCTATGGGCACATAGCCAGTGGAGAGGCTGAGGTTGAACAGTGTGTTTAGGTGGGGGGTTAGTTCATTCTGTACTTCGTGCAAGACGCAGCCTGGGACACCATCTGGCCCCATTGACGCTGTGTTTTTTGCTTTTGAAAGGGTTGTTTTCACCTGTGTGTCTGTGATTTCCGGGACACTACACTTTTCCGGTATTGTTGTGGTCCCTTTTGGGGGTGAGAGAGGGGTGAAGTTTGCACTGAATCTATCTGCCAGGATGTTGGCAATATCAGTAGGTTCAGTATATTTTGTGCTATTTTGCACTAGTTCAGTGCATATCTGCGAGTTGCCAGTTAGATTCTTAACATAGCTAAAGAAGGCTTTGTGGTTATCTTTTGAATCCTTGGCAATTTTTCTTTTGAAGTTAGCCTTAGATGATTTTATGAGGGACCTTAGTTTCTTACTGATACTGATCAGGGATGTCTTTCTTTCTTGGGATTTGATTTTTTTCTGAACTAGTTTCCTCCTTCTTTTATATAGCCTGTTTATGGCAGGGGTCCACCAGACTGGTTTCCTTCTCTTAGAGGAGTGAGTCTTGTTTTTGCTATGGATGGCACGATCTATGCATCTTTGTAGGTGCTCATAGAGTGCATTTGTAAAGGTTTCTGCATCTTGGGCAGCATTATCCTTTAGCGTGGGGGCTGTGAAACGTACCACCTCTGTCTTTAGTAAGGTGAAGTTTGCTTTAGAAAAGTTTTTTACTGTGGTTTCCTTAGATAGTGTGGTGGTGGGGTGTGGACATCCAGAGTGATTAGTTTATGGTCTGATCTAACCAGTGACGGGTTAACCTCTGGTGTGGAAAACCTGTCGCCCATGTTGGTGATGACCAGGTCCTATATGTTTTCACCTCAGGTAGGGGAGTTTACCAGCTGATCCAGGGCATTTGAGTTGATGAATTCCAGGAAGCGCTAGGCCTGGGAGTTTGTACTTGAGTAGTTTTCCCAGTAAATGGTAGGGTAATTGAAATCGCCCAATATCAAGGTGTTCGGTAGGACCTTCATGTTTTCCAGTGTCTCCAGAAAGTTGGAGTGGTGGTCTTGACCTGGAGGTGTAGGTATCCTTGATGAATATGGATACACCCCCTCCTTTTGTGTTTCGGTCTGTGTTCTGTGGCCGAAATGTGTGGTATGAGTTGTAGCCCATTAGTGCTGGGGTGCTCCTGGAGCCTTGAACCAGGTTTCAGTTACTGCACAGATGTCGACATTCTCCATACTAAGGAGTGCTCTGAGCACGTGCATTTTGAGATTTAAACTCCTGGCATTGAGTAGCATAACTCTCAGTTTTTTGTTAATTGTACTGTTTACGGAGGTGGGTTTGACTTTTGAGCCTTTCCTAAAAAAAGGAACTATGGGGGCAGCAGGAGCCTTGGCCAGTATTCGAAAGCCTAGGGGTGACAGGTACAAGCTTTCTCTTGCAAAGCAATGCGGCTTGTCGAGCATGTTGTCCCAGGCTGACAGACACTGGATCCCCTTTGAATGACACCAGAAGCTTAGCCAATTGTTGAAATTGATCATTTTTTCTTTATACTGAGCTCTCATTCTTGGGGAGGGCAGGATGATACTCAGGGTCAGGGTCATACCAAACTGGGCTACATGATCAGAGAGCTCTTCCATGTCTCTTTTCATGTAGTCCAGGGAGGTACGTCTCAGGTCATTCACATGACATGACAACATGATTATTAACCAATATTTATTAATTTCCACCAAGCATGACATATGTGAAGATAACATCCATGTAACATAAACATAGTACAGGACAGCGTAACTGACCCCATTCATCCTGATCAATAAGCATCATCCATACCTCTGCTCACTTACTATGAAGCAGCGTACCACACTCACTTCAGTTACCATTTATTGAATTGCCACCAACCTAATAAGCTGCTCAGCTTGCTTAATTACTTATCAAGCAGCGCAACTGCTCACTTGAACATCCAACACCAGAGGGGGAACAAAAGAGGGCAAGCCTGCCCATTTTCTCCACCCTACACAAATATAATAGGCACTAACCCCACTAATAAAAAAGGGAGGGAGGGCAGGTAGCAAGTTAACGCCAAAAATGTGACTCCTACTCCAGACACCCTTGCCAAAAATCCCTTAAGTCCCTCCCTAATCTTACCTCATTTCCTCCAAAACTTCCCTCCTAATTATTTAACCCTATCCTCCCCTTATCTTTCTTGCTTCCAAGTACTCCATCTAACCCCACCTGAAGATGTCCCTGGACAAAATAGTCTGTTCCAAACTACATTTGTCCAGGTCCACTTCAATAAACACATCACACCGAATGACATTTGACGACCTTTATTAAACTTCCATAAACATGATTGTTAACCAATATTTATTAATTTCCACCAAGCATGACACACATGAAAATAACATGCATGTGACATAAACATAGTACAGGACAGCTTAACAGACCCCGCTTATCCTGATCAGTAAGCAGCATTCATACCTTCGCTCACTTACTATGAAGCAGAGTACCACCACTCACTTCAGTTACCATTTATTGAATTACCACCAACCTAATAAGCAGTTCAGCTTGCTTATTTACTTATCAAGCAGCACAAACACTCACTTGAACATCCAACACCAGAGGGGGAACAGAAGAGGGCAAACCTGCCCCTCTTCTCCACCCACCAGCCTGACCAGGGTGTTGCCCCTCTCTCCACCAGAAATTCATCATCTCAACAGTATTAAGGTATAAGGCCAAACATCATTCGGTGCACCCCTTCCCCTTTAACCCCAACTGAATCCCTGCCAACACCTCCTAACCCTATCACATGACTAATAGAAACAGTCAATTACCTAAACAGCTGAACAAACCACTGACCCCTCACTTATGCTAAAGTGACAAACCATCCTCCTAACCTAGCAAAACAAACCTCATAACCTAGCATGACTACAGCACGATTTAATTATCCCCTACCTCGCAACCAATGGAAATCTCACAATGATTATAAGGGCATTACCAGCCACTGGACCAGGAATACTAAACCAACTGTTACTGAAGCCATCTACAGGCAATTGCATACCATCATGCCACATTGCAACCCCATGGTACTGCCCCATTGAAAATAGCCAAATTAAATCTCTTTAAAGGTTTCCCACAAACTAACCCCCATTAGCAGCATAACCCAAACATCATTCGGTAATAACAGTAACCCAGCCGTCACCTCCCAACTCCCCATCACATAAACAGCAAAATTATTCAGTTACCTAAACAGCTAAAAGCAAACCACTGATTCCACTCCCAAGCTAAAACAACCATACCTCATAACCTAGCACCCAAACTTAATTACCCAAAACCATCCTACAAACATTTCCTAATGACTCTCAGTAATTACCATCCACTAAACAACAAGGCACTGCATACCCTCAAGTCAGATTGCATCCCCATTAACTGCCCCATGAATACAATAATCATATGAAATCTCTTTTAAAATTCCACTTAATAAAATATTACCATCACACCAACTACCCATTATAAACAGTCACCCACTTAAACCTACATCATGGCCTGTAGCAGTATGGCCCTAAATGCAACAGGCAAAATTAACAAAACAATATACCACCAAACTTGAGAATGGCCCATGCCACCAAGTCAAACAAGGTCTATGTCATGCCATCATCATCCAGCACATAGTGAATCAACCCAACCCAGTCTCTCCTGAAACTGCAGTACTCAAAGCTGAATACACATACCCAACCCCCACCTATCTAACAAGCCTAACTTACACAATGAAACCCGCTAAACCCTTACCCCTATGTCATGCCATCACCATCCAGAACGTAGTGAATCAACCCAACCCAGTCTCTCCTGAAACTGCAGTACTCAAAGCTGAATACACATACCCAACCCCCACCTATCTAACAAGCCTAACTTACACAATGAAACCCGCTAAACCCTTACCCCTAATGGATGCAACATTACCCTGCCCATTCCATTGAAGACCACCATTACCCAACCCATTACAAACAATACCCCCACTACCCATACAACAGTGGGAAATGCAATCCTGATGCTTCCCGCAGAAGATCAAACAAAACAAGACATCGACCTTGTGACTGCAGGGAAGAAAATGCAAAACACAAGCAACTCCGTATTCAGCCGCACACCTCAGCGTGATCTGTAAAAGAAAAGGCGATAAATATTCTAAATATGCATAATGCAATTTCCTAATGACATTATGCCCCAAGCATCAATGGCAGAAAATGCAGCCACTATCAGATGCAAAAACCCATGAAAGTTACTGATACCCATGCGAAACAAACAAAACATTGCATTAAAATTCCTGTTTGCTAAATAAAATCAGTCATCAAAATCCTGCCCCATCAATTTAACCAAACTGGCATTGCCCTACTGTAAGCCTCCCACATAAAAGGTGCCCCACACTCTGCAAAACAAACCTTTAAACCTCAAACCTGACTCCTTGTGTAACCGGAACACACTAGCCATACCACTGCTATATTAATCAGATGAAAATAACTCCTAATCCCGAACTCCAACTAAAAAACCCACTCCATATTGCAGTGAAAGTCCAAATATTCAACCCCCCATCCTCCAGGTCACCCATGCAAGTAATGATAGCAAATGAACTTTCTTATCTGACTGAACTGCCGTACCTTGTTCCCAACCCCCCAATTAATTAAATCTGTCCATCAAACTCTTTCCCAAACAAAAGCCAACAAACACCACTTTATGTCAAAACAAAACACCACCTTGGTCCTCTTCAAACAATTTGAACTGAATGAGTAGCTGCAACTTCCACCCAGGAGTTCTACCCCTTTCAGTCTTGGTCAAGGGCAACTGGAGCAACCCATGAACATAAGGTTGAAGTGAGTATAAGAGTTGAGGACAATGCATTGCTCTGAGTTATGCCTTGAAACTCCCCTGCAACCTTCCTCACCCTTCAGTCCCCATTTCCTTCAGGTTACTGAGCAACACCCAAAGTAGACATCCTAGTGTAATCATGCCACTTTCTGGATCTTTGGCCAACAAACTCTGAGCTTCATCATCTGCGGCTCACTGCGCATCACTGTCAGCTGAACTACCCAACACAGAACCATAACCATAACTTGCAAAGTAAAAACAAATGTGAATCTTGTGACGTAAAGTTACAGAAGAAAGCCCTAAAAGACTTGGAAACAAGGTCAAAGACAGGGCAATTTAAAGTAGCATCCTTAAACTAGAGCTTCTCCTAACCTTTGGATGTCCTAAACTATAAATGGTCTTAAATCCAAGCCCATTCCCACACATTCTGTACCAGTTAAAATGTAGTACATTCAGTCCTTTTGCCTTTAACTCTTACTCCTAATTGGTATTATTTTAGCTAGTAATACTAGAAGTGACATTTGTGCACTTCAGTCTGGCATACCTTACTGGGCAGCCATGGTGGTGCAGTGATTAGCATTGCCACCTCACAGCAACAGGTTCTCTGGTTTGGCTGGGGTGCCTTCTGTGCGGAGTCTGCATGTCTCCCTGTGGTCACATGGATTTCCTCCTGGTGCTCCGGTTTCCGCCCACATCGCAAAGACATGCTATAGGTGGATTTGATACTCTAACTTGGCCCTAGGTGTATGTGCCTTATGTGGAAGGTTGGGTGCCGGGCTGGCAACTCGACACCGTAAAACTCCACTGCCAATCATGAGCAGACGAGTAGCTGCGACTGGGGGGGTGGCCTAATGGTTAAGGTGTTTGCCTTGCAAGCACAAGGTGCAGGGTTTGAGTCTCACAAGGGATAATTGGCTAGGCTTAAAATGGCTCGCAAAGGCAGTTAGCTTAGTACTAATCTATGAACCTATGAACCTATGATGGATGATCCACTGTGGCGACCCCTAACTGGGAAAAGCCGAAAGAAGAAGTCTGGTATACCTTACTGCAAACCACCTCAATAAAACCAATGTGAAAACCGATGCTCTTATTAGTAATATCCCCCAGTAAGCATTCAGCTTGGTATCTACCCAATACTGGTGCTGCATTAACATGAATATTCTGAAGGGTATGAAGTCTGTCACTATTTCCTAACTTCAGTTATAATGCCCAGCCAGTAAACATTCTGATGAATAGTCAACCCCTGTAACCATCCATCCTTCCACCCTCAACACCCCCCCCCCCCCCAGTTCGGAGTTAAGGTCAGTGTGTCACTTCCCCAATCCTCTCACCCAAAAATTTACACCACCAGGAAATGAACACTGTCACAGTATCTCACTGTTATCATTCACCTGCACCTACCTCCAAGCCGGGAATTAGCTGCATTATTTTAATAGAGCCATCCTTCCGGTGTTCAACCCCAGCTACAGCAATCTACTAATCATAACACATTTATGTTGTTCTAAGGACTGGAAAGGAACTCTTACCCCTAATATGCAGTGTACACTTCCTGCAAAAGCTATAGATTTATAAAATAGGGTGTTATCTTAAAGAAGAGCATTGAGATTTTGTTATTAAATGTTCAACTTCTCTGTCCTTTTTCACCCTATTTAATGTCCCTGCTATGAATAAACAACAATACAGCATGTAAAATGTTTTAAATTTACTGTTTTTCTCCACTAGAACAGTACCTTACTGTACTGTGGTGGTTTCACTTTCCAAAAAAAAAAAAAAAACTTTTATTCCCCCCTGACAAAGCATGCTGCAGTCTCCAGCTCATTGAACTAAAATAACAAGATCTGTGTTAATATATATTTTCTGAGGGATTTGACGTCTGAAACTTACATGTATGTCATTATTCAGTGATCTACTCATCAGCTCATCCCTGTTTTTTGAGAAGACCACAACTTTTATGAGGAATAGCCCAAAATTTGAGGCAAAATCTGAACCGTTGAGAGGTATGACATCCACAAAGCTTCCTACAACTTAACCTGACATGTTGACCAAATCATTTGCATTGGTATGAGTTACTTGAAGAATCCATAGTTCACAGTTCCACTGTCTGCCTTATTCATACTAAAAAAATTTTTTTTTTTTTATAATCTGCAAAATGCCACACCAATATCATCAAAAGTTCTACAATGAAGTGACACTTCCCCTTACACTGCACCTTGCAGGGAGGCACAGATGACATCTTACTGCCCACAAAAAACAGTCACAGTTCTCCCCTTTCACTGCAAACCCAGACATCATGTGTATATCTACCAAAACAAGGGCCCAAAACCAGAACAAATTCATATCTGTCTCGCACAACCCAAAACTCAGTCCATACCTCTCAACCTCTTAGAGCAAGAAATCTGGAACAAGCCATCAATAATGGGGGACCAAAGGCCAAAAAATAGGCACACTTTTTAAATATTTCTCTTACAAACTTTCAAGAAAATTGACTCATCAATACCCGCACGACTTGCAAGCCAGTGCAGATATGAAGATTTACCTTGTCGAGTGTTAAAATGAAGTCAGCCAATCTGTCTCAGGAATCAAACCAAAAAATCTTTTGCTATGGGCAACAACAAACCACTTAACCATCTGTAATGAAACCCACCTCAGAGAACACAATTAAATGCTGGAACGCACAAGCAAAGCAAAGCCCCCCACCAGAGAAACTCTGAAACTTATATGTACGCCCTTAACACGGTTGGAATACCAGCTTATGCTTCCCCTGTAATTGTTTGAAGGGCACGTAGTCTGCAGGGCAATTGCCTGTCATAATGTTTAAACCTCGATCAAAAGAAGGCACCCCACCCCATCAATGTATATTCCTGCACCAGTTGAAAACTAAAATTGAAAAGACTGCTATTTGTGACTCATCAATACATGTAACAAATCAGTAGAATACATGAAATAACTATTGTCCCGTAATAGTTATTATTGTTCTCACACAATATGACAGTTGAGAGATATGATGGCCCTACTTCTGACCGTGAGCCACCACGCATGCACAGTGACACCCATCCACCACCTGACTCAGAGCCCGTGAAAACCACTGGCTGTGTCGGCTGAGGAAAATCTTCACAGAATGGGCATGATAGACTGCCCTTACCAATGAAACCCACGCAATCAAGCCCTTACACTCGTATGTGTGCTTTCATGAAATTAAGGCTACCCCAGCTATAGTGTAACTATCTGAGCCTGGCGAAAGAAAAATTCCAGTAAGATATATATATATATATATATATATATATATATATATACACTGCCTCCATATAAACTCTCAGACTTTTCAGGACCAGCTGAACTACTATGAAGCTGAAAATCTCTACTATAAAACACAAACTCAAAGCCAATTTATCACATGTTATTGCCAAGCCACAATACATACAACGCAGAGCCTGTGACACTACCAAAACTGCAGACTTCAGTATTCAGCAAGTTAACCCTCCGAGTTGTCACTCAATTCATCAGAAGACTACAAAATTGTAAAGAACATCACTCATCTGTGCCCCATGGCCAGACACATTACCCCTTTCAGAAACTGAAGCTATGAGGCTATGCAGAGCCTCTGACACCTCACCAAAACTGTAGAGTCATTGGGTCTATATTATATTCTCGAAAAGCTGACAATGTTGAATCTGACATTGTCGACACAAGAATATTGAATGCTCAGAATCTCGAGCGTGTAAATGGAAATCTCTGTAAGGGGAGATTTCCATTTACTGCAATGTAGTGCAGTTTTGGAGTTGGTATATTTAAGTAGTGGGGATGACGCAGGTAGGCTTGCCCCCCTGCATAAACCACTTTTTCTTTTTTTTTTTTGTTGTCTTTTTATAAGGTTGATGTTTGAAGACATCGACCATATGGTGTCAACCATATGTTGTTCGATGTTTTCAAACGTCGATCTTATAATATAGACCTGATTCATCAATTAATGAGTTAACCATCTGAGTCATCACTAGATTCAACAGAAGACTACAAGATTATAAGGAATACCACTCACCCAAGCCCCGCATCCACTGCAGATCATTACTTAATTAATTAACCCTCTGAGCCACGACTACAATTTTTTTTTGAATTTATAAGGAGCACCACTCATCTGAGCTCCACAGCCAGCTACGAGGCCAAGAATATTGTGGGACCATAACGACTCAACAAGAGTAATATCTCTACCATAGCATGAACTTCTGAGGAGTATGAAGTCTGAGCTTATGCAACTGTATTTCATCTTCAGGAAACAGTAATATAGCAATAACCAACGCCTGGGTGTGGGTAATGCTGATTTACCCACGGTTGGTGTAGTTTGGTCATGAGGGCGTAGCATGAGTGGCCAAACAAAGACAACCGTGTGTAAATCCAGCATTACCCACACCAAGAAGTGGGTTATAGCTATTATACAATGGCATTATTTAAGAAAAAAAATAATTACTTTTCTTAAATAATTACATTGTATAATGCTTCCTTGCTGCCCTTCTGCAGCTGTGCGGTATTCTGTGGCAGTTCTGATGTACTGCACAGGCGTATGCTTATGCAGTACATCAGAGCTGTGGGCGGAAGTAACGGAGAAAGCAAGATCCGTTGCTTTTTTTAAAGCTGTCTCGCTATGTTAAACCCATTTAATATAGCGAGACACCTTTAAAAAAAGCAACGGAGAAAGGAAGATCTCAATTACTTTTTTTAAAGCTGTCTCGCTATGTTAAACTCGTTTAACATACCGAGACAGTGTGAAAAGCAACGGAGATCTTGCGTTCTCCATTGCTGTAAAAAAAAAGAGTTATACTAATGGAAAAAGTCCGGGTGACCGGACCTTTTTCCATTACTATAACTCTGATTTACAATGTGCATGCTGACCAATCAGCGTGTACATTTTGGAATATCAATGGGGGGTCATTGTATAATAAGCTAGAAACCACAGTGTTATGAACCCAGGCCAAGCACCCAAACAAACTGTATCCACAAAACAGAAAGTATATATAAATAATAAAAAAAAAAACAAACATAAAAAACTAGCCCCTGCCACTACTCCACAACCTGAAACAGGTATTCACAGTGTTTATTTGATACTGTTGCTCAACATCAAGCGAGCTACATACATGATTTTTATAAACGTTTATACATATTTATTTATATTCATGTTTGTATCTATACATGTTTATATTTATATATATTCACATATTTATATTTACATTTATACATTATATCCACCCATTTTTTATATATTCATATTTACATTCATATATGCCATGTCTCTGCTTCACTCAATACATGTGAAGTTTTTCAACAAGCGTAGTAATATTATGCTACTGTTTGATAGAATTTGACATTTCAGTATCTATTTCACATTAGCATTTTTGCACATATATCATATATCTACATGATATATTTGATACAGAGTTTTTAGTGTTTAGAATTTATATTTATCTTGTTTATAAGAAATGAATGAATAAGAGTTTTTAGGACATATTGTCTTATAATTTGCTGTTGTTGTCTTAAAAAATTTTTTCATTCTTTTTCATTCTTTAATTGTTTAATTTTTCATTCTCTAGTTGTCTAACTTTATCTTCTGATACAAGCAACAGTACCTGCCAGTGCACGGTCTGTTTAATTGAATGATTTTAACCACATGTTTTAAATTGGATTAATTAAATTAATTGATTGTTTTAGGAATGCTTATAAATATTTGAACTCAAAGATGTCAGTTGTAAGGATCTGAAGAAGCGTGTCTTGGTACACGTGAAAGCGCTTGTCTGTTTACATTAAATACATTTTCATCCATTTATTGTGGTGGTCGACTTCCAGTTTGTTTCTACAACCTGAAACAGTCCAACCAACCCCCACTAGTATTCGTACCTCACATAATAAGTATAACCATCACACCACACACCACTGCCCTAACTCTAATTAAAACAACACATTCACCGACTATCCCCTAGTCTTGAGAAGAAAACTAAATAAAGAAATACCTACATACAGGCTCTTGAGAAGAGAAATAAATAAAGAAATACCTACATACAGGCCACCTGCTACTAACCAGCACCCAGAGGCCTACCTTTCTCCTGGTATACCTACAGGTCGTCATGGATGTACTCTGCCTTTAGCAAGTTCAGTCCAAAAATGTGACTCATACTCCAGACACCCTTGCCTGAAACCCCTTAAGTCCCTCCCTAACCTTACCTCATTTTCTCCAAAACCTCCCTCCTACTTTCTACCTAACCCCACCTGAAGATGTCCCTGGACAAAATTGTCTGTTCCAAACTACATTTCACATGCATGGATGGCCAATGCATTGTCACATGTCTGCGTAGTTCATTTAATTCTAAAGCAGTGAGATCCATTTCAATGTTGTGGGTATTTCCTGCATGAAATCTGATTGTATTCATGAAATATGAGTAACAGAATTATATCATTTCTAAAGACATACGAGAAACATAAATGTAGATGTTTGCATTTGTATTTAGTAACTTTATTCATAAAATGCAGTAATTTGCTGAATATCTGTGTGGAGTTCTGGACACTTACTATAAACAAATGGTGACATTTAAAAATGGAAAGACCAAATTTTTGTGAGTCCCTAGAGAGACTAGTGTTTTGAATCAGGAGTTGTCTTTATGGTACAGTACTAACAGAATATTTGTGAGTGTATGATGGCATACAGTGGTAAACAATATGTACACAAGATCCTGTGAACAACATAGCATAACATAACATAACATAACATAACATAACATAACATAACATAACACAACACAACACAACACAACACAACATAACACAACATAACAAAACACAACACAACAAAACATAACACAACACAACATAACATAATATAATATAACATAACAAAACATTACACAACACAACACAACACAACACAACACAACATAACATAACATAACACATTGACCTGCAACTTGAACAGCACAATTTGTGCTTTTTAGTTCTTCATTTTATTAAAGCCTACATTTTAACAGAATTTCTCAGTGAACTTTTCGTTGTGGTGGAAGCCTTTTTTTCATTTTACTATTTTTGCCTATTAAGGATTCCTCTAGAGGTGGTTTTTGGTTTGGTTGTTTGTGTTTAAGTCTGAAATTACTGTCTCCATCCTATGTCACCCCACCAGGCTGTGTGATGTCACTCTCATAGATCTATACTGTCACTATATCCTGCAAGCAGTGTCACACCTACATGTAGCTATTGTACTCGTCATGCATGCTGTACATCCAATGACTCCCAACATTGGACACCCCTACAAGAGCACATGCATGCATGCATGCTCCTGTAGTCCTGTTCTGTCCCTGCCCCAGACTGCATCCAACCCCAGCAACACTGATCGTCACAGTACGTATTACAGATGTTTGTGACACAGTAGCTCCACACTACCTCTGCAAGATTTGATTCTTGATTACCCACAACCTTTTACAAGACTGTACAGTTACCTCATCAACTTCTTATTACGCTCATCCATATAATAGGTGTCCCAGGCTGCTATGTGTCTGGCATTGAGCAGCATTTTTCCTTCTCCAGGGATGATGCCATAATACAAACAAAAAATAATTGCTTTTAATAATTCACTTAGTTTTTGTTGTCATTCAGAGGGTGTACAATATCTATTAGTCTGCGAGGATATGATCGACAGACTACAATGTTTCACCAACAATGGTCAGCACCTGTCTCTTCTAGGCATTTTAATAATGACTAAAATCTTGTTCACCCCCCATGGTGCCATTTTTAGGCATTGTCAACCAGATAAACCATCCAAAGTTGCAAAACCAACTCAGAACTTTGTAAAGGTGATACTGCTGAATGCTAGGCAGCTAAACAACAAAATCCACTCCCTGCAAACTCTCATTCCTCTAGAGAATGTAGCCACTTATGTGGTTACTGAGACGCAGCTTAAAGCTGAGGAGAGCACCATGGCAGTGCAGAGCTATAATGCCTTCAACACATTTAGGACTGCTACTGCAAACAGAGGGACAAAAGGAGGTATCAAATTGTATAATATAATAATAATAATAATAATAATAATAATACAGAAATGAGGGTCGGGATTCAAATGATGGACATCATATGTACAAGTGATGTAATCAAGGTGGCAAAATGACCAAGAGTGTTTGGGGCTGGTATAATGGCTAAGCAGTTTACCTCACAGACACAAGTTATAGAGCCGCATTCTCTCCTTTGAGAGGTCAATTGGCTGGGCTTAAAAAAAGACCAACAAGGGCAGCTAGCCTAGCCCTTTCCTTTAAAGTATGACTAAACATATAAGCAGATATGTGGTAACATGGTGATGACCCCTTCTGAAAACCAGGAAGTTCTGGGTTACAGAACACTTAAATGTATGTAATAACAGCAGCTATAGCAAAGCAGCATGTTAGTGGCTGCTCTCAGGACTAATGCCCCCAACATGACAGGCCATAATTCCCTATGTGCAAGCATCTTACCACCAGAACCTAACATACTATCATTAGGCTGAGCAGTAGATTGTGGACTGCATCTGTGAGCATACAAGTACCATAGGACAGTTTGATGAATTGTGCTACTTATATGCAAAATCAATAGGGATACATGAACTACCCAACTCAGTGGACACTTAGCTATGTGTAGCTTTAATTATCCCACCTACAAGGACATTTTTGTGACTTGCTAGGAATTTTGCAGGTCTCAATACTTTATCCATCCTACCTGAAGTGAATTTTCAGTGACCTTAAGGGAACACAGTAAAAATTTTGCAGGCATGAGCCTCACATATTCTATTTCATGTATTTGACATTATGCTGTAACATGTGCAGTTCCCGAAAGATACAAGTATGAGGAACATCACTATGGTGGTATTCTATGAGAATTATCCCTTTGCTGGTATTCTTTGAGAATTATCCCTATGCTGGTGTTCTTTGAGAAACATCACTATGTTGGTGTTCTATGAAAATCATCACTATGCTGGTGTTGTATGAGAATCATCCCTACGCTGGTGTTCTATGAGAATCATCAATATGCTGGTGTTGTATGAGAGTCATCCCTATGTTGGTGTTCTATAAGAATCATCCCTACGCTGGTGTTGTATGAGAGTCATCCCTATGTTGGTGTTCTATGAGCATCATCACTATGCTGGTGTTCTATGAGAATCATCACTATGCTGGTGTTATATGAGAATCATCCCTACGTTGTTGTTCTATGAGAATAATCCCTATGCTGGTGTTTATTGAGAATCATCACTATGCTGGTGTTCAATGAGAATCATCCCTACTCTGGTGTTCTATGAGAATCATCCCTACGCTGGTGTTGTATGAGAGTCATCCCTATGTTGGTGTTCTATGAGCATCATCACTATGCTGGTGTTCTATGAGAATCATCAATATGCTGGTGTTGTATGAGAATCATCTCTACATTGTTGTTCTATGAGAATCATCCCTATGCTGGTGTTTATTGAGAATTATACCATGATCCCCCCAAAACGTCCACGCTGATTGGCCAGCGTGCCCGTTGTAAATCGAGTTATACTAATGGAAAAAGGTCCGGTCGCCCGGACTTTTTTCCATTAGTATAACTCGTTTTTTTTAAACACTGTCTCGCTATGTTAAATGGGTTTAACATAGCGAGACAGCTTTAAAATAAGCAACGGAGATCTCCGTTGCTTATTTTAAAGCTGTCTCGCCATGTTAAACCCATTTAACATAGCGAGGCAGTGTTAAAAGCAACGGAGAAAGCAAAAACTCCGTTGCTTTTTTATTGTCTCTCTATGTTAAATGAGTTTAACATAGCGAGACAGTTTTTAAATAAGCAACGGAGATGTCCGTTGCTTATTTTAAACTGTCTCGCTATGTTAAACTCATTTAACATAGCGAGACATAAAAAGCACCGCAGATCTTGCTTTCTCCATTGCTTTTGCCCACAGCTCTGGTGTACTGCGCAGGCGCAGTACATCAGAACTGCCGCGGATGCCAGACATCTGCGGAAGGGCAGTAAACAGGCATTATACTATGCCATTATTTAAGAAAAGTAACAGTTTCTTTTCTTAAATAATGTCATGTATAATATAATAACCACTTCTGGGTGTGGGTAATGCTAAATTTACCCACGGTTGGCTTTGTTTGGTCCTCGGGCGCCTCGGGACCAAACCACGCCAACCGTGGGTAAATTTAGCATTACCCACACCCAGGCGTGGGTTATTGCTATATCATCACTATGCTGGTGTTCTATGAGAATCATCCCTACGTTGGTGTTTTATGAGAATCATCCCTACGCTGGTGTTCTATGAGAATCATCAATATGCTGGTGTTGTATGAGAGTCATCCCTACGTTGGTGCTGTATGAGAATCATTCCTATGCTGGTGTTCTATGAGAATCATCAATATGCTGGTGTTCTATGAGAATCATTCCTATGCTGGTGTTCTATGAGAATCATCACTATGCTGATGTTGTATGAGAGTCATCCCTACGTTGGTGCTCTATGAGAATCATTCCTATGCTGGTGTTCTATGAGAATCATCACTATGTTGGTGTTCTATGAGAATCATCCCTACGCTGGTGTTCTATGAGAATCATCAATATGCTGGTGTTGTATGAGAGTCATCCCTACGTTGGTGCTCTATGAGAATCATTCCTATGCTGGTGTTCTATGAGAATCATCAATATGCTGGTGTTCTATGAGAATCATTCCTATGCTGGTGTTCTATGAGAATCATCACTATGCTGGTGTTGTATGAGAGTCATCCCAACATTGGTGTTCTATGTGAATCATCCCTGCGCTGGTGTTTATTGAGAATCATCCCTACACTGGTGTTCTATGAGAATCATCAATATGCTGGGGTTGTATGAGAGTCATCCCTACGTTGGTGCTCTATGAGAATCATTCCTATGCTGGTGTTCTATGAGAATCATCAATATGCTGGTGTTCTATGAGAATCATTCCTATGCTGGTGTTCTATGAGAATCATCACTATGCTGATGTTGTATGAGAGTCATCCCTACGTTGGTGCTCTATGAGAATCATTCCTATGCTGGTGTTCTATGAGAATCATCACTATGTTGGTGTTCTATGAGAATCATCCCTACGCTGGTGTTCTATGAGAATCATCAATATGCTGGTGTTGTATGAGAGTCATCCCTACGTTGGTGTTCTATGAAAATCATCACTATGCTGGTGTTGTATGAGAATCATCCCTATGTTGGTGTTCTATGAGAATCATTCCTATGCTGGTGTTCTATGAGAATCATCACTATGTTGGTGTTGTATAAGAATCATCCCTATGTTGTTGTTCTATGTGAATCATCCCTGCGCTGGTGTTTATTGAGAATCATCACTACGCTGGTGTTCTATGAGAATCATCCCTACTCTGGTGTTCTATGAGAATCATCCCTACGTTGGTGTTCTATGAGAATCATTCCTATGCTGGTGTTCTATGAGAATCATCAATATGCTGGTGTTGTATGAGAGTCATCCCTACGTCGGTGCTCTATGAGAATCATTCCTATGCTGGTGTTCTATGAGAATCATCACTATGTTGGTGTTCTATGAGAATCATCCCTACGTTGGTGTTTTATGAGAATAATCCCTACGCTGGTGTTCTATAAGAATCATCACTATGCTGGTATTCTATGAGAATCATCACTATGCTGGTGTTGTATGATAATCATCCCTATGCTGGTGTTTTATATGAATCATCCCTATGCTGGTGTTTTATGCGAATCATCCCTACGTTGGTGTTCTATGAGAATCATCCCTATGCTGGTGTTCTATGAGAATCATCACTATGCTGGTGTTGTTTGAGAATCATCCCTATGTTGGTGTTCTATGAGAATCATCCCTACGCTGGTGTTCTATGAGAATCATCACTATGCTGGTGTTCTTTGAGAATCATCACTATGTTGGTGTTCTTTGAGAATCATCACTAGGCTGGTGTTCTATGAGAATCATCACTATGCTGGTGTTGTATGAGAATCATCCTTACATTGGTGTTCTATGAGAATCATCCCTACACTGGTGTTCTATGAGAATCATCACTATACTGGTGTTGTATGAGAATCATCCCTATGTTGTTGTTCTATCAGAATCATCCTGATGCTGGTGTTCTATGAAAATCATCCCTACGCTGCCCTATGCTGGTGTTCTATGAGAATTATCCCTACAGTGATGTTCTATGAGAATGATCACTATGCTGGTGGTCTATGAGAATCATCCTTATGCTGGTGTCTTATGAGAATCATCCTTACGCTGCACTATGCTGGTGTTCTATGAAAATGATCCCTACGTTGGTGTTCTATGAGAATCATCCCTATGTTGGTGTTCTATGAAAATGATCCCTATGTTGGTGTTCTATGAGAATCATCCCTATGCAGGTATTCTATGAAAATCATCCCTATGTTGGTGTTCTATGAGAATCATCCCTTCACTGGTGTTCTATGAAAATCATCACTATGCTGGTGTTCTATGAGAATCATCCCTTCACTGGTGTTCTATGAGAATCACACATTTGCTGCTGTTCTATGAGAATCATCCCTACTCTGGTGTTCTATGAGAATCACACCTATGCTGCTGTTCTATGAGAATCATCCTTATGCTGCACTATACTGGTGTTCTATGAGAATCATCCCTACTCTGGTGTTCTATGAGAATCATCCCTATGCTGGTGTTCTATGAGAATCATCACTATGCTGGTGTTGTATGAGAGTCATCCCTATGTTGGTGTTCTATGAGAATCATCCCTACGCTGGTGTTCTATGAGAATCATCCCTACTCTGGTGTTCTATGAGAATCATCCCTATGCTGGTGTTCTATGAGAATCATCACTATGCTGGTGTTGTATGAGAGTCATCCCTATGTTGGTGTTCTATGAGAATCATCTCTACGCTGGTGTTCTATGAGAATCATCAATATGCTGGTGTTGTATGAGAGTCATCCCTACGTTGGTGTTCTATGAAAATCATCACTATGCTGGTGTTGTATGAGAATCATCCCTATGTTGGTGTTCTATGAGCATCATCACTATGCTGGTGTTCTATGAGAATCATCACTATGCTGGTGTTGTATGAGAATCATCCCTACGTTGTTGTTCTATGAGAATCATCCCTACGTTGGTGTTCTATGAGAATCATTCTTATGCTGGTGTTCTATGAGAATCATCACTATTTTGGTGTTCTATGAGAATCATCCCTACGCTGGTGTTCTATGAGAATCATCAATATGCTGGTGTTGTATGAGAGTCATCCCTACGTTGGTGCTCTATGAGAATCATTCCTATGCTGGTGTTCTATGAGAATCATCAATATGCTGGTGTTGTATGAGAGTCATCCCTACGTTGGTGCTCTATGAGAATCATTCCTATGCTGGTGTTCTATGAGAATCATCACTATGTTGGTGTTCTATGAGAATCATCCCTACGTTGATGTTCTATGAGAATCATTCCTATGCTAGTGTTCTATGAGAATCATTCCTATGCTGGTGTTCTATGAGAATCATCACTATGTTGGTGTTCTATGAGAATCATCCCTACGTTGGTGTTCTATGAGAATCATCACTATGTTGGTGTTCTATGAGAATCATCCCTACGTTGATGTCCTATGAGAATCATTCCTATGCTGGTGTTCTATGAGAATCATCACTATGCTGATGTTGTATGAGAATCATCCCTACGTTGCTGCTCTATGAGAATCATTCCTATGCTGGTGTTCTATGAGAATCATCACTATGTTGGTGTTCTATGAGAATCATCCCTACGTTGGTGTTTTATGAGAATAATCCCTACGCTGGTGTTCTATAAGAATCATCACTATGCTGGTATTCTATGAGAATCATCACTATGCTGGTGTTGTATGATAATCATCCCTATGTTGGTGTTTTATATGAATCATCCCTACGCTGGTGTTTTATGAGAATCATCCCTACGTTGGTGTTCTATGAGAATCATCCCTACGCTGGTGTTCTATGAGAATCATCACTATGCTGGTGTTCTTTGAGAATCATCACTATGTTGGTGTTCTTTGAGAATCATCACTATGTTGGTGTTCTTTGAGAATCATCCCTATGTTGGTGTTCTATCAGAATCATCCTGATGCTGGTGTTCTATGAAAATCATCCCTATGCTGCCCTATGCTGGTGTTCTATGAGAATTATCCCTACAGTGATGTTCTATGAGAATGATCACTATGCTGGTGGTCTATGAGAATCATCCCTATGCTGGTGTTTTATGAGAATCATCCTTACGCTGCACTATGCTGGTGTTCTATGAAAATGATCCCTACGTTGGTGTTCTATGAAAATGATCCCTACGTTGGTGTTCTATGAGAATCATCCCTATGCTGGTGTTCTATGAGAATCATCCCTATGTTGGTGTTGTATGAAAATGATCCCTATGTTGGTGTTCTATGAGAATCATCCCTATGCAGGAATTCTATGAAAATCATCTCTATGTTGGTGTTCTATGAGAATCATCCCTTCACTGGTGTTCTATGAAAATCATCACTATGCTGGTGTTCTATGAGAATCATCCCTTCGCTGGTGTTCTATGAGAATCATCCCTTCACTGGTGTTCTATGAGAATCACACTTATGCTGCTGTTCTATGAGAATCATCACTATGCTGGTGTTTTATGAGAATCATCCCTACGCTGTTGTTCTCTGAGAATCATCACTATGCTGGTGTCGTATAACACTACACATTTCCCTAAGATGGTGGTAGCCACTGACTGCACACGCATCACCATTACCCCCCACTAGGTCCCCTGGGTGTTAGATGTATCAACAAGAACATTTTCCACTCCCTTCATTGCAAGGTGGCTTGCAGTGCTCACAGTATCATCAACAATGTGTTTGTGGGGCGTTCAGGCAGGTCTCATGATTCTCATATATGGCACATGGCTGACCGGTACCTGCCTTTCCACAGGGCTGTCTACTCAATAGGTGCACTTAAACCTCAGTACAGAAAAACCTGTATAGTCACCATGCAATCAGATAGTAGGCCTCATACAATGATGTCACCACTGTGTGTTGCAGGGGATGCTGAAATGGATGATGACCCTACCCATCCCACCCCCTGTGCTCCATTCCCTGGCCATGGCAGAGGTTGCATAAAGTATTGTGCATGAAGACACCTCAAACATTGTGGGATGGATGTTTTGTGATCTTTATGGACACTTTCATTGCCTAGATGCATCCAATGGAACATTGTAATATTCACCTGAGATCTGCAAAGACAGATGCAAAACATGGTTCTATAACAACAGCTATAGCAGCAGGGAACCATCCCAGAAAGGCCTACGATATGTGGCAAAGCACTGGGCAGGCCAGTCAGAGTAAGAGCAGGTTACTGTGGAACCCCATTTGGATAAAGGCAGGTGCAGCATATCCTAGTACTGACAAGGAAGTGGTGTCTGCTCTATAGTTACGGGAATATCTCTCAACTATCCAGATGTTCATAGAATGTCCAGATCTTTCTTCATAGTTTTGGTTTGCTCTTCATAAAAATTGTGTTTTTCTGGCCAATCAATAAAAACTTGACTTAAATAAATAAATAAATAAACTAAATACAGATTGATTATAAAAATAAGTACATTAATAAATAGTATATTTATATTAAATAAAAAAAATAAAATTAGAAAATTGAAAAATAAAAAAATAAAATTAAATAAAAAAATAAACTAAATAAATACTGAGTTTCAGACTTCACATCCTTCAGAAAATGCTTGATAACACAAAGCCTTTTATTCTACCAACTTTGTAAGTTTATAAGAGAAATATTTAAAAATTCTCCGTATTTTTGGAGCTATTATTTTTGGCTTTATCCAGATTTCTCTTACTCACAAGTTGATCTGTATGGTTATGGGCCATGGCACAAACAAAATAGAATAAAATAAAGCTTGCATTATCAAACCCAAGCTGTGCAATGCAGTGCATGGACTGACCGTGCTCTGAATGAGACATCAACTTACCAGCACATGTTAATGGTGGGCAGGGCACCAGTCTGTCATTTGCGGAGTTGGGAGAATATAATAAGAGATGACAAGTATGTATCGTAGCTTCATAGGTTCCTATGTGATTACTAGGCTAACACTCCTAAAGGGCTTTCACCCTGCTTCCAAGCTGTATTTAGCAGGTTATGATACCATTAATTTCACAGGAAGGTATAACTTACGCATGTGTGCTCAAGTATTTGCAAGCTTCCTCTTTCTAATAGGAACATGGGTGGCAGAACTGGGGTAAATTTATGATTTCCAGTTCACTGATCCAAGTTGCACATGAGTAATGCAGAAATGAACTCTCCGTCACATGGATGGGAAGGCTACTCCAGATAAGGGGTAGTCTCTGAGACACATACCTATCCCTCCAATATGTCATTTATGTTGCAGATGTGGTTCAGGTCCCTAGACTGGGTGTTTATGATACTGTTTGTTTTACAGATGTGTAACAGTTCCATAAGGGCTGAATGAGATGCATCTTTGAAGGTCAGGGATAGATCGCCCCCCAGCAATCTCTAGGAGACAAAGGAAGGCTTTGAGGTACTCTGCATAGGACATGTTTTTACACCATATATTCTTTTAGTGAGGAACCTCTGAGTTGTTGCACATGTCTGGTCAAGCACATACCGAAGGGTCCATTGTACTCGATCAGTCTGATGAAGGATGAGTACAATGGAACAATGATATCTTTGGACCGAGATGTCATAATCTTGCTTATAAATTATGCAATATAGAATGCTTGCTCACTACAAGAATGGAGGATGGTCAAAGGCAAAGTCGCTGTCTACATTCATTCCCAAATCCCTGACCACAGTATCAACTTTTATCAGTATATTATCAATGCAGTAATTTCTATGAGTGGACATCTTTCCAAAAGGGACTGTTATGCATTTTTTTCTGCATTAAGTTTTAGACAGTGAATCTGGCACCAGTTACTGGTCTTAGTTAGGTCTTCTTGGAGGATGTCTGTGTCTTTGGTGGATTCTAAGACTGTGCCTTGTTTGCAATAATCATCTCTAAACTTGGGTCAGTCAGAGGCCTTTGAATATGGCCTTGGCTTTAGAGAAGGAGCGATCTATGCCTGACCTTCAGAAAAGCATCAGTTCATCTAATGATTCATACTGAACCATGACATCTTGCTTGGCAGTGAAAGCACTGACAGAGCTGCCTTCCAGAAAAGATAGGTGATGTATCAGCTAAAACTCACTCAGCTTCTTTTTTGGGTAGTAGTAGACCCAATGGACAAACCCTAAAAGTCTCAAATGATGGGGTAACAAAAGGGCCCAAAGTCTTCCTGGTTTCACTTCTTTGTCTAACAACTCCTGACTCACCTGGTCTGTCCTCTTCATAGGTTTCAAACTGTTGCATACTTTTGCAGATTGCATAACTCATGATTTGATTGAAAAACTTGAAGAAAAACTTTGAAGGAGCACTTGACCAACTTCCTTATTTGGGTAGCCCCTCAAAAGGTGAGTCAAAAGCTAGATCAGCATCATCATCCTCATTACTCCCCTTATGGCTTTGGGTTGCTGTGTCAACTGTCACAGATTTACCAAAACTTCAGTCTTCACAGGAAAATGGCCCATCCAGATGTCACCACCATGAAAGGGCAAGAATGCTCTACCACACTGAAACCCTCCCTTTCCCCTAAGTGCTGCATACAATAGCCATCCAACTCTGCTAGTATTCTAGCCCTTTCTACACAGACTATCTTTGTACCAACACTTCACTGCCATGTGATGTAATTACCCCCACATTGAGAGGACACATGCAGGAACCCATACAATGGCCAAGAACACTTGCCAGCATTAAACACTAAACAAAATATCCCTTTCAACTCTCCCACATCAGATGTGAACCTAGGTGCCTCCCCAATCTTTTCAAGCATCATGCCCAACAAAGTGTCAGGTGTCTATGTTCCCATGCAGTTTGGTCTTATCCACAACTTTAAGCTTATGAAAGTACTGGCTGTAACTCAACCAGGCATTCCCTCCTCACAATCACTGTATCTCCCTGATAGTCCAAAAGTAGGCCAACAGTGGCAAACCCTGCTGTGGGTCATTTTCTAAAATTACGTCCATTGAGTATATAAATACAAATATCAAGTTACTCCAAGACTTCACCTTGAGGATACCTGGACCCTTCTTCCCTAAGACTACTAGCACCATAGTCAAATCCTTAACTTTAGGGTATTTTGCCTCCACACTCCATCTGTGTTAATGGGATCAAAGACCTCAACAAACTCCCCCTGACAATTTTATTCTTTTACTAATGTGGGAATATGCGGTATAGTAAAAGCATCCATATCCTTTGAAAGGAATCCTTGGACTCCTTAAGAGCCTGTACTCTGCCTAGGTTGCTAATGTCTTTTAGCTGTCTTTGAACTGAGGACTTCTAGCAGCAGTAGAAAATCCCTATCCAACACCATACTAGTCACTTCCTGCACCTGCTTGAGACCATCCTCACCCAGACTCAATGGAGTCACCTCTTCTCCTGCCTGCCTTTCCAGGATTTCAAGTAAGCCCTGCAACCTAATGCTATCCTGCTCAGAAAGACCACCCACAAACCAATCAAATTCTACTCAGATTACCCTCTATGCCCTCCAATATTTGAGAAATTAAATTGTTACCTTACACTGACTGTAGGTCTACTGGTGTTGGGGCATCAGCACCCCTGTCAAACTCCTGGCTCTTTTGTCCTTTAATCCAGAGACCTCTATAAACAGAGCAGGTTTGTTTATCTTTCCACTTCTGTCTTCCCTGCTGTGGCATGTATATATGTATATATTTTATCTTTCTCTCTCTCTCTCTATGTATATATAGAGAGAGGGAGAGTTGCACACATAGTATATATATATATATATATATATATATATATATATATATATATATATATATATATATATCTATATATATATATGTATATATATATATATATATATATATATACAAATATGCTGTCATAAATAAAGGATACTGGATACCAAAGGACTACAAGGCCCTGTAATGTAAACCTAATTGCTCGATCTCTTTTTGTTTAGGTATAAACTAAATACAGGAAAAGTGGAATAAATAAATAAACAAACAATTAAGTAACAATATAACTAACCAGAACTGAAGCGAAAAGGAGGAGGGGGAGGGAGATGAGAGGGAAAGAACCCAAAAGGCACTGACCAAAACTGGAGGTAGGGAGGTATTATTACAATTAGCATAACTTCCTAAGTAAACGTATCACATCCATTTCTGTTATTGTATTGTTGCTAATATTTTCCTATACTATAGCAATGCCCTCCTACCTAGAGCCGTAGCCCTAGTCTCTGCTGCCCATCCATGCCCAACGTAATTTAAACCTCACTGCTCCTTCTTGTCTTTCCATTTTTTTTTTTTTTTTTTATAATAAATATTTTATACATACTATACCTACCTCAAAACCCATCAAAACTAAAAACATGCCCTCCACCAAAGCCTAGTACCTAGCATTTGTTGGTTGCTATGGACACTGCAGGATCCTGAACTGGTCATGGTGCCAAAGAGGCTGAGCTAAACCCAACTCACCTTTAGATAGCCAGACCATTCCCTACCCCTTCTATGAGCACATTACCCTCCTCCGACTAAACAAACATCCCACCCTTCCCCACCCCAATATATATATATATATATATATATATATATATATATATATATATAATTTATACATACATTTACGATGGGACTGTAGAAGATGGATGCAATCGTTTCTGTGAAGGATTCACTGAGAAATGATAAGCCCTTCCTCTGTTACCATGACAATGCAATGCCTTATGGTTCTCTACTAATGCTTATGTGGAACTGTGGTGTGACACCTTTTTATACAGCTTTGGTACACAGTGCAGCTACCTCTGAATTACATAAATACTCTAACTTAGGTCGTGTGGATTTTGCATATTTACTACTCAGCGGTTTTGTCCTTCCTGCGAAGTAACTCATCAGTTGTGCAAGACTGCTAACCACCTGTCCCAGAATCAGGAGTTGACCTTTCACTTGCATCTCTCTGGGCACTGATCTTACCTAGTGCTCTGTATACATCTTCAAAAAGTTTTTGCTGAAAATGCCTTGGGTGATATCAGCATTTTAACAAACGTTTAATCACAAGATTTAACATGGCAAATACCACTGGAAAGCTCGTATTTTTTACAGATTTTGTCAGGCTGACTAAATAATTTGTAAGAGGGCTACTTTGAGCCTCATTTGTGTCCCTTCTATTATTTATTTATTATTATGATTATTTCCTGGATTGGTGCTGCGATAGCGTTGTCGCATCACAGTAAGACATTGTACTGTTCGATTCTCAGCTAGACCATCTTCTGTGTGGAGACATGTGTGAATGGGCGTACCTTCGTTGAAGGTTGTGCATCAGCACCGGAAACTCGGCACGTAAAAATCTACTGCCAATCATTAGCGGACCGGAGTTCTGCTGTGGCGACCCCTAACCGGGAAAAGCCGAAAGACACAACAACAACAACAACAACATTATTATTATTTCCTGGTCTGACAAAAACATTAGAACATATGAACTAGTACAAAGAATTCAGCAAATTGTACTGTGATTAAAAGCTGACCAAAACAATGGATTGATCAATACCCCACTTGTGATCACATGTAAAATATAGCATGACTCCCCCACACTGTGCAAACAATGTCTTTGAATCTTATTGGGAGAATGACACCTCTTAAAACAATTTGGTCAATAACAGATAGTAAAGATATAATTCTAGATGATATAGAAATTTCTAAAACCATGATACCTATTTGGATTTCAATTTCCCATATATTTATTCACTTTGTTTTTGAATTTATCTAACCTTTTGTTCTGTGCAATATATGCCAGCAGTTAATTTCATAGATATGTATGGGAATCTTAAAGTGTTGAAACAAAAACTGATATGACTTCATACTGATTTTACAAAAATCAATGTATTTTATGTCTTAATATAATATATAATATAATATAATATAATATAATATAATATAATATAATATAATATAATATAATATAATATAATAGCTTGATTTAACAATCATAATAATACTACTGATTAATGGTGGAACCGGCTCTGATGCTCAAAGGACAACAGTCAACATTTTGTTTGAATCTTTTGAAGACAGTTTGACATGTTGCCAAATTTAACAGATGCAGTTATATACTCAGCTGACTATATTGTTGTTAATTTTTAATTTTACTTGATAAACTAGAGCATGCCTCTCAAGGCCTTTGTTAAGTCTAGATTAACTCTGTGAACTGTAACCTTTACCCCACAGCTACAATGACTTGCTTATAATATGCCACCAGGTTAAAAAAACATTTTCTTTTAACAAAATCTAGGATAGAAGTCCCATCCTGAGAAACTGGAACCATAGCACTTTTCTATTTACTAAAAAGTTGTCTATTCTTAAAGAAAGGTAATTTGCATTTTTGCCCCCTGCATATGTCTGCATTGAAAGGATAAGGCCGCAATGTTTCCAGATTTATACACAAAGCAGACAAGTGAGGTTTTTATGTCAAAGTATCCCAGGCTTGATTTATGTCTTCCCTTATGGATATTGACTAATTGAGCCTGACTTGAAATACCGGGGTATCTCCTTTCTGAAAGGATTCTTCAAGCTGCATTTCTAGTACTTCTAATGTGTTATGTATGTCTTCAGTTTCAAAAATACCTGAAGTATTACCTTACCTCTTAGACCTTATGCAGCAGATTTTATTTAGGCAGAGCCAAGGCTTCTTTGAAAATGAGAGATTCTCACTTTTTAATTTCGCCAAGACTTTTAGGTTTCTGATTCCATGACAGGAATGGATGCCATTAAAGTTCAGTCTTTGATGTTAGCCAAAAGTTCCCTTCCCAATATCCACAATGTACCGAGAACTGACTCCTGCAATTCATAAAGGAGTTACATGTATCTGTAGCATATCTAAATAAGACTGCAAATTCTTTTTTATGGTTGTTCTTACTAGTACTGGAACTGTCTGGATATCCTTCTTCCACACTTCCACACTGCCCTTTTTCTGCCTGCAGACCTTGGTATTCTATGACTTATATGTCCCTCTGTAAGACGCTATAATCACTGGGTGTAGCAATTTCAATGATCAGTGCTACTTTTGTCTTCTTTTTATGGATTCCTGTATCTGTTTTTCTCCCATCTATTTTTTGAACTGTTGGTAATGGGCGATCCTGTGTGATATAAACTTCATCAGTCTCTGTTATATTTTGTGGTTCATGTTTCCAATGCTTTTCAGCTACTTCAATATTGCAATGTTTGTACAATCCCCAGTGCAACAGTCTTGCCATATTATTATGCCTTAAAGTATACAGGCCCTTTCCCATTAGTGTATCACACACAGCAAACAAGATGTGTGACTGTTTACAGTTCTGTTTTACAGAACCTGAATTTGTCTGTTTCTCCCACATGTTTAATGGACTTTGCAAACCAATATGTACGTAGTCTACTTTCCTGGGCTGCTAATATTAACCTTTCATCTTTTGGTTTAAATTCACCTCTCCTTAACCATTACTGCATCAGATCCTGATATACATGAGGTTATTCCAGGAGTTTTGTATACTTGCAGCTATATGTATGCCTTTTCCACATTTCTTGCTTTCTCATCTGATCTTTCTACTTATATTCTTTATTTTGCTTTTTGGCACATTCAGTTGCTGCCTGATTTTTGTCTACTTCTGGTTTGGTTTCCATTCCTGCTTGACATTGACATGCTTCTGCCAAACTAAGCAGGGACATCATCTTAAATTTGTTCTCTTCATGTTTCAAAACTTTCACTATGTTTTGATCTGTTGAGGTCAGTAGATATGTATGCAGTCCTACGATTGCAGATCTAAGGATGTAACCAATTTCAATGAGGCACATACCTCCTTCAGACTGAGGGATATATAATCTTGGTATATGCTGTTTTTTATATATCATTTGATAAGTGTGAAGCATGTTCTTTGTTTTCCTGTCCAACTGATCCAACACCTTTTGGAGGCAGTCAATCACCCCAAACTATAAACTAGAACAGGAAGAACAAACTAGTTTATAGCTTGGAGTTTGTTGTTAGATATCAGGGCTGTTTAGTCTTCTAAGATATTCTTTACTGAGTTTTGTTCACCTTTGTTCATGTTTTATTGTTGATCCTTCATCAATTCCCAAATATTTATACATTCCCTCCTGCTCAAGTTCCTTTATATCATATTCCTGTCCCAGACTGATATTTTATTGGTGTTGCAGTTTTCTGCTTTATCCATGACATACTTAGATTCTTCCCCTTTTAACAATTCTCCATTATGACTTTATTTAACAACAACAACAAATGATCCTTTATTCCATATGACTTTCTTTTGTTACCCTTTTGCTCTGTTGCTGTGATTGAGTTTGCTAAATGACTATAAACTCTGTTAGCATCAATTCCAGTAAAAATTTATACATTGTTGGAAGGCATGTTATTGGTCCATAGCTTTTAGGACAGGTTATAGGTTCACTCTTAGGGTGGAGTATCATATTTCTTGTTGCTAAGCAGGGTGGTGTCTCTTTGGGGTGTGCATATAAGTAGTTCTTACTCAGGGCTAAATCTTTGTTTAACAATGCTAATACTTTCAGCCAGAAGTTAGGTACTTCATCTGGCCTGGGGTTTTCCATTTAGGATCTTTCCTTAATTTTGTTTCAATTTCTTTGCCATTACTTTATTGCATTTCATGTCCTGCACATTTGAACTTCTTACTGTTTCTTTCACTTTGTGATATTATGTTCCACAGGGTCTTCATAGATATACCTATATAAATGTATCTGTTTCTTCTTTCTGATGGTGTTTCCATTTTTTCAAATATCTCTGGAGCTGCTTTTTTGTATTGATTAGTTTGGCTTTCTCCTTTCCATAAATATTACACCATATCAGATCTCTCTTTCTTTCTCATGTCCATGTTTCTTTTTTATACCTTTCAAAAATCTCTAAGTTTTGTTGTTTATATTTTCCTACTTTCTCAGTCATTTTTTTTCCCCAACGGCCCACGATTTCTTGGTCTATATAGCGTTTTTCATGACCACTTGATTTTTCACTGTAGTGATGTGAAGTCAGAGGTGATGCAAGGCTAAAAGTGAATGATTATGAAATGTGATTATGCTAGGCTGAAGCGAACACAATGTATCCTCTTTGTGTGTTGTTTTTTCATCTGTTTCTGGGGTGTTGATTGGCAATGTATGTTACCTAGTAAAAACATGTTTTTGTCCAGATGTTAAATGGCAGAGTGATGGGCTGGTTCACAGACAGGAAGGCACCTTCTCCTAAGATAATGGATGAGGCTGAAACAGCATTGTAATGCAATTGTCACTGAAACTTTTAACATGAGCGAGATAGATTGGAACAGTGAAAGTTTTAAAATGAATGGCTCCGCTTGTGCTTCCACAAGCAAATAAAAACTACATGTCAAGGAGGCCTCACAGTTTGTGACAGAAGTCTTTTTTCACCTCTGTAGTAGCCAGACATTGGTTGTTGACCATCATCCAGCTTGGAAATGGGACTAATTTTTCAATTCAGACTTTGAGGCTCCAGGTCTCTGATACTGGGGAGTGGATAGTCAGGTGGGAGACAGGTAGGAGAAATTGTGCACAGCATCTGTGGTGCTGCTCATGGCAAGTTACCTTAAGTAACCCTAACCCTGCATGTGGCCATTGTAACTTGCAGGTGCCCAGTCACCTCATTTGTTTACCAGTGCCTTAATCACTAGCCTCTTCATGTCAAGCATCAGGTACTGCTTAGCAAACCCCTCCATACTCCAACCTTGGGGTAAATGAATGGGTACACATCTTGTCATTCCTCTAACACTCACAGCCCTCTACCACTGAGTAAAGATGGCTGCACTGCAAAACCTGTTAATCTGGATCATACTCAAGGCTTCAACCCTGTATGCCATGGAGCCAACATGAGTCTGTGCTAGATGTTTGTTCAAAATATAAAGGTTACTGATTATTTTCAAGAACAAGGATACTTTTTTTTGCATAAAGGAATTAGTTCTTTTCAAGTTCAGAGTTGCCTAGCTCTATTTCATATGCTGCATAATTATTCCCATCATGAATGATGGGAGTAAAGTGCTTTTATATTAGTAGAGGCTTGTGCCCATACCTCTCAACCTGGAACCATCAAAAATCTGGACAAGGCCCATAACAAATAGGCACAAATCTGTACACTGATTAACATCTAATTTACATACATAATTACGTAACCTTACCCACTCCAATGGAATTGTGGGATACCAACTTTCAAACACAAACTGAAGAACAGACAACTAAAATATGGCAAAAGAGTCCACCTGCAGCAATTCCAATGTCCCATTACATGGCTATTTTGCCCCCTTTACCAGAAACACTAATGTGTGTATACTGCTTTACTTCTACAATGATTACTTGGATTTTATTTTTACGTTTTACAGCACAACAATGCAGAAACACTAACAGACATCTGCTAAACAAAGCAATACTGTCTCACCATGAAAATAGACTTGGCATTAAAACTTCTCTGCCCTTGAAACTCGCATTCATTGAAAAAGCATTGAAACCCACACCACATCCAAAGAAAATGCATCTGGCCAGTGGTGGATAAAGTCCAAAGAACACAATAAGGCAGAGGACTCCACGTAGAGCTGGTCAAGTCTTTTATTCAATAAAATCAGAAATAAAACCTTGTATAAGCACCAGTGGTGGATAAAGATTGCCTTTGGGCTGTTTTCAAATTATTGGCCCTTTGTGCACAAAACAAGAAACATACATGTGTTCTTTTCTTTGATACATCTTCCTGACTTTATTAAGTTATATTCCTTGTATAATACAGCACACTTGTTAGACAGAGCACATTTTAAATTTATTGTTTGAACATTTTTCAAGTAGGCAATGAAACAAAATGCATGATCCAGTATTGACAAAACTGCCCAATTCAGAACTTTTCTATCATAAAAGTCTACTTCCACACCCACACTATAAATAGAATGACAGTAGTGTAAGCCATAGGTATTTTGCACAACTTCTCATACTTATTTTCAATTTCAGTGTTTTTTTTGGGGGGGGGGGGTCAAAAAACAGGGACACATTTTAAACATTGCTTGTATAATTTTGAAAAATTGCTAGAATAAAATATGTTGCCACCATGCATTTCACTGGCAAGCCTTGAACCCAGGACCCTATGCACTATAGTCAGAGCAACATACCACTACGCCAAATCAGCAGTTTCCTCAAAAATTTGAAGACTGAAACTTAATGGCTATCATTTAGTGAATTCAGTTCTCACTTCTCACCATAGCTCTCAATCTCTCAGCACAAAAAACCTGGACAAAGCCAATAATGGGGAAATACAAATTCAGTTCTCACTTCTCACTCACCATAGCTCTCAACTCTTAGCACAAAAATCTGGACAAAGCTCACAAATAGTGGTGGCTAGGGACTTTAGGCTCTTTTTACCCTGTACCAAAGATAAAGGATTTGAGCTTGAATACCTCTAGCCACCAGGTGTATTAAATGGGGGCATTTTCACACACACACACACACACACACACACACACACACACACACACACACACACACACACACGCACACACACACACACACACACACACACACACACACACACACACACACACACACACACACACACAGTTCCACTTTGGTACTGCTGATTCCCAGGAATACATCGGCATTTTGCATATACGAAGCAGAAGGCACTAAAGCTGGATCCCCAAAATGTGATAGTTATTTAGGTTGGCAGTTCAAATGTCAAAGAAAAATGAATCCATATTTTATTTGAGGACAAACTTTAAAACATCTAGATATGTTGGTGTCGGGAAAAAAATGAGTGGCTTTAGTAAGGAAGTTTTAGACTTTATTCTATCTCTCTCTCCTTTTTTTTATTTAGATAATAATTAAAATGGAATTACTGTATGTCTCCCATAATCCGCGATGGTGCATCAGTAGCGTTGTTGCCTCACAGCAACAGGTTCTCCCGTTCGATTCTCGGCTGGAGTGCGGGAAGTGCCTTCTGTGTGGAGTCTGCATGTCCTCCCCACGGTTTGGTGGGCATTTGAAAGACATGCATAAATGGGGGTGCCTTCGCTGAGGGTTGAAAGTCGAGGTGGCACCTCGGCATTCATGAAAATCTACTGCCAATCATTAGCAGACCAGAGTTCCGCTGTGGCGACCCCTAACCGGGAAAAGTCAAAAGACAATAACAACTGTATGTCTCCCATGCAGTTAATTTCTCGATAAAAGTTTTATAGCTAGTTTCAGGAAACCACCAGACATGCATGTCTTCTTCAGCTTACTTAATAGTCTCAATGGACAGGGAAAAACATTAATCAAGGGGGGAAAGTTTCTCTATAATTTAAAAAAAAGTGTGGAGGTTAAATCTCAGGTGCGTGGAGGTAGAGGTTAAGCTGTGTAGGGTCTCACAACAACCTAATTCCCATTCTAACAAAATTCCAAGTGTTTCTTCCCCTCTTTCTTCTGTGATTACAGTAGAGTTTTAACCTATGGGAAAGATGGACCCATTTTCTTGTAAGTGCGCACTTACCTTGAATGAAAGTTTATTGTTTAGTTACTGTACTTTCAGTAATGTCTTACAGTTTTACTCATTGTACTGTTAATAATTAAAATCACAAAGTCTTTTATTTTAGTAAGAGCCAGAATCAGGCTTCATGAAAAATTGCTTTCATAATTTTCAGACACTTTCTTAAAATTATTTTGCTGCACTCCCTTCCTTCAATCAGTGTTATTTCCTAATGCTGTGGCTCAAACCTTACTGCACTGCATGCATTTTATTAAAGAAAAAAAATTATATCCTACAAGGAGAAATTGGCAGTTGGTGAAGTCAGAATCAACCACAAAAATATGCTTTAACAAAAATACATTTGTACCTAACTATATGAAAGATAAGTTGTGATAGATGTACACACATTGTTTCTGTGTAAGACTTGTATTATGAATGCATGTTATCTATCTTCAATGATATGATCCCCTGGAGACTAGCCGAAACCCCGTGTCAGTAGAGTAGATATGCAGTGTACATAAACAAATAAATAAAATTAATAGCAAGAACACCTTTGCCCGAGGGTATTTCTATAAACAGATATCAGTACTTTATGAACATATGACCAAATCCAGAAGAGATGCCGAGAAAACTTGGATGTATATAACTACATAAAAGAGCAAATTGTTTGCTGTAGATCTACAGCTAAAGTTTCTGCACAGGATTAGATTAGAAATGCAACACACACACACATACACACACACACACACACACACACACACACACACACACACACACACACACACACACACACACACACGCACACACACAGTTTGTTTCGTTACTTTACTCTTCATTCTTGATTCCCCTGAACAAAAAGAGTGCTGTTCTGAACAGTGCTGCTGCTGCTGCTGATAATCCGTCCATTATAAGAGTGCCATTCCTGCTCGCATTTGCAGCCAGGCCAGCCAGAAATGATGTGTGCATGATGTGAGCTCCTTGAACTCAATTCTGACTGTCTGGTAGCCCAGTGATGACATCAGCTCTGACACTGTGAAAATCGAAAAATTTAAAAAAAAAAAAAAGGAAAAAATCGGAAATGAAGGGGTGCCACTCGGGAATTGTGGAACCCCTTTATTTGGACCCCAAAACTCGGTAAAAACCAAGTAATTCGGTATGGATGGGAAATATGGACATGCCCCCTTGTTTGAATTATATATTACAGTTTTATTTGTCAATGAGGCATTAAAAACTCAGTTTACAAATAATTCTTGGTAACTTATTTTGTATGTTTTCTCTCTGACTCTTGTTTGTCTGTGTCCTCCCATTATCCTTCAGCCTGTTCCTTCCTCTGTACTAGGTAACCTCAGGATGGACAATAAGAGCTGACCACAGGTGGTACCGTCCAGGCAGTCAAGGAGACTCTTTATGCAGTCAAGGCCTGCATCCACAATCTATTAAGGTTATTTCTGTTTTTCATAACTCCCACCCTCTAGGTAACTGTCATCAGTACCTGCATCACCGTGAGGGACCACCTATGCTCTGACTGTGCATGTGCATGCTTCAACAAGAAGTGGGTGTTAGCATAATGATTAAGGTGTTAACCGCACTGACACAGGGTACAAGGTATGATTCTCGTCTCTGAGGGAAAGTGACTAGGGATAAAATGGCCCACAAGGCACCTAGCCTAGTACTTACCTATAAACCTATGAACACCTGCACTAACAAGAGTAACCATCATGGACTTTGTATTACCAAGCAACACCATCATGGACTTTGTATTACCAAGTGACACCATCATGGACCTTGTATTACCAAGCGACACCATCATGGACTTTGTATCACCAAGCAACACCATCATGGACTTTGTATTACCAAGCGACACCAATATGGACTTTGTATTACTAAGCGACACCATCATGGACTTTGTATTACCAAGCGACACCATCATGGACTTTGTATTACCAAGCGACACCATCATGGACTTTGTATTACCAAGCGACACTCTGCATGTCTTTCAATACCTGCATGTTACTGCTTTCTAGGGGTGGAAAGGCAGATGTCAACCAGTGTGGTTAAGACAGTAGTGGTCATTCACTCTCGTCTTCCCTTACATGACTACACCAATGCACAAGTCCCTTCTTGAAGTTGACTTTTCTGGGTCATAAATAAATTGTTATTTGTCTCATTTTAAATAATTTATTTGTTTATTTGTATTTGTTAACCAGGACAAGGTATTAATCCACAAAAAACCTTTTTCAGACTCAGGCCAGGAACACTGTTTGGTTAAGTGGCTTGTTCTTAAACACAGTGGGCAAATGGAGGATATGACAATCGAACCCTGGACTACAGGATGAAATCTGTTAAAAGCTCACAGCTTTAATCTCATATGCTAACTGCTAGAGAGACTGCCAAACTCTTCTGTCATTATGGAGCTGTGGCACATTTTGGGTGCTTGTTCAAAATATTCTTAATTCTAATGCGTGCAATCAACCACTGACAACAGTGAGGATGGAATTTCATATCTGTCACGATACCAATTCAGATGTATATATATCATCAGTATCTAGGTCGTATAAAATACTATACAGACCAATATTCATGAATACATCATCTGCTATTGGAAATACATAGTGGGGGGTACAGATTATAAGGCATGATTTGTTACAATACTGCTGTGATAATGAACGCTCCATATTTCCTCATGCAACCCCAAATAACTTTGTGTAGTTTATTTAAAGTAAGTGTCAATATCATATGTGACTAAGAGAGATGATTGTGTGTATTTCGGTTGGATTGGTTTTGAAATTACACTGTTATATTAATAAGCTCAGGACTGGTAGAGAAATGGAGGCTTGGAGTGTAAATATAACTGTAGGTAAAACCTACATTTTGTGGCTGTACAACCATTTAAAGTAAACTTATTGTCAGCTAAGGTAATGAACTACTTTGAAATTTGTTGGCCCAAGATTTAAGCCCCCTTTGAGACGAGCATCTTATACTGTTAGTTGAAGTATGAAGAGCAATCAAGTTAGCACATCTGATGTGGGGATATATAGGGTTTAGGCATTAATATTATCTGAGGATAATGATGTTCAGGTATTTAGATATTTCCAGATTGACTGATAATTTGGATCCCTCTGTCTTCTAATACATTTCATTACGGAGGATTTCCAATGAAGAAGATAATCAGGGAATTCAAAATCCTCATTGCCAATACTTCTCATCTAATATTTTAGGTAAATTCTAAGTGTAAAAGAAGACCAAAGAAATTCTAATTGCTCATCAGTCCTTTTATAATGGAGCTTATGGATTCAGTGCAGTAGCTTGTATTCTGTACAAGATATTGGATAAAATATTTTTCTGCATTTTTCTCGAACATTGCTAGAAGGAAGACGACTAAATAATTTCTTTAATTTAAAATTAAAAAATTTAAACATTTAAAATTTCCTAACTCATTTCATTTCTTGATTGCAAGAATTTCTTTTAATGATTATGGGTGTGTACGTGTGCGTGTGCGTATGTGTTTGTGTGTGCATGCGCGCGCGCGTGTGTGCATTACCACGTTTCCTTATTTATTTCATCACACATGCCTATGTATGGTATTCTTTCTGTCTGTGTTTAGACTTTCTCTATGATATTGTTTTCATCTGTACTTGGCCTGTAATTTGCTGTGTATGTGTGTGGTACTATTTCCTTTTATGTCTGTAACTTGCTATATGAGGTATTTACTCCTACATTTTTAACTTGCTTGGTATGGTATTGTTTCCATATTAGTAACTTAAAGAATGTGGCAATGTTCCAACCTGTGTTTTCTAACTTGCTATGTACGGATTGCTTTATCTGTGTAATTTGCTGACTGGGGTGCTTGTTTCCTTCTATATGTACAGCTAGGAGTTGTGCTGTAATTGCATTCTACTGTTGACGTACACGTCTTTTATCACCATCCTCCAATCAAAACAGGGTTCAACCCCGTTGGGCATCGTATTAATGAAGAAAAACACACAAACAAATAAATAAATAAATAGACAGGATGCCATAGATAGGTTTCCTGCCTGTCAGCATGAAGGGAGGTGTGATACTAAAGTACTTTACATCTTCTCATTCTTAGTGGAGTGCATCTACTGAATAAATGCAGTTTATCACCATCTTGTCAGTGTCATCAGAATCATACCTGTGAACTGTACAGATTTTTGCAGAATGACCAGATTTTTGCCTCATATTTTTGGTTTGCTTCTCATAAAATTGTGGTTTTCTGGCAAATCATTTAGGGTTGAAGTCAGAAAATAATGACAGACATTTGAATTTCAGATGTCATACCCTTCAGAAAATGAATGCTAAGGCAAAGCCTGTTATTCTATCAACTTACTAAGTTTGTAAGAGATGTATTTAAAAAGTGTCCCTATTTTTGCACATTTGTTCCCCTATTATGTATGGCTTTGTCCAGATTTCTTGCTATAAGAGGTTGAGAAGTATGATCAGAATATATCTGTATCCTGTCAATGCAGTAACATCAAAGCTTCTAAAAATAAATATTTTATTTATAGCTGTAACACACTCTGTATTCAAAGGCAAATACAATTAAAACACCATATTAGTCAACTCAAATTTATATAAATAATAAATAAATGTTATGTCTTATTAAACGAGCAAATAAAAAAGCAAACATAGTTGTTATATAGATAGATATAGATATAAATATAGATATGTATTATATCATGAGGGTGGCACAGTGGCACAGCGAACAGTGTTGTTGCCTGACAGCAAGAGGTACCCCAGTTAGATACTCAACTGGGGTGCCTTCTGTGTGGAGTCTGCATGTCTTCCCTGTGTTCTCGTGGGTTTCCTCTGGGTGATCCATTTTCCTCCCACATTCCAAAGACATGCATTAAGTGGATTAGACACTCTAAATTGGCCATAGGAGTGAGTGTGCTGTGTGGAAGAACTACCTCAGCAGGGCTAGCTACCCGACGGTGTAAACCTTGGCTCTAGGTGATTGTTTACTGTTGATGTGACACACCAACACCATGTGCAAAAATAGTTAAAAGGGGTTGTCGATAGATGGATGTATTAGATCACAAAACAGTGACCACACAAAAAAATGACCCTCACAAAAACTGAAAAAAATACACATGACAATAACTAACAGCAATTGTAAAAAAAAAAAAAAAAAAAAAAAAAAAAACCTCAGACACCAGCAAAGTTTCAAACTCATATTAGAAAAATATTTTTTCCTACTAGAAAATGTCACCGTAACTAATCCCGTACCATGTGACATTCCTGGGCCAACCACTACCGCTGCCCCCAACTCCAATATTATACGTCATTAAAACCCCCTTTTCCTAAAAATACTAGTTAATAAGATATAAATTTCGCATGTACCACTGTCTACACAAATTTTATCCCCTTCCATAACCCTTACTCCAACCCAACCTATAAACACTCTCACATACACAAAGGGCTGCGACATGATCTCTCACATTTTCACACTAGTACCTTTCTACTCAGAAATTCATTACCCTGATACCCTTATGTACCTGCTTAGTGCATTATAAACTCACAGAAAAAAAAAAAAACTTTGACAATATGCATAATCACTCCTTTTTCATACTCATATCAACAGTCCTCCAAATTATTTGCCTAAATAGAAGTACTGGTGATAACTTTTCTAAATCTGGTATATAAGTGGTACTTCACTATTTAATTGAATATTATTTTATTAACTAATGGTAATGTATGCTATATTCTCTCATATAGCTTAAGAGAAGCTGAAGTACTATTCGGGGATCTATTATATATGATAAAGAATCTTTTCCTTACAGCATGTAACTGACAAAGGTGATTTAGCTACTTTTTACAGATGACTCCGCTTACTTATATTTGTAGATCTGTAGCAATATGTTCCCCAATAGGTTATATAGATGCTGATACATACCTTTTATTACAAGTGGAGATGATATTCATTAATGGCTATAAAAAAGGATTTTCCCTTGCAAATGTTGTGGCTTCTGACTTGACTCATGATGTCATAATAATATATATATGTAGACTCTGCAATATATCTAATAAGAAAGAATTAAAGCAACACCTTCATGTGCCCATCCAGTGTATGAATGGGGGCGGGGAAAACAGGCCAGTGACACTTTTATAGAGATCAAGAATAAAACCCAGTGGAAGACAATTTGTATAAAAGCTAAAAAGAAGATTAGAATATCTGATTTTGGTCAGATTTTATAATGTATTTGGTGTGTTACCAGAAACCTGCTCCAAAGAGGAGCAGCAGAACCCAATACTATAAGAGATGTCATTATAGGAAATCTAGGAGAAATGATATAACATTTTGAAGTAAAAGCCACAAGGCAGAGATCCAGACAACAGAGACTTACAAAAAATATTACTACAGACATAAGACAAAAACAGGAAGGATTCTCAGATGAAAGAAACAGTAGAAATGATTAAAAGTGAAAGAGGTAAGAACATACAGTGTTCTAATCTCATCTTGAACCAAGCAGAGTGAAAACTATAGCAAAAGTGACTTCTCAAAAAGCTTGCTCAAAGAGTGGAAGGGTTAAAGCAAGAGAGTTTTGTCCAGAACTACCTTTTGTAGACCATAAAAGAAGCTGGTGCTAGTGTTTTATATAGCTGAAGCTATACTTTGCACATAAAGACAAGCTACTGTAGCAATATAAATAAATCAATAAATAAATAAATAGATAAATTAGTTGACTTACAGGTTAGCAACATAACGTTTAGAAAAGCACACTGGGAAATGGCACTTCAAATTGGGCATTACTCATATAACCAGTGTTATGGGGGAAGACAATGACTGAGGTTGGATGGACAAACCTAAGACAAGACTGTCAGCCAGATTTTATTTGCCAGGTGCAATGAAAGTAATATTAAATGTCTCTGCTTTTTGCCAAGACTGTCAGAAAACAGTATCTGATCTTAGATTTAAGACTATACTGATTCCAGTTCTTCATACATAGGTGACATTTGAATCTATTCTGAGGACGCTATTGCAATCTTGCATTAGTTTATTTATTTATTTTATTTTATTTTGCATTTGTTGACTGGGATAGTCCGACTGGATATATGTCCATTTTCAGTGGAGGCCCAGGGCGCAAAGCTCCACATACCAAAAAAAGAGACAGCACATACATCACTGAGTGATAAACTCAGGCAGACATGTTTAGAAAAATATAGACAAAGAATCAGATATCAGTATACACAATGTACAGACTTACATCTGATTGGCAAAGACGTATCAGAAAATGTGAACATAGAATACAATCAGATCTCATAATTCACAATGCTTAGACATTCAAATGCTATGAGGCATAGATACTTGGCTAAGCAGCAGGTTGGGTAGCAAAACATGTATTAGTGAAGTTGTTAGTCAGGTTTAGAACAAGAGCACAGCCAATGAGATGTGAGGCATTTTTTGAGTTCTTTTTTAAATAGGGTAGTGAGGTTTCTTTGGTAATGGTAGTAGGGAGTAGATTCCATATTTTACCGGATGAGTTGGCAAATATAGCATCGCCTGCAGAGTTGTTGGATTTTTGGGTCAGTATCATTAGTTTATCAGCTGAGCGTAATGGCCTGGGGGCACTATGAGTGGTGAGAATATTTTTGAGGGCAGGGGTGTTATCAGGTTGATGAAGTATTTTATGCGCTACTATAAGCTGGTTGAACTGTGGAAGGGTAGGATACTCTAGCCATCCCAGTGCTTTGAGTTTCTGGCAATGGTGGATCCTAAAAAACATGCCTCTAGTGAATCTGGCTATATGATTGTAACATCCTGATAATTTGTTGAGATCCATTTTGGATAAGTTGGTGAGTACAAGGGAGGCATACATAAGGGTAGAGAGGAGGTGTGATCTTGCAATAGCTACACTAGCTAGGGGGGGGGGGTGAGGAAACATTTGGCTCTGTACAGGCAGCCAAGTTTTTTGTTGATGGACTTAATAGTGTGATTAACATGTTTATCAAATTTAAGGTTGTTGTCTATTATTATGCCTAGAAGCTTGGTATGGTCATCAGGGGAGATAATGGTGTCATTGCTAGATTTGATGTTGAAGGAAGGAAGAGAAATTCTATGGTTAGGGGAGAAAAGTAGTAGCTTGGTTTTGTTAGGATTTAGTTCTTTTTACATACAAGTATTAATGGACTAGAAAGCTCCAAAATTTCCAGTAGCTGTGCCATTGTCTGTATTTAATGTCTTGGGCTGTTGACCGCACAAGCAGGAAGGTTGGGGGTGGGTCACCCTCTCAGATGTTCCTGATGGAGGTCAAGGACTTACATGAAAGTAGTGTGGCAGTACACCCAGGTTTTTCAATATCTACACAGGTCTTGGTCATGTGTGAATGCAGCCATGGGAAGGCTAATGCAGGTCTGGTAGATCCTATGGATGAGGAGTAGAACAGACCGCAGCTGACTGTCAGTTGCAGGGAGTCTAAAACAGACACAAAAAAATTATACGAAGCTGATGCTACACCTATTGCCGCAAAACTGCTACTGTTATTCTCCAGGGTATGTATCTTTAAGGGTGTATCCTTTTCCCCCCAATAAACATATTTATTAAATTAACACATATGACATAGGCAATGTTACATTTATATAAATGCATAACAAACATCGGCACCACTTTAGTTGCAAACATTATACATCACTTACAATATCTCCAGTCATTGTCAGTAAAGCACTATATGATTCATTCAAATCCTGCCCCTTAAACCTCGTTCCTTCTCTGTATATATTGTTCCCATAATTCTCATTTTTTCCTGTCGTTTGCTCCACCCCTTTTCTAAAGATCCGAGTTCTGAATGAGGTAATGAAGATACTGACCGGCAACCATCCTTAGGTCGAGGGTCTTCATCAGTTATACCACTTTAAAGTCAAGTGCTTGAAGTTGCCAGTTTTCCATTTGGAGACTGATGGATTAGTACAAAGGTTTGATGAAACACTGAAATCCAAGATAAGGAAAGTAACTGGCACAGACGTAAGAAATGGGACAAGTTGTTACTTACTTTTTGTAATAACTAAGGTGCTACGAGTTTCATCTAGATTTACCCAGTTTGAACACTTGTACATCAAGCATTACCAGTGTGTGCTTGATGTTACTAAAGAGACATGGGAAGAAGAGATGACACTTTTTAGTAGTGTGATAGAACATTATGTTAGTTTGCAGGATAGAGTAAAGCTGATGATACCCACAGTAAATAAAGGCATGCAGAAAGCTCCTGAGATGCAACAGTGAGCATATAATAAGAATGTCGGCCTTGACAGTATTTAACCCAGGGAATTGGTTATTAATTATACAACCCTTCACAAAGAACAAATTTGTGGCTAAGCTGCAAGGCCCCATTTTGGTGAGTGAAACACTAAATGCACTCACCTACAAGATTAAATAACCAGGAAAGAAAAAAAAACAGAAAAAAATCTATTAAATTAATGTATTAAATCATGGAAAGAAATAGAAATTTTTTTGATTAGCTTGCCAGCCGAAATTTCATTCAGGAGAGACCAGAGAATATCTTCCTGAAGTAGAGTTAAATAATCCGTATCAGTAGTATAGAAGCAGGAAAGAAGAAAAATAAAGGAGTCTTCAGAAGAGATGTATGGAAGAACTAAACTGATGGAACATAGCACAGAGACATTACCTGGAGTGAATGTGTCACCCATACATCTTACAAAGTACCAGAATCACAGAAAGAATTAATAATAGAGGAAGTTAAAAACATGCTCAAATAATGAGGGACAGAAGAAGCACAGAGTGATGGAAGCAGCCCACTGGTGTGAGAGTCTATATATAATCAATGGAAATAAAAGATTTTTGTTGTGAAGTTATAAAATGTATATCCGACTGCAGTCCTGTGCCCAGAACTGATGGGTTGGCAGAAAATTTTGGAAAAAGGCAGATAGCTGACATCACTAGACTTGACATAGAAATGCTGTTTGATATGCTTAAAAAAATGACAAAAACCCCCTTTGTACCTCCTGCACCTCTGTTTCACTACAGAGTGCTTGATGATGTGCTGCCGCATATCTAAACGACCTGGTCATCCTTTCAGAGGACGGTATGAGAATCTATAACAGGTAGGCTCAACAGCAAACAATAAAGAGCAAGTAATGCCTGGTGCAGTTCATATAGGGGTACCTTATAGTAACAGAGGAGACAAAATCTCAACTATAAAAAGTGGAGGCAATAAAATAACTGGATTTTTGAAGGCATATGTGTGTGCGTGTGTGTGTGTCTGTGTTTGTGTGTGTGTGTGTGTGTGTGTGTGTGTGTGTGTGTGTGTGTGTGTGTGTGTGTGTGTATAACTAGTGGTAGATAGGTGTGTGTGTGTGTGTGTGTGTGTGTGTGTGTGTGTGTGTGTATTGTTGTTCCAGCTGGATTGTGTTTAATTCAGAGGCATGCAAATGAGACAGTAATGAGCTTTTGCTTCCTAAGAGTCTTGCATGACTCTGAATCACTAAGCTACATAATGCTACTAGACCACAACAACATAACATTAGTAGTACCACATAATTACCTTTTAGAATATCCCTCGGTCTGTTTTGCCTTCATATCTGTCTTTGTCTCTATATATACATACATATGTGGATGTACTAGAGAATTATCAATTAAATAGTCAGATGTAAAAACATTGACAACATAATATTGAAAAAAAAAAAAATCACAAAACATCATCTTTTTGTAGGGGTCAAGCTCCACAGCACCTTCCACTCCTCCAGCTAATTATATACACAAATTATGAAATAGGGAAAAGAAAGTATTCACCAGTACCAACAAATGTGGGATCTCACACACCTGTGAACCATTTATTTAGTCAACCATATACATATCTATATCTATATCTATCTGTATATAGCTATATATATATATATATATATATATATATATATATATATATATATATAATATATATATATATGTATATATGGATCCAGGACGTTTGATCAAATGAGCAAACGTCTGAATCCATTAAGCGTGAGCATACTTACACGAAAGTGCTTTTCACCAGAGAAGCACTTTCGTGTAAGTATGCCTGTTGCTGAGGCCATACTACAGTGCGGATAAGGGAAACTTCCTTTTTCCCCACTAAAGTGTGGTCTCGGAGGGAGAATATTAAAGTAGGGGGGTGGTGGGGACACAGCCCCCCACATGGGGGTGCAGGGGGGCTTTGCCCTCTCTGCAAAAATGTAACTGTAGTGTTTTTTTTTATTGACACGCTTTAACTAAATTGCTTTTTTGGTTAAAGCAATTTCGTTAAAGTGTGTTCAGTGGTTATGGATTTGGACATTTGATCATTCAATCAAATGTCCTAGTTCCATATATATATATATATATATATATACATTTATACACACACACACACACACACACACACACACACACACACACATATATATACATATATATATATATATATATATATATATATATATATATATATATATATATATAGACATGTACACATACACTCACAGACACATATATATATATATAAATAGAAATATATAAATATTTATAGTACCCTGCAATTTACTAAAGGGCCCATCTCAGTACCAAAAGATTGCCAAATTCTGATAATCATGGCCACACAGGTAGAAACCACACTCTCCAAAGCTAAGAATACAGCACCCGTGGGACCAGATGACATCCCAGGCTGTGTACTACATGAACTACAAAATGAACTGGCACCTCACCTAAGTGTCATGTTTAATCATAGCCTCACCTCAGGCTTTGTGCCCACTGAGTGGTGCACAGCTACAGTTATCCTGCTCCACAAGGGAGGATCCGCCTTCATCCCGCTCCACAAAGGAGGATTCACCTACCGTCCCATCAGTCTGACAAGCCTGATCTGCAAGAGCATGGAATGCATTATCATGGAACTTATAAACAAAGACTTTGGCAACCTTCAAACACTGGACCCCACCCACTTTGGGTTTGTGAAGGGCCGATCTTGTCTCCTGAATCTGATTGACTTCTTTGAATCAGTCTCCAGAGCTGTGGATGAGGGTAAGGTGGTCCACACAGCCTATCTGGACCTTGCCAAGCACTTCGACATCATCCCCCACTCTGGAATCATAGATAAACTTACTAAGCTGGGCATAAATCCCTACATCACTCGATGGGTTGCCAACTGGCTTACTGACAGAACCCAGACTGTAAAAGTAGCCAAATCTAAATCCAGCTCCAGACAAGTGACAAGTGGAGTACCTCAGGGTTCAGTCCTGGGACCACTCTTGTCTGGCATCTACTTCTCTGAAGTACAGGCCAACACTAAGGGACTCTGGCTAACAAAAGTTTGCAGATGACTGCAAACTGGGAGCCATTATTGAATCCCCAAATGATGTGGATATTCTACAAAAGGGCCTTACAGAAACAGATGCCTGGTGCCAGAGCCATGGGCTGAAGCTTAATGCCAAGAAATGTATAGTTATCCCCTTTGGAAAAAAACATGTACCCATGAATTACCACATAGGTGGCAGGACACTAAACATCGAAAGTGTGATGACAGACTTAGGGACACAGGTGGACAGTGGTCTCACTTTCAATAACCACATCGCCACAACAGTCAGGAAATCCTTCTATGTGGCAGACCTCATCACTAAGAGCTTTTCATCCAGAAAAAAAGAGGTAATTGTCCCACTGTACTCATCCCTCATTAGACCCATTATAGATTATAATGCCCCGTTTGGTATGTACCTCACAAGACATCTGCAACAACTGGAAAGGCCACAGAAATACCTCACTAAAAGAATCACAGGCCTAAAGCAGATGCCATATGCTGACCGTCTAAAAAAAATCCAGCTATACTCTGTGGCATATTGTCTATTCATAGGCGATCTCTGCTTAACATACAAGGCCATGTCAAACCCTGAGCTGTTGGACATGCTCCACTTAAAGAAATCCAAATCCCTCAGAGCCGCACGCTCCAGGGATCTAAACTTTGTCATCACAATGAACAAAACATGCTGGGATAGGTTCCTGACTGAGACACTCCTCAGACTCTGGAATAGATTGCCCATACATGTTAAGCAGAGCACTTCTTTGGCCCTCTTCAAAAGGAACCTTGATGATTGGATGGGAGATAGGAAATTCACCCTGGGGATCATGTCAGTCACCCTGCTAGACAGAGAAGTAAATATTGTGGGAAGAAATATCCAGGGAATTGTTATGGCTAGGCTTGCATAGGCCCTAGGGCCGATAGCATTGTACCAACCTATGAACCTATGAACCTATGTCGATATGTTAAATGGGAGATATTTTTCCAGATGTTTAAATTGTCAGATTTCTGTGTTACCATAACAACTTCAAATCCATGCTTCTCTCCCATCTCTCCTCCAAATGGGAATGTCTTTCACATGCTCCCACCTAAACACTAACCTTAAACTTCAGAGGTCTTGCTCAGAACATCTTTACAAAAATCTTTTGCATGCATGTCTCTGGCCTACCTTACACATATTCTTAAGTTGACTTGCTCTTAATTGCAAAGCAGTGTGTATATATTATTTGTAAAACTGTTACTCCTGCACTGACTAATATTGACACATGCAACTCACTTCATCTATTATTAATGTGGTAACTCTCTGTGATTCTGCCTTTTGTAAGTTTACAAATTTCTGTACTTACATCATATAATGATGCAAATTCTGTATATTTAGATATATTCTAATGCTGCAAATATATGTACTTTATATTATGTACCGAAGCTTTTCTCCTCGGGTCCCCACTGAAAATGGGCCACAAGCCCAGCTGGACTAACCTGGTTAACAAACAATAAATAAATAAAATAAATAAATTATCAATTCTCTGTTTCACTGAACATGGATTTGTAGTGAGTGTGTGTGTTTGTATGTATTTGAGGATAATGGTTAGAGACAGAGTTAATGTTAGGTAAAGGGACAGATTTTCTGGATTGTGTTTTTTATTTATGCAATTTAACATGTTAACTGGGAAAGTCTGACTTGGAATGAAGCCAATTTTCAGCAGAGGCCCAGGGAGAAATGCTCCAAATGTATGTTTTTGTAATTTGGGAGGAAACCAGAGTACCCGGAGAAAACCCACACGAACGCAGGGAGGACATGCAGACTCCACACAGAAAGCACCCTAGCCAGGAATTGAACCAGATAACCTCTTGCTGTGAGGCGACAATGCTACTGCTGCACCACTGCACCATCCAAGTGTGTGTGTGTGTGTGTGTGTGTGTGTGTGTGTGTGTGTGTGTGTGCATATGTGCGTGCGTGTGTGTGCACGTGTGTGTGTGTGCGTGCGTGTGTGCGTGCGTGCGTGCGTGCGTGTGCATGCGTGTGCACGTGTGTGTGTGTGTGTGCATGCATGTACGTCTGTGTGTGTGTGTGTGTGTGTGTGTGTGTGTGTGTGTGTGTGTGTGTGTGTAAGCTGTAGTCAGCCCTATCCACACACCTTACCTTACTCCATAACACTACATTACTCAGATGAATTGGGGATTAATAGTATGAAAAAGCTTTGCTGAAAAGGTCACAAAAGGAAATTATTTCCCTTTAGCAATCTTTTGTAGTTTCAGTGTTTAGCTTTTTCAGTAATATCAATATTCACAATGGTGTTAGTGATGTCTTGTACTCAGTATTTAGACACGGAAAGCCCAGAAAATTGACACTAAAATGTTCAAACAACAAATGCTGACACATTCTGTGGAGTAGAGTAAACCAAATATGTGTTTTTTTCAAGGGGGGGCAAGACACCTGCACTCCCCACACCAGCTGCTTATTAGATTTACTAACTCTGAGATTGTACAATCCCTGGGGAAAGGGAATATTCCCCTACCCTGGACTGTCAGTCTCACACACCTGTCAATCATCTGTCTGCATCTACCAAATGGTGTCGACCAAATAGATGTCAGCATAGCTTGTCATTCTACCTGTCCTCATCATATATGTATATATTTATTATTTATTTGGAATTTGTTTACTGAACTCAGGAACACCAAACAAGTACCTCCATGATATAATAAAAAAAAACATACAGTTTATTCCAGAAAAACAAGCGCTTTCGCATACACACAAGTATGCTTCTTCAGGTTACAATTTAAGTGGAAAAATACAGCCATTTTTATATAGCAATTCTAATTTCATAATCAAGTCATAAAGTGACTTAATTTCCCGCTCTTTCCAAACAATTAAATAATTGATATATGTGCATTAGTTATTTCTTAAAGACATAGTCACACTTCCAAGATATATCCAATCAAAAAATTATTATAACCCAATGCTAAACTCACTATTTAAATATGAATATCTAACAAAAAACATATCTAATAAAATTATATGCATATTTAATATTAATTAGGCATGATGTTACTTTATAAAGACCTATAAAATATATAAAAAATATATAAAAAATATAAAAAATAAATAAAAAATACTAACATAGTCTCATTAATACTTCATCTATTCAAAAACTTTTAATTAATAAGAGAATTAAAACTTTCATGAAAAAATTTGTTTACTGGGAAAGTCAGACTGGGTCATGAGGTACCCATTTTCACTGGAGGCCCTTGGAGAAAAGCACCAGATACATATGGTTAAGAGAATGAATGCTAAACACTTATAATAAAGTCTTAACATTCAAGTACAAAATCTGAAAAACTACACATTAGTTTCTCAGAAGAAAAACTCAACAGACATAAGTCATAGTGTTCAAGCATAAATTATATGGAAAGCCTGATAATAGGAAGCTGCAGCATTATTTACATAACAGATGATTATCAGAATGATATAGACTATATATATATAGTGTATATATGTATGTGTATGTATATATATATATATATATATATATATATATATATATATATGTATGTATTTATATACATGTGTGTGTGTGTGTGTGTGTGTGTGCATGTGTGTGTGTATATATATATATTTATATATATATATATATATATATATATATATATATATATATATATATATACAGCCAATCTATAGTTTTCACTTTGTGATACCTTAAATCTTTTGTAATGGAGGCCTAAGGGATATATGCAAATGAACTCTTAATCGATTTATCTGTGTATGTATCTACAGGTCCGAGCCTGATGTCATCAAGGGGCAGTTTTTACTGAACAGTTTATCTGTGTGACCTTTTCACCACTTGGTTTATATATCGATACACAAACACACACACACACACACACACACACACACACACACACACACACACACACACACACACACACACACACAGTATTGACTATTCAGTGCTCAGTCAAATATAAACTAGCAGCAAACATGATAATAGCTTTGGATTTAGATCAGGAAACAACAAAAAAAAAAGTAAAGGACTGGCTACCAAAAGGATACCTAAATATGCACTCCTGTGGGAGACTTGCCCACATGCCCTGCAGTGTGTGGGGTGTGTCCCCATCCCACCCAGTGTGAGGGCTTTGCACTACCACTTTACTTATATACACTTACTCCATGGTGACCAATTTCCATGAAAGGGCAATCACCCATATCAAAGAAAATGTGTTCCCACTAAGAGAAGTAGCGGTCAACCAGCAGTGAAACTCCTGTTCACTTTCTACAAAATGACTTGACAACACCCATTTGGTATATCTAGATAGTTATGTATCTGTCTCTTTAAATATATATGTCTATATATATATATATATGTGTGTGTGTGTGTGTGTGTGTGTGTGTGTGTGTGTGTGTGTGTGTGACCACTTTCAAATCTCGAAATACGGAAATATAGAATTTCAGTAGCTCGAAACAAAAAAAGAGAAAGTGCAGTTATTTGAAACTACATTTTAACAAATGTTAAGTTATCGAATCCGCAGTAGTGGTGGTGCGGTGTTTTTGTTATGGTTTGTTGTCTCTTTAAGGTGCAGTGTGGTCTGCGATTTAGAGATGATGACCGATGTGTGGTCATATGCGGAGATTCACGTAAGTGTTTACTGTTTAAGGGTTTTGGGTAAGAGTTTGTTATTTTTTAAGTTTTTTGGGAAGTTTTAGGAGTAGGTTGGGGTAGGTAGGTGAGAGTGTGAGTGTGTAAGTGTTGAAAGTGGTGATTTTTTGTACATGTTTAGTGTGTGTTTGTGCAACAGAAGTGTAGGGTGCATAGTGGTGTTTTTTTCTGTTATTCGTGGTAGTGCAACCTTGGAGTTGATATTTATAAGTAGCGGAGGTGAGGGGAGTCCAGCGGGGCTTGCTCCCCTGCTTATACATAGGTTAGCTGGGTTTTGTTTGCGTGTGTTGTGTTGTTTTGTTATGGTGTAGGGAGGAAGGTCTTGTATGCGCTTTTGTTTGTGTGGTGGCTGGTGCATTAAAAAACAGAGCATTGCATACTGAAAATTCTGTATTATGAACTTTCAGTATAGTTCATAGGTTCATAGGCTCAAAGATGTGTACTAGGCTAATGGCCCTGAGGCCTTTACAAGCCTAGCCCATAGGATTATCCTGGCATAGTACCACCTGACCTTAGTTCCCAGTGCCTCTGTTGAGTAAAGCCACTGGAGTTATCCCTGGGGAGGGATTGGGACTTCTTTAGATGTAGCATTTCTAACAGAGCTCGGTCAGACATAGATTTGTAAGTCAAACAGAGATCACCTCTTAATAGGCAATATGAGGCAGAGAATAGTAGGAGTTTTTTGGGTCTGTCCATAGATGACAAGTGTTTTAGGCCTAGGATCCTCTTTGTGAGGTTCTTTTGCGGCCTCTCCAGTTGTTGTAGGTTTCTAGTGAGGTACATGCATAATGGGGCCTAATGAGGGAAGAGTAGAGGGAGACAATGACCTCTTTCTTCTTGGATGCAAAACCCTCAGTAATGAGTTGTGCCACATAGAAGGTCTTTCTAACCACAGTGGCAATGTGGTGATCAAAAGAGAGGTTGCTGTCAACCTGTGTTCCCATATCTCTTATAATGCCTTCTGTGTTCAGTGGACTACCATCAATGTGGTAGATCATGGGAACTGGGATTTTCCCTAAGGGGATGACGGCACATTTTTTGGCATTGAGTTTAAGGTTATGGTTCTGACTCCAGTCGTTGGTCTCAGTGAGGCCATTCTGTAGGATGTCAACATCACTCAGGGAGTTAATAATAGCTCCCGACTTGCAATCATCTGCGAACTTTGTCAGCCAGAGTCACTTCCTATTGGCCTGGACTTCAGAGAAGTAGATACCAAACAGGAGAGGACTGAACTCTTTCAGACTCCACTTGTGACTAGTCGTCAGTCTGACTTGGAGTCAGCTACTTTCACACTGTGGGTTTATCTGTGAGCCAGTTTGCAACCCACCTAGTGATAAAGGGGTTTGATGCCTAGCATAGTGAGTTCTTCTATCATTTCTGAGTGGGGATGGGATCAAAGGCCTTGGCCAGATCAAGGTAGGCAGTATGAGCCACCTTGGCTTCATCCACAGCTCTGGTGTCTGACTCAAAGAAGTCGCCCAAGTTAAGCAGGCATGATCTACCCTTCACAAAACCAAACTATTTGTGATCCATTGTTTGGAGATTCCCCTATATCCTTGTTTATTAGGTCCATGATGACTGTCAGGCTAATGGGGAGATAGTTCCCAAGGTCTGTAGCCGCTCCTTCTCTGTGGAGAGGGATGACTGTAGCAGTGCACTATTCGGTAGGGACAAATCCTGAGGTGAGGCTGTGATTGAACAGGGCACACAGGTGAGGTGCGAGTTCACTCTGTAGTTCATGTAGAACACAGCCATAGATAATGTCAGGTCCCATAGAAGCTGTAGTCTTGGCCTTGGACAGTGCTGTTTTAACCTGTGCAGCAGTAATACTGGGTGCCAGGCAATCTACTGGTATTATGATTGGTCCTTTGGGGGGGAGGGGTAAAGTTAGCACTGAATCTGTTGGCCAGTATACTGGCAATATCTGTTGGCTTGGTATAGGAGGTACCTTTGTACAGTAGCTCAGAGCAAATCTGGGTATTGCCATGGAGATTCTTTACATAACTATAGAAGGCCTTGTGGTTGTCTTTACTATCTGTTGTAATTCTGTTTTCATAGCTAGCTTTAGAGGATTTGATGAGGGATCTCAACTTTTTGTTGAGGCTGATAAGAGAGTTTTTCCAGTCTTGGGACTTCAACTTATTCTGCATCAGTTTCCTCCTTCTGTTGTAGAGTTTGTTTATGGCAGGGGACCACCAGATTGGCTTCTTTTTTTTGGAGGAGAGCATCTTGGTTCTATTGGGTATGGTGAGATAAATGCATTTGTGTACGTGTTCATACAGTGCATTGGTGTATGATTCTGCGGTCATGCAACTATTCTCCATTTGTATGGGTGCTGTGAAGTTAGCCACCTCTGTTTTTAGGAGCCAAAAGTTGGAATTGGAGCAGTTTTTCCTGGTGGTTACCTTTGCGGGCGGGGGAGGGGGTTGAGATGTGGATTTCCAAAGTGATTAGTTTGTGGTCAGATTTAACCAGGGAGGAGCTGACTATTGGTGTAGAGCAACAGTCGCCCATGTTAGTAATGATCAGGTCAAGGATGTTGCTATCTCTAGTGGGGGTAAGAGCAAGCTGGTCCAGAGCACTGGAATTAATGAACTCCAGGAAACATTGGGCAAGTGTATTGGTACATGAGTAGTTTACCCAGTTAATGGAGGAGTACTTGAAGTCGCCTAGTGAGAGAGTGTTAGGTTGGACCCTGATATTCTCCAGGGTGCTTAGGAACGTGGAGTGTGAGTCTTGGGACATGGTTGGGGACCTATAGCAGGCTATGACCCAAATCACTGTCTTACCCAATTTTAGCTGCACCTGAAGTATCTCTGATGCATTATGTCTGGAGGTGTGTGCATCCCTTTATGAATATGGAAACACCACCACTTTTGGAGCTTCAGTCTAAGTTCTAGGGCAGAAAGGTGTGGAATGAGTTATAGCCTGGTAGTGCAGGGGTGCTTTCTGCTGCTTTGAACCAGGTCTCTATTACAGCACAAATGTCGATGTTCTCCATTTTAAGGAGTGATTTGAGTGAGTGCATTTTGAGATTTAAACTTCTAGCGTTGAGCAGCATGACCCTCAGACTGCATTTGTTTGTAGCTGCTATGGTGATAATTTGGTCTTTGGAACACCACCTAAAAAAGGCACTATAGGGGTATCAAGAGCCTTGGCCAGTATCCGGAAGCCCAGGGGTGACAAATTCAGGCCATCTCTGGAAAAAGCATCGAGTTCTGTCAGTCATGTCGTCCCAGGCAGACAGATACTGGATCCCCTTAGAATGACACCAGAAACTTAGCCAGTTGTTGAAATCAATAATTTTCTGCTTGTACTGTGGTATTACTCTGGGTGATGGTAGGATGCTGCTCAGGGCTAGGATCATACCCGCCTGGGCTATATAATCCGAGAGCTCCCCCATGTCTCTTTTCATGTAGTCCAGTGAGGTACATCTCTGGTCATTCACACCCACATGTACAATGACAGAGTCATATTTGTACCTGTTGTTGAGGGAACTGAGTGCGTGCGTTATGTGGCAGATCCTGGCACCTGACAGGCAGCTGACTGTTACTTTCTCCTTATTCAACCTAGTGAGTGGGACATCAGTGTGCCTCACTATTGAGTCACCTATGAATAGTGTGTTGGGCATGCTGTTTTGCCTTAGGGGCTTTGGTTGAGTGGCACACTGGAGAGTTATGTGTCTCGTGATTAATGTTGTGTTGTGGTGGTCGAGTGTATTTCTGCCTTAGAGGTCTCTGCTGCTTGGGTAGATTTTTATTGAAAGCCTCCGCAAAGGTGGGTGTGTGGTTTGTATTTTTATGTGAAGGCAGTACTGGTGTGTGTTCTGGAGGGTTATGTGTTCCATGTGGTGTGGTGCAAGTGTTGACATTCTCCTTTTGACCAGCTATTCTGGTCTTGGCTGGAGAGTGCGTGGCTTCCAGTTTGGATATATAAGTGCATCTCTCACAAGTCTGGGTGTTGGAAGGTAAGAGGAGAGGGTTTTAATGTACATGAGGCAGTTGCTACATTACCTCAGGATGCCCAAGTTCACCAGATTAATAGAAGAAAGCACAAGGAACTGATCTTTATACATGCCTGGAGGGGTGGGCATTTATAATAAGTACTGGATCTGTTTCCCTGTAGAACTTTTAGTGCTGGCACTTTTGTGTGCTACAATTATTGCTACAAGAAGTCTGATAAAGTGTTAGACTAATAAGCTAGTATAAGTGCAGGAGAGGAGAGAACTAGTAGATCTAAGGAAAAAATTGAAGACCAGACTCTGGCTCCGCTCAGAAGCTTACAAACAGTCCTGGATACAGCAAGTCTGTATCTGGACTAGACTAGTTACAGGAAAGGAGGGAAACAACTGCAAACATGGCCTTTTAAACCCGAAAGTTGAGAGAGATGGAAAAACTGTCCAAACAGCCAATAAACTACAATTTCTGGGCCAGAAACCACTCCTTTTGTCTTAGATAAGCTACCTAGTGCTTACCACTCCCACTGATAAGCTAGAAGGCTTCCCTCCAACACAGAAATGCTTGGGGGAGCTCAGAAGCTTACAAACAGTCTTGGATACAGCAAATCTGTATCTGGGCTTGACTAGTTATGGGAAAGTGGGGAAACAAGCACAAATGCGGACTTTTAAACCAGAAAGTTGAGAGAGATGGAAAAAACTGCCCAAATGGCCAATAAAAACAATTTCTGGGCCAGAAACCACTCCTTATATGGTAGATAGGTAACCTAGTGCTTACCACTCCCACTGATAAGCTAGCAGGCTTCAAGGAAAGAGAGAGAGAGACAGAGAGACAGAGAGAAGGAGACATGAATTAATTGACTGTTGTTTTGTTTCCCACGTGTTTAGTCAACAAAATTTGGTTGACTAAGCAGATTGTTGACTGGTATGCAGAATCACACAATTCTTAGGGCTGTGGAATATGCTGTTTTCTCATTATTGTATGATCTTGGAATTAGTCTCCGTTAGCAGAGCAGAGATGATTTTTACAGGTGGACTTCTTTTCCATGAGGAACATCAGATTTATTATTGGCATGCTGACTGGACAGACCAATCAGCATGGATGTTTTGGAATACTAATTTTTTTTATTGTATAATCATAAATATACCTGGCACCTATGGCTGTACTTCAGACTAGAAGCTTGTAAATGCTTGTCCACCAGTGCCCAAGTAAATATACTCTATCATAACCCCCTGCAACCAATACATAACACATTTTACTGCAATGGGTGGCAAGGCTTAAAAATGTCCCCTAGGTTGATAGTCTAGTCGTTTACTATGATACTGTCATTATTTTTCTTTCATTATCTACTAAGTTTTGAAATTCAACAACTACGCATTCAGTAATGATACATCCTACATTATTTTGTAGGTACAGTAATGGTGTCAGTGGTTCAGTAATACATAATGATTACATTTGCCTTCATGAATTTGGCTGTTTTGCATTTCTCAGTGTAATACAGTCATACCTCTCAATCTCTTAGTGCAAGAAATCTGGACAAAGACTAAAATAACGGGGTGGGCAAAGGCCCAAAAATAGGGACAGATTTTAAATGTTGCATTTATAAACTTGAGTGTTGCTAGAATAACATGATTTGTGTTAGCTTGCATTTTTCTGAAGGATATGAAGTCTGAAACTCAAATACATGTCATTATTTAGTGACTTCACATTTTATGAGGAACAGACCAAAAATATGAGGCAAAAATATGGACAATCTGCAAAGCTCTGGAGAACTGAAAGGCGTGAATCAAATTATAATTTGTATCTCACTTAAAACCTTAACCTGCAGACTCATTTCAGCAGTTCTCTGTCCTATCATGTAATAATGATGTCATTAAAAACAATACTTTAGGCACCTGTGGTGACAGTCTGAGGTACATGTAGTAGCTATGATGAGTAAAGATTTAGTGAGTAGGATTTTGATGATGGTGGTGATGATATATTTTTCCATTTTACCTGTTGTTCCTATAGCTAAAGCACAACTAAAAAAAAGAAAAAAAAAAAAAAAAAAACAGCCCTACAGAGGTTTGCTGCGTAGATGGAGGTATACCCCATCTCCTCAGTTTGCTATTATTTGTTATCCAGCTGATGACGGCTTAAAGGTGAGTTTACCTGCCAATCCAAAATTGCACAGTGTAGCAGGCAAACATACATCCATCCCCCATTCAGTTAATATCATGAGATCTCTGGAGAGTTGTACTGTTTAATATCTGAATATAGGTTGCTTATTATACAGCAAAAAAGATGAATACAGGCTGGTTTTTCTGCACTAGTTTCATTTGCACTCATGAACAGCAAGACAATGGTAAAAAAAAGTGAACTGAATGTATAAAAAGATTTCAACAACTGACATTTGTGGAAAAAAGCGAAAAGCCCCTTTTTTGTATCAGTAAGCTGTCTATGTAAAATGCATCTGGTGAATAAATGCATGCAACAAATGTAAGTCAATGTGTATACATTTTGTAAAAAAATATTTCTGGACTAAGCAATCTTTTTGTTAATAAAAAAATGTTATCTGTGGCAAAGTTGTCAAGGAGTTGCAATCTATGTGACAAATAGCTGCATAGTTTATTTATTTTTCAAACTTTCTCTGGAAGATAACAGGTTGTAAACATCCATGGCAGTAGAGTTACAATGATAGAGTAGAAGGTAACAGATTTTGTTATTTATATTCTAATTTACAATTCATATATCATTTCAGGTGGCAAATTCATATTTCAGAGATTTTCATCTGTTGCTGATTGGAATAATATGTTTGGCTGCATCAATAGAAAAATGGAATCTGCACAAAAGAATTGCTTTACGAATGGTGATGTTGGTGGGTGTAAATCCCGAATGGTAAGAATGAAGTTGTCATAATGGGAGACAATCAGACAAGTAAAGTAAGAGAGAAACTTTGAGCCTCATACTTGTATTATACATTGCTGTACAACAAAATTTACTTCAAACGTGCATAAATATATGTTCATGCAAATGAACAAACATACTCACAGACACATACACGCCTTCACTCACCCACCCATAAATATAATGTCATTGCAAAGAAAAACAATCAATACTGTGCACGGTTTACTCAATGCAGTTAACTGCAAGACTGTGTGACTTGGGCAATGTAAGATCCTGATGCTTAAAGTCAGAGTCAATTTAATTAATTAATTAATTTATTTATTTATTTCACTGGGCAAGAAGCCTGCTTTCAGTGGAAACCTGGGGAGAAAAGCTCCAAAATACAGTCAAGCTGTGAGCTAGACATATACAGATGATATAGGACTAGCAAGAGATGAGTTACAACATATTACAGATTATTCAGTACTATCTAAGATGCCACAGAGACATCATATGTTCAATACAATAGATTAAAACTTGCAGAGTAAACAGTAACTCAAATTATTTGCAAACATGGTACAGATTCAAATTACAGATGATACAAGAACAGAAGACAATTTACAATGAAGTTAGACTTATGTATATAAGGTCACGCTAAAGTCAAATGTCAAGTAGGCTTGGAATTACAATAGTAAAAGAAATAAATACCATAACTTACTCCTACAAATGACTGCTTTTTTTTAAGTTAGAAATAATGGAGTTATGTTTCGTTCAATGACATCCATTGTTATGTGGTTGCTGTGAATCACTTGTGCTGTGTGGCATATTAGAATAATTACACAGGTGCTGTTTGCATGTTACAATAATTACACAGGTGCTGTTTGCATATTAGAATAATTATACAGGTGCTGTTTGCATGTTACAATAATTACACAGGTGCTGTTTGCATGTTACAATAATTACATAGGTGCTGTTTGCATGTTACAATAATTATACAGGTGCTGTTAGCATGTTACAATAATTACGCAGGTGCTGTTTGCATGTTACAATAATTACGCAGGTGCTGTTTGCATGTTACAATAATTACGCAGGTGTTGTTTGCATGCTACAATAATTACGCAGGTGCTGTTTGCATATTAGAATAATTATACAGGTGCTGTTTGCATGTTATAATAATTACATAGGTGCTGTTTGCATGTTACAATAATTATACAGGTGCTGTTAGCATGTTACAATAATTACACAGGTGCTGTTTGCATGTTACAATAATTACGCAGGTGCTGTTTGCATGTTACAATAATTATACAGGTGCTGTTTGCATGTTACAATAATTACACAGGTGCTTTTTGCATGTTACAATAATTACGCAGGTGCTGTTTGCATGTTACAATAATTACACAGGTGCTGTTTGCATGTTACAATAATTACACAGGTGCTGTTTGCATGTTACAATAATTACGCAGGTGCTGTTAGCATGTTACAATAATTACACAGGTGCTGTTTGCATGTTACAATAATTACACAGGTGCTGTTTGCATGTTACAATAATTACACAGGCTGTTTGCACGTTACAATAATTACACAGGTGCTGTTCGCATGTTACAATAATTACACAGGTGCTGTTTGCATGTTACAATAATTACACAGGTGCTGTTTGCATGTTAGAATAATTACGCAGGTGCTGTTCGCATGTTACAATAATTACACAGGCTGTTTGCATGTTACAATAATTACACAGGTGCTGTTTGCATGTTACAATAATTACACAGGTGCTGTTTGCATGTTACAATAATTATACAGGTGCTGTTTGCATGTTACAATAATTACACAGGTGCTGTTTGCATGTTACAATAATTACACAGGTGCTGTTTGCTCAGACATTTTTTGAATGTCTGTGGTGCTAACCATTTACAGCATGATGCATTTTTTTTTAGAAAGTATGATCTCAGGCTAAAACTAAACCAAATGACTAAACATTCTTCATCTGAATATCTATAATTTTTCGGAGGACTTTGATCACACCTGATTTTGCAGTAGTTTTGTTATTAGAGTGATTTTCTTTTTGATAACCCCACCCCACACTTTCCCCCTGCACATGTTTTGAAGGAAGGTTATTTGACATCAAAACAAACTAGATCCAATAAAAAGTGAAAATATAAGTCAGAAATTTATCATACAGTCTACGAAACAGAGATTAAGGCCCTGCATCCTTTACAGGGAATATCTCCCATCCCATCAGAGCAAATTAAATTGACATAATGACTCCTGCCTTTAGAGCAATAAGGAAAGTATTTCTGTCAAACAGCTTTCTTAGTACCTGGGAGCCCATCATAGATTTCATCAGACTGAACAAATATCTAAAGATAACCAAATTGAAGATACTTATCTTGAAGATGTTTTTCCCACTCATTATCAAATGGACTGTTACTCATTCTAGATCTTAAAGAGGCCTAGCTGCATATCTGCATCCACAGGGACCACAGACAGTTTCTGTGATTCCTAGGTTCCTAGGTTCCTAGGAGATTACTAAGCTAATGGCTTAAACACCCTTACAAGCCTAGCCATTATAACCAAATGTTATCAAATATATGGCCCCTAGGGGCAAGAGGATGGCATGGATGTATGCCTGTACATTGAGTATCCTACAGATTGCCCTTGTCCATAAGGGACACAGGCACTACACCAGGTGTGAATTTGCGATTCTCCATCCACTGATCCAAATTACATTTGAAGAGGGCTAGGGAAGGGCTCTGCTTAATGTGAATAGGAAGCCTGTTCCAAAGAAGGGGTGATCTCTGGGGCACACATCTGTCTCTCCAGCATGTTTTGTTTGAGTTTAGATCCCTAGAGCGGGTGATCCTTGTGCTGATTTGTGGATGTGCAGCAGCTCCATCAGGGCTGGATTTAGCCTTGTAGGTTGGGCATAGGTCACCCGTAATAATTGGTAGGAGACAGAGTAAAGGGATAGAGATTTTAGTCTGTCTGCATCGTTCACGTTGTTTAAACCCTGTATTTTCTTTGTGAGGAACATCTGAGGTCACTGCAGCTGCTGTAAGTGCCTAGTCAAGTACATGCTAAATGACGCACTGTTCTCAATTACTGGTTTAGGACAGGAGAACTTTGAGTTCACTTCTTTGCTGTTTGGTCTTTCTACTGCACCTAGACTGTTTATAAAATATTTTATAACAGTTCTTGCTCACCTTAGGACATAAGGGATTCAGATTTACCTATGGCTGAACACCTGCTTGGCTAAAGCACCAAATGGACAGGGCATACAAAAGATGCTGCAGTACTGTATTCATTACCTGACCAGATTAGGGTTCTCAATAACGCTGCAAGAAGTCACTCTGAAACAGGGAACCTTTCAGATCTTGCTCTGGAGGTTCTACTGGACACAGATTAAAAAGAAATCAGTGCTATTTTAGAAAAAATAGGCCTTAGGCTGGACTGTTTTTTTGCAGTTAGGAACAACCACCTTCAGTTGGACTCTTGTTTTCTAGTTCAGCTGGTAAGACCTTACACCTATAGCATTCCTCTCGTTTTTTCTTCTAGTAGACAGAAGTCAGTACTTAATGTCATGCACTACAAACCCCTCTGGCCCTCAGGGGCCTTCCAAGACTTTGACCTCTCCCTTGCATAAGGCAGAATATGAACTGTCTTCAGGTTATTCAAGGCTTTACAAACCTTTACAGATTGTTCAAGGGCCATCACATATCCTAAACTAAATATACTTGTTGGTTACTTTCCTTCAAAAATATAAAACATTGAAATGCTGCTGACTGCTGTCATTTCAGCCATGTGTCAGACTAACCCCTCCTTTGGCAGTTGATATATACAGGAATAAGGACTTGCACTGCTTTTCCTTGTGGCCATGTGTGTCATGTATGTTCCTCTTGGTGCCCATAGAGTCTACCACACCAGCACAGACTGGAAACAGCAAGTGCACTTTCCAGGTCAATATGTCGTACGCCATGCATCTCTCTCTTTCTAGTAGGTTCCAGCACTGCAATAGGCAAGACTGCAAATGGGCAAGCTAGAATTGTCTATTTCCTGCCTTCCTACCCTTCACAGCTCCTCCACCCTCACCCCAAGTCATTAATCCACCTCAGGTTGTCTTGGACATAGTTAGTAATAAACAAAATAAGGCGGTTTGGAAGGAGAAGACCACTAAAAATGGCTTCTAAAATCTTCAAGTCAACTTTAATCACAAACACATTAGAAGCCGTTTTTATGGTCTTCTCCTCCCAAACTCCCTTATTTTATTTATTAGTGACTGGTTTGGCAATTTTTTTCTCAATTTTTGGTTTATTTGGGCATAGTCAGGGTATTATGATCTATACCATGCAGCCTGGTTTATTAAAGTAACATTTTGCATGAAAATTTGACATGGCTGACACATTGTGTGTTGGGGTAACTGACAGATCATATACATAAGTATCTTTTGGGGGCTTCCCTTATGTTCTATTGACTTATTGTACCAGTAGTAAAGCTTCACTGGTTTTTCAATACCCAGAAGCATAACTGAAAAAAACATAAAAGAGACAAAACATTACTTTCCCTGCATATGCCATGTGGATAATCCCCTCTACCCTGACTTGTAATTACAGTGGGATGGGGGAGTGACTACGTGTCTCACTAGGTTTAGATGCCATGACTGGCAGGTGTTGATGGTGCAAAAGTGTAATACTGGCATTCTCACAGTTTCATGAGTGCTGATACTACATACGCAGTTATGTCTGAAGTACTCAGTGTGCGGTAGGAGCTATAGCAAGCTGCTTATCTATTTGTTACAGTTGAAGCAAGTGACATGCAACAGTTAAGAGAACACAGAACACCTTTTTATTGTTTGGTCCTGAACACAGGAAAGACTTTTTTTTTAATTGAGGGAGCACCAGTTTGAGGAATGCCCAGGTGCTCTAGATAATAATAAAAGTGCGCACGTTTTAACAAACTGTGATTAAAAGAAATGAGCAAATTCTGCTACAGGACACACACAAGCAGTAAGATGTCATGGCTGTTTTTATTATTAGCACTTTTTGTCTCACTGATAGTGAGACTTCCTCAGATAACATACCATTCTCTCTTGCCATTCTTATATTAAAACCAACCTATCAATTTAATGCAACAATCAACTCAGCTCCACACTGGTTTAACCACTTCCCTCCCATAACAAATTCTTTCCATTTTAAAAATCCCATAAAACCATACCATTCTAAAACACAATATGTTTAATACTACCTTACATATAACTCTCAGGACTTCATACACAACTAAACACTTATCCTTCACTATATTTTACCTCAAGAAGCTTTTTAGCTTTAATCCAGGGAATTGTTATGGCTAGGTTTGCATAGGCCCTAGGGCGAATATCCTAGTATCAACCTATGAACCTATACAAAAAAATTGAAGCAACTTCATTTAAGCCTGGGAAGTAGCAAGCACTTGTCTGTAGCTACCATAACAGCTCCAGTCTTTCTAAGATTAATGTTTCTGGTCCCCTTCTACTACCACCTTTAATTTGCTTTATACATCTAAAACCAAAATTATGATCTGGATTCTCCATAACGTGCCTTGCTAAGGCATTTTCCTGTTTTCTACTATTTATATTACAGATGTGCTTGCTTGCTATGGCATGTTCCTGTTTTCTACTATTTATATTACAGATGTGCTTGCTTGCTAAGGCATGTTCCTGTTTCTACTATTTATATTACAGATGTGCTTGCTTGCTAAGGCATGTTCCTGTTTTCTACTATTTATATTACAGATGTGCTTGCTTGCTAAGGCATGTTCCTGTTTTCTACTATTTATATTACAGATGTGCTTGCTTGCTAAGGCATGTTCCTGTTTTCTACTATTTATATTACAGATGTGCTTGCTTGCTAAGGCATGTTCCTGTTTTCTACTATTTATATTACAGATGTGCTTGCTTGCTAAGGCATGTTCCTGTTTTCTACTATTTATATTACAGATGTGCTTGCTTGCTAAGGCATGTTCCTGTTTTCTACTATTTATATTACAGATGTGCTTGCTTGCTAAGGCATGTTCCTGTTTTCTACTATTTATATTACAGATGTGCTTGCTTGCTAAGGCATGTTCCTGTTTTCTACTATTTATATTACAGATGTGCTTGCTTGCTAAGGCATGTTCCTGTTTTCTACTATTTATATTACAGATGTGCTTGCTTGCTAAGGCATGTTCCTGTTTTCTACTATTTATATTACAGATGTGCTTGCTTGCTAAGGCATGTTCCTGTTTTCTACTATTTATATTACAGATGTGCTTGCTTGCTAAGGCATGTTCCTGTTTTCTACTATTTATATTACAGATGTGCTTGCTTGCTAAGGCATGTTCCTGTTTTCTACTATTTATATTACAGATGTGCTTGCTTGCTAAGGCATGTTCCTGTTTTCTACTATTTATATTACAGATGTGCTTGTACACATGCTCTTTACATTTTCTATCCATCTTCCCTATGTAGAAGGCTGGACAATGATGGCGCTGGGCTAAATATACTATTGATTTTCAATACTTAATAGTATATTTTTTATCTTTAACCATGAAGTCCCTACCTGTTACCATATATTTACCCTAATTGCACATGCCACATCTATACATGCCTTGCCTACTAAGAAGGTTCACTCCATTCTTCTCTAAGAGCCCTTTGAAATTGGGTCCTCTCCTATATATGATCTATGGTGTAGGCTGTAACCTCTGTCTCACAAATGCATCATTCCTTAATATCTTCCAATTCTTGAAAATGATGTTCCTTATTTTTTTATTCTAGACTATGTGAAATAGTAACATCCTTTATCTGTCCTAAGATGTTAATATTATCAACCACCTTATTAACATCAACATGCTTAGCCAAGATCAGTTTAAACACCCCACTTCTTCTCTTTTCTTGTACTTCCACTATCAAATTCCCCCCTAAAGTAACAGGCTAACCTCTTCTAACAAACATGCCAGTCATCTTGTTACATTGTATTACAAAGTCAGTATCCCTGGTTACCATACAGGCAACACTAACCAGCTGCCCTTTCACTACTGATTTTCTTTGGTGAAACGGATGCAACTAGAGAAATGCAAAAATGCATTCAAATGCTTTTCCTTCCTATATACTTTTGCTAAATATTGTTATTCAGTGGTATCCTTACTAGGAATGCAATCCTTTCTTTATGATAGTTTGATGCAAATTGTAAAAATTCAGTGGTAGTGTTAAAATATGACACTAAATTATCAGCTGTCTCCCTGTCATCATCTAAAAATTTTGTAAAGTAGTAGATCTTATCCATTACATAGTTTACCTTTTTAATGTATTCATGTTCCCAGTAAACCATTACTAGGTTAGCTAGACTAGCTCCACATGGGGAGCCCATCACCACCCCTACTTTCTGAAGGAAGAATTTGTTGTTAAATGTTATAAAATTATTTGAAAAAATGATATCAAACAATTCTTCTTCTGGCTTTTCACAGTTAGGGGTCACCACAGTGGATCACCTGTCCACTCATGATTGGCAGTGGAGTTTTACAGTGTATAGTTGCCAGCCTGATGCCCAACCTTCCATGGAAGGCACATGCACTCATGCCTAGGGCCAATTTAGAGTGTCCAATCCACCTACTGTCTTTGGGATGTGGGAGGAAACCGGAGCACCTGGAGAAAACCCACGTGACCACAGGGAGGACACGCAGACTCCACACAGAAGTTACCCCAGCTGAGAATCGAACCGGTGAACCTCTTGCTGTGAGGCAGCAACACTAACCGCTGCACCACTGTGGCTGCCCATATCCAACAATTCTTCAACGACACTAATTTCCTCTCTGGGTGCACCTGTTTCTCTTAATACATGGCTCTCCCATTCTATTCCCTCTTAATAAGGGACAGAAGAATACATATCCTTAACATCTATTGTTAGAAAATCGTATTCCTTCCTAATAATAAAAACATCTGTGACATCTTACTGCTTGTGTGTCTTGTAGCAGAATTTGCTAATTTGCTGGTGTTTCAAGTTTACCAGTTTGTGGATTAAAATAAATGACACTGCTTAATGAACCTACTCTTGTTGGAGTATATGTATGCCACAACTGGGTATTGCTTCAGTAAAGTGCCCTACCTAAGGTTGGTTTTCTGTTTTTATTTATTTCTACTGTTAAAGGTAAGGAGCAGGGATCACTGAGCTGTACATTTGTCATGCTTTACATGGACAGATGTCCACGCTGTCGGCACTGAGGGCATCAGCTGGATCGAAACTAATACCGAGCATGAAAATAATTATGTTTTCATGCACAAGGCTTTATAGTTACATCGTTACATCATTACATAGATTGTTACATAGTTACATAGTTACATAGTTACATAGTTAGATAGTTACATAGTTACATAGATGTTTTTCACTTACAATAGGTAGTTTACAACAGCCAGATTTTAAACAAATACTATTTTGCACTGAGAACCATCAGTTTAGAAAATCCATAAGCTTTTCGGTGAATAAACTAGGTAATAGCATTCTGGCATTTACATAAGGCTTCTGTTGACAGCAGTCTTCTGAGTTCTACAATAAAAGATGGTTGTTGTGAGCAATGCTTTTGCTACATTTGTAACAGAGTTCACTTATGAACCTTGAATGGAAATGGCAAACAAACAATAGAAGGTGGAGAGATATGAGAAGGTGAGATAATTAGCAGAGAATACACCGAATAGTAGAGCTAATGGAAAAGTTGTGAATTCTGCATGCATGGTCTAGGATGGTCAGCGCGTGTATATACTTTCAAGGAAAAAGTGTGGCTGTCAGTTTAACAATGAACCTGCATGTTTGTCCAGCGTAACTACAATTTTTGTTCTAGGCTGCCTAGAATTTCTTTATTAATATTAGCTGATTTCGCAAGCATGACTGGCAGGGTATTCCCTAGAGTGGGAGTTAGTATCTGTTTAATCAGTGACTTTCCAGATTTCTTGTAAAGTGTTTGGAGACTCTGCCACAGATGGAAAGCAGTACAAGTGATAATAATTATTGATCTGTAAATATGCTTCATGAAGATTAATGAGAATTCTAGTTAAAATCCAGGTAATCATACTTCTGAAAATGATTTTTTATCATGTCATATCATTTTTGGATATAATAAGGATCTACTATGTTACATCAAAATGCACAGCTTCATAACAAAAGAGCTTAAACATTGCAGCAATAAACCCATTACGTTTTAATATGCATAAACTGTACTCATACATAGTCCAGGAGATCAGAGATCATACATTTCTGGAAATGTATAAAAAAATGGAAATAAACTGCCATACATGCCCTCTTATTTATATATTCTCACACTGAGGTTGCTCCAACTGCAAAAAAGAACAATTATCCTTGTAACATATGAATAATTATTGCTCTTTAACTGCTAACCATCTGTCTCAGAATAAGTCTGAATATAATGCATAACAATGTGTCAAATTGTAATGTATTTCTGCAATTAAATAGCAAATAATAAAGCAATGGAACTAATGGGTATACACCCTGAACAGGCACATGTTAACCAAGCAGTGTCACTGGAGCAACAGGTGGCTCACTCACCTTTGGTGCTGGGGGTTGTATCACACGCCAGATGGACTGATTATGGACACTGCAGGGCACCATGGGGGGGGGGGGGTAGGAGGTACTACATTCCTGAGTGTGTTGTCCTTTAGATGAGATTTTAAACCAGGGTCCCATCTGCTTGAGTTGGTGGTAGATGAGGTGGATATAAAAGATCCTGCAGCACATATGAAAGAGTAGGGGATTTTTATTTACAACTTATTTACAATATACACATTACATATTTACATAAAGAACAAACATTTAATGTCATAGTCCTTCATTTCTTAAATTCATCCAGACCCCCACTCTTTTTTCCATAACCACCACTTGATTTGTCATCTAGTATCTGTTAATATCCATTGTACATTAAACATAACTTCATTTGAATTGTTCTGTGATTTCACACAAAAGAAACCACGAACATCACTTTGAAAAGCTGACCTTAGTCAGTGGTAAAATAAATAAATAATGAATCCACAATGATTATACTTTAGCTTTTTCATTCTTTTTACTCTGAACAACTTCTTCAGAACACACCATTAAAATCCAATCAAATGTTTAAGAATTACATCATGATGTCACCACATCAAACACCAATAAAAATAAAACGCGTATTAAGTATGCAAAATCTGAAAGTCGTTTAAAGAAATCTTGCAGTTCATTAGTCAAAGTGCATGTTCATCTGTATTAAATGCTCTTATATTGTAACAAGCATTTTACTGAAATACAATCATTTAATCCTGGAGCTGAACTGGCTTGTAAATAAACTACAAATTTATTTTTATCCACTTGTGCAATTATTAAAAACATAGACTTTTTAAAATCTCTACATTCCTGAGCATACCTAGCTAACACGTTTCTGTTGTCCTTTTTCTTGATTGCTAATAAATGCTAAAAAAGAAAAAAGCAAGAAACAGCTCCGCTGCATAGACCATTCAATTTCCTTTATTCTCATACCTCAGCCATTCACCTTCTAGGAATAATTTAACAATGCAAAAAGGTCATATTTATACAAACCCAGTGCCCATCAAATTAATCCAGCAATTATCCAGTTAATCATGTTAAAGATATAAACCCCAATTTTTAAAACACTAAAAAGAATTAATTCAAAATACAATATTATAATAAATGAATAAATAAATACATACTTAATTTATAATGTCAAATTAGCATCTAAATGCATACCCTAGGGTGCCTTGTATTTTGGCTTTTCCCAGTTAAGGGTTGCCACAACGGATCACCGGTCCACAGATTGATTGGCAGTGGAGTTTTACAGCATCAAGTTGCCAGCCCGTTCACAGAAGGCACACACATGCGCAACTACCTGCATGTCTTTAAAGCTCACTTGACCAAAGGGAGGACATGCAGACTCTGCACTGAAGGCACTGCAGCCAAGAATTGAACCGAAGAACCTCTTGTTGTGAGGTGACAGCGCTAACTGCTGCACCACTGCAGCCATCAACGTTTATCATTTAATATCATTTTACATTCCAATTTACTTAACTCTTCCCTAAAGTTACCTCTCCTAGGCAAATGGGGTGGGCTAGGACACTAACAAATAAACTTTCTCCAGACCCTATGTGTGCTGCTGAAAAATGTTCGGCCACAGGGCTACTCAAATTACGCCTTCTAATATCTCCCAAGTGCTCCGTAATTCTGTTAGTTTGTTTATTGGCCGCTGTTTTCTTGACAGCTTTGAACATGAAGCCTCAAGCACAACTCATGTATTCCTTGAAAAAAATAAATAAATATAACTAAAATTCTTTTCTTAGTCATGATTTTTGTTTAGGCTACCACTGGATTAAAACTTTGGGAAAATGCTCTAAAATGCATCCTAGAGCAATTATAACCTATGGCTTCTTTGACCCTGGCTTAATTGAGTTCCTTCCTAAATGGTTATTACTGTCCTGTCTTGGTCAGGGAGGGTGTGTTGAAAGGATGCATATACACCTGAAGAAGCTGTTTGTGAAAGCGCTTGTGTACCAATAAAACTGTGTTGCAGCCGAGTGGAATCCAGATCTTTGTTCTGTGGTTGGAGAAATTTGAGTATACACCTTATTAAGCTGAGGTTGCTGTTTTGGAGTATATTTTTTTTACTAAACTGAAGCTGCTGTTCTGAAGCCTCACCTTTGCAGTTCATTGGATGAAAAGGTAGTCTAAAAAGAAAAACTTTAAAATGTAATTCAAAGAATACACAAAGTTATGGCCTCTTGACAAAAGTTGAGGAGCAAGGCAAAATGTGAGAAAAGGAAGAAAAAAGTAATGTGCGTGTTATGGGGATCCCAAGATGGGGGGAAAAGGGGAGGACTGGAGGATGTGTGTCTGGGGGAACTAAAATAGTAGGTCTTGGGTGCCATTTCACCCAAGTCCAGATCTTTAAATAAAGTTGCTGTAATGTATCATTGTTACAACTTATTGCAGATGCTATGAATATCGCTTTGTGAGATGGGCCAACAGGCCAACATAGTGTGATACACAGGCTTGTTGTAATCCAAAGGCATTGTGGCTACAGGTCAGTCTGAGCGCGCTACTCCTAAACATTTGTAGCATGAACTGAGAGATTCCTTTCTGGGGGCTGCAGTGACATGGTAATACTTACACTGGAAGTTACTAGGGCCCCCCCAACTGTGCATTTGTTAGTGGAACACAAAATGGTAACACTGACACTGACCACCTTTTATTCTTCAGTTAATCCTTTATAAAAGTGCTTCCATCTTCCAATGACACACTTTCCTCTTTTACTAATGTGAATATTTTACATAGCTTAGCTTAGTCTTTTACAATACCAGTTCTCTAAAACTATCCAATACTTTTTCTACTTCCAATATACCTCCAACAACTTCATAATCTTTGTTATAAATAATTTCTTTGCAAGTCACCTGAATATTATTTTGCCCATCATTAATGACATCCTCCACTCCACCATTACTACTTGATTTTTTCTAATAATTTAATTTAAATCATTACTTACGTATAAAATATTTCCTATGACATTTCACATTCAAAACACACATGGTCCTCTTTTGTAGATTTAGAATGTCATGTAACACTGTTATGTTATATGGCCCTCTTTTACTACATTGACTTCATATTGTAAATGGATATTTGCTTGCAAATGACCCATTTTATCACAAAAATATACCTTGGATTGTTCCCAGTATCTCTTTATACTTCTAGTGTCATTAATTACACTTGGGAGATGCATCATATCATTGTCATCGATTTTCAAATTCTCCTTCACCTCCCATCCCGCAGCTTACATTCTCCTTTCATCAATGAAACTTCTACAACACACTGGTAAAAAAGACAATAATAAAATTAGCATGGTTCTCAGTCCCAATGTTTTTTTTTTTTTGCCTTTATTTACTGGAAAAGCCAAACTCAGTTTGGCAGAACCCCTTTTCAGTGAGGGATGGGGAGAAAAGCTCTGAATATACATACTATTACATAAATCAAATATTTTAACAGAAATATAACAGTCATGTATAGGATATAGCAACTGCATCATGTATTGAGAATGTATATACAGGTAAGTGTGTTACAAGAAAAAAAAAACTCACAAAGGTGAATGCATATTAATTTTGCTATGCTGAGCAAGAACATGTATATAGAATATACAACAAGGAGTGGTTCGACTTTTATGCGGATTGCTCAGAAAATAAACTTGCAGATATGCAGCTGTAGTGGAGGGGTCAAAGAGACTCATTACTCATGAGAGAAGAGGAAAACCTTAATTCAGGAGAAATAGCAAGGGGGAGAGAGAGAGAGACCAAAGATAGTGTAGCATTGCCAAATATTATAATAGTATTATCAAGGGTAAAGTAGAAGTTAACCAGGAGAGATACAAGACCAGAGACACTAACTGTTAGATGATTTTTTTCTTAATTATGCTATGAATGACCTTACATTTTAGATTGTTTTCACACTAAGGGAAATAAGGTTCCACAATTTGCCAACTTTGTTCAAATATAGAACTGTTATTGAGTTTTATTATTGTACGTTTGGAGTAAATTTGGAACTTTTCTCCCTGGGCTTCCACTGAAAATGGGCTCCTACCCAGTCAGACTTTCCCCACAGTTAAATGCGAATTAACAATAAATAAATAAGTATTGATTAATCTTTAGATGCAAGTTGAATGGTGTTCCTTAAAGTAGGTCAGTTTTTGGGCTTATAGAGGAAACCATGCATCGTAAGTTGGGTTAATAATAAGGATTGAGGCAGTTCCAGCCAGTCCAAGTTCCTTAAGTGCAAAAAAGTGGTGACTTTTACAGTGACGATTGACAGTGAATTTCACAGCTTTATTATAACATTGTTCAAGTTTAGCTACCAATGTGGCTTGTTGAATGACCAATATAGGGACTGTGTAGAAGAGAGAATGACCAGCATGGCACCTGCAAAGAAGATGGCAATAAGTGGGTAGTTGCCATTCATTTTCTTGTTGTCTCAGTGAGGTTGTCTTTAGCTCTTTACAGGAGTCCTTGTCACTGATGTGTTTTCTTTACTGTTTGTATATGTGTTGGTCAAATATTTACCTGTTCATGAATGACAACACCTACAAGTTTTGTCTGCTTTATCCAGTTTTATAATTATAAACAGAGAATATATTGAAATAGAAACTAGTAACACCCACCAGGGCAGAATAAAATAAAAAACTTTCAATAAAATCCTGTGGTGAATTCGCCTTGGTGGTACGGCTGCTGGACTTTGTGGTGATTGAAAGTTTTTTAATATATTGAAATATTTCATTTTTGTTGAGATTTGTTTTGGGATGAATAGCATTAATTTAGGAGATGTGAGTTGTTCAGCCATGCTTCAATATACAAAAATGATATTTATATAAAGTCTTGAAGTTTAAAAGCTTTCATTCCTCTGTCACATTTGTAACCCAATGTGGACACCCACCCACCTCTCAACTGTCCAGGTTTTTGCAGAAGGTCTAGAATTTTTGCCTCATATTTTTTTTTTTGTTCTTCATAAAATTAGTGATTTTCTTGCAAATAACTGAAGATTGAAGTCACTAAACATACATTTGAGTTCCAGACTTCATATCCATCAGAAAATACATGCTAACACAAATGTTGTTATTCTAACAACTTTCTAAGTTTATAAAAGCAATATTTAAAAGCTGTCCCTATTCTTGGGTCCTTGTACTCCCATTATTTTAGGCTTTGTCTAGATTTATTTATTTATTTGCAGTTTGATTATCGGGGAAGTCCACTGGGCCGAATTGACCCATTTTCAGTGGACGCCCGGGAAGAAAAGCTCCATGATGCATTATACACTTTAGATACAACTGATAGTTAATATTAAAGATAATATTATGTAGAATAGTTACTCATAAATACATTCAATATCATGCATAGTTAATATCATGCATAGTTAATAAATTCATTAAGCTAGCAGGTAGGGATCATACAGTTTCATTTGAGGAAAACAGATGTGTTAGGTGTGGAAACAGTTTACATACAAACCTTTTAAGAAAATGTAAATATGCTTTACATACACACATCAGCAGTAGAATGCTATTTACAATATTTACAAGGTTGGGTTGTGTGAGGGCAGCTATATGAGTTGTTGAGAGCTTACAGAGAAGCTATAGAAATTGTTGAGAGCTTAGATAGGCTCATAGGAAGATAACTATGAGAGTTGTAGAGCTTGGGAACCAGAGAGAGAAACCCCTTGGATTAGGTTGGGTGAAGGCAAGCACATTTCTATTTACTGGACAGGTGTTTGAATAGTTGGGTTTTGAAGGTTTCTGAGTTTGGTATGGTTCTTAGTGTGAAGGGAAGGGAATTCCATTTTTGCCGAGTGAGAAAGATAGGAGAAAATGGACATCAAGACATTTAGGTTTATGGATAGTATTTAAGGTCTGATTTTGAGATCTGAGTGCTCTGTTGGCTGTATATTTCTTGTGCTAAGAGAATGAGAAGTATCTATAGAATCGTTATTGAAATAGCACTAAAGTAATTGGGCCATACTACATATCTATACAGTTCTTGCTGCATGTATCTTGAAAGAAATGTGTCTCTCAAGTTGCTGTTTTGTTAAAAAATCATATTATTTATATTTGTAACTGGTAAAGATATGCATTAACAGGATCGGTCCACAGTAATGAATGCATGGTATACTGGTTATGCACCTCCAAATTCTGTAATTTTGAAAAGGTGTCTCTCAGCTTAATTTTTCAACTCTTTTGGGTTTACAATACCGTGTCTGGAATGGACATTATTCCTAAGCTGGGGTATGTGTACAGTTCATGAAATTAGTGTTGCTTCAGCCTTTGTGTTAGCACCCACAAGGTGCCCAGAATTGCCCCCTTCTGTAATTCATATAGATTACATGTAATGGTAGCATATCTAAGTATCCCTGTAGATTCTTTTACTAGACCTGTTGTTTTACTACTAATGGAATTTCTGGGTATCTTTCTTCCCCATTGCTTTAATTTCTGCTTGCAAATCCTAACATTTATGATGTTATCTCTCTTTGTACATAAGACACTAATTCCTGGGTGTAGCAATTTCTATGATGAATGCTATTTTTGTCTTTTTTTACATGGACTAATATATCTATTTTTTTTTTCATTTCTATTTTTGAACTGTTGGTAATGGGTGATCCCATGTGATATAAACTTCATCATTCTCTGTAATGCTTTGTGGATCATATTTCCAATGCTTCTCAGCTACTTCAGTATTGTAATGCTTGTACAATCCCCAGTGCAACAGTCTTGCCATTTTATTTTACCTTTCAGTATACAGACCCTCTGCCATTAGTATATCACATCCAGGAACAGAACGTGCAATTGTTTCCAGTTCTATTCTGCCATTATTAACCTCTCATCCTTTGGTTTCAGTTCACCATTCCTGTGTCAAATCTGGGTCAACATGAAGTTGTTTGAGAAGATCTCTGTACTTGGCACTATAATTGTGGATTTACCAATTCTGATTCCTTCCTTCTCATTTGATCTTTTAACATACATTTTTTCGGCACATTCATATGCTGCCTGATTTTTATTATTTCATTTCCATCCCTACTTGTTACTGAGATGCCTTTGCTAAATTAAGCAACTAGCTTATATATCTAGAAAAATGCGTTTATCCATGAATGTGAGATGGTATCACATGCTTTATTGTAATCTATCTGTGGCATACTTAAATTCTTCCCATTTTTGCAATAATCTCTATTATTGCTTTATTTAGCAACAAATGATTCTTTGCTCCATATGACTTTCTTTTTTACCCTTTGTTCTTTTGCTATAATTGATTTTGACTAAATGACTGTAAACTCTGGCTGCGTCATTTCCAGTATATAATTTGTATATTTTCAGAAGGCAAATTATTTGTCTATCATTCTTATGGTGGCTTGTGGGTTTACTCTTAAGGAGGAGCATCATTTTCCTTCATTAACCAAGTTGATGTCTGCTTGTGATGTGCATAGAAGTAATTCTTACTCAGGGCTAGATCTTTCTGTAAAGGTGTTACTACTTTAAGCCAGAGGTTAGGTATGGCATCTGGGCCTGGGGTTTTCTATTTAGGAGCTTTTCTTATTTTTGTCCCAATTTCTCTGTCCATTGCTTCATCCCATTTCATATCCACTATGTTACAGCTCCTAACTACTTCTTTTTAATTCTTCTATCCATTCAGCATCTTTGCTATGTTCTTCAAAATGTGCCCATTTCTTCCTTTTTTGGAGATGTTTCTATTCCCTTTACTTTGTTTCCCAATTCTTTATCAAATCTTTTTGGGTCATCATTGAATTGTGTATTTTGTACTTCTCCCTTATATTTATTTGCATACTATCTAAGCTTTTCTGTCAATGCTGATATTTTTAGTGAATTATTGGCAGTATTATATGATCATTTCAGGTATTTTTCTTTCTTTTATCACGTCTATCTTTCCCTTCCCTTTTCTACATTCTTCTAACAGTGGTACATCTTGTCATAATTGCTTTATAGTTTTATCTGTTTGATGCATTCATGTTTGTGTTGTTCTTACTACCAGTCTTTCCCTTCTTACTCTACATTTCTGTGGTAACATTGTATCCATTATTCATTTAGCTGCACAGTAATATATTCTATTTATTTCTGTTCTATCATGTGAATTGTGCCTTAATTGTCCTGATTACTCTGTTGTAGAAATACCAATCTTATAACATTTTGTTTCTTATTATCGTTCTGTGATCTAGTTCTTTCATCTGTTTAATATGCTTTAATATGTCTATCCATCTCTTAAATCAAGCATGTCTTTCCTGAAATCATTTTCTTCTAGACTGAAAGCATCAACTTTGCTCTCTTTTTTCCTGTAAGTACTGCACAGAAAGTTCTAGAACACCTTCCTGTGACATATACTCTTCTTATGCACCCATCTTCATCTGCTACTCCGTCATATGGGAACCCACTGGCCCATAACTCCTCAGTTTACCTAGTTCAGATACTGCTGTTTCATGCTCCTCCTTTTTCAGGGAAACTTCACCTGAGTTTTTGTAACACTCTCCTACAGAAGGCTCAGGAGCACCACCATGGGACAAATCTTCTTTAGATGCCTCCTGCTCCTTAATCTGGGAACCCATTTTCCATCATGCCTGTGTTGGATTCTCCACACCAATTCCTTCACTCCACAGATAATCCATAACTTCAGTTTCAAACTGTTTAATGTCTGCATTATTAATTCTGTTTTCCACATTCCTGCTTTGTTTTCTTTTTTTTTTTTGTATTATGAAATTTTCCATATCTGGCTGCCTTTGCCTGTGTTTGTCTCCAAACATCTTAGAACCTGTTTTTTTTTTTTTTTTGTATTGAATGGTTTGGCTTTTTCTTTTGCATAAACATTGTACCATACCAGATATATTTTTCTTACTCTTGTTCATGTTTCTTTTTTACACCTTTCAAAAATCTCTGGGTTTATTTCTTTATATCTTTGCACTTCCTCAGTCACTTCTTTTTCCAGGTGGCCCAGATTTTCTTAGTTTATTAAATGTTTCTCACTGATCTGTTGTATTCATCAGTACAATTTTTTATTTATAGCTTTTGACAGTTTTCTTGTGCAAGTACTTTTCATTCTTCTAATTTTGCTCTTAATTTTTCTGAATATGTTGTAGCTGAAAATGTTGGGCTTCTTGTGTAATTGTAACCAAACATAATTTCTTTCTTATACTCAATACTCCACATTATTATCTTTATGGCTATTTTGTGGTCTGTCAGTTTTTATGATTTTTGTGGACATTCTCCCCCTAAACCTGGTCTAACTCTTTTGTAGAAATGTTTCTTTGTCCTGAGGAATCCACTTCCTTTTTTCAGTCTTGGCAGCAGTGTGTACACCAGGATTGTGCATTTTTTTATCCCAGGTCTGTGCTCTCAGATGGCATATTTGTTTTCTAAACTTCTGTTCTCCATGAAAAAATGATATACCAGGTGAAAGTAATTATTAAGACTTTAGGATGAATTCAGTTCTAGCAATATTGTTCTACGTTTCTTGCTGATTTCTTCTCTCCTTTAGGGCCTTCCCTTTCTTTAGGGAAGGGGGCATTATGGTAAGCAAAGTGAAAACTACTAGACTTTACAGATGTGAATATGTACTACAGCCATAGTTATTCAAAGACTGTTGCATGGTTTTCTCATTATAAGAGTATATGAAATCCATAATGCATTGCACGTTGAGACTAGGACAGTGTGTTTGAGAAGATTAAAGTGTAAGTCACTTACATTGCAAGCAAGTCTTTCAGAATCAGGACAGACTTACACTAGAATAAATCACTTACAACAACGGCAAGTCTTTGGAACTGGGTCACTGATGTTGTTAAATTTGACAATAACCCACAATAAAAAGTTAACATTTCAGAAGACTGAATCATACTTACTTCACACATATGGAATCAACTCCAAACTATCTGTAATCTCAAGAGTAATTTCAGAGAACTAAGTAAAATCTCTCGAGAAAGAATTGCAGCATTATGTACAAGGTGTACAATCTTGTAGTTTTGAAATGTATACATACTCTTTGCAGGGGCGCATTCATTCACCAGCTTAACCATTAAAGGGCAGACACTTGTAAAGTTATTAGCCTAGTCCAACTTCATTACTGCTGCCTAAAAATTAATAAAAAGCAAAGGTAATACTCGAGAGAAATTAGAAGAGAAAGCTGTTTATCTGTTATAAAAAATATACAGCACTACTGGACTAGCAATCTGGAGATAAAGTGGCAGCACAAAACCTAAAACTGAAGCTCTTTCTTGGAAGTTTATGGCCTCAAACAGCAGCCATTGGAAAGGCAGCCAAACCAAGGTCCAACTTTACTTGTGGAGAGGATGAATGATGTTTAGAAAACCTTGCATAAGTTTTTGTATGTCAGATATTCCAAATTGCAGGAAGGATGAATAACCAGATGTGTTATAACCAGTATTATTTCAAGAAAACAGATTTTCAGAACTATACTAGTCAAGAGTCATAGACACAAGGTCCTGTAATTGTGTCTCCAAGTAAATTTGTACGAAAGCAAGAACTGCCCCAAAGGGAAGATTGTATGTTCAGAGAGAACAACCCAATGAAACACTCAAGATTTAGGAGACTCCTAAAAAAAACAACTATATAGACAGTTGAACCTGATGCAAAAGCCTGAAAAGTTGCATTTAATAAAATGCATTTTGAATGTGTTTACAAAGATATTGTGTGATGTAACAGCCTGTGATATGCTGTGTAGGAAGTTAAAGATGTTTCTAAATTTAAGTGATCAAGGGGGAAAAACCCATTCCACTCCACCTTTCAGAATGCAAATAACATGTTAGATTCTTCCCATAATGCTTTACTCTTTTAAAAAATCTTTTTAATCATTTTTTATCCTGTAAAAGCATGTTCCATTCTCTCATCTTCATTACATACTATACATTATCTTTCTTCATAATGCCTGTACTTCATTAGCCATTTTACTGGTCAGCTACCGAACAGTAATTTCCATTAAAAAGGAAAAAAAAAAAGAAACTTTCCTTCATTAAGACACTGACATTTTTTCCTTCCATCTTATTTGCTGTCTTTAATATTTATGCTTAATGTATCCCATGGATAAATTAAATAAAAGGTTCATTATATTTTATATGCCATTCCTTCACAGACTTTTCTAACTTATCCAGACATATTTGTCACTTCTTCAGCTTATCATAATGCTTTATACCTTCTTCCTTTTCCGTTTCCTTCTTTTTGTTCCATTTATCCATAAATAATTGTCATACATTGTTGTCATAATTCATCCTACAACTGATCCTGTCCCATTTTTAATTTGATTCTACCAAAAAAAATGTAAGGGTTGCAGAAAAACAACAGGATTTATATATAAAAATAAACTTCTAATACTTTTCTTTCCAACTTCTTTGGTAACATATATACTCATGCAATATAGTTAAATATTCCTAGAAAAAACAGAATGTAGCAAACATACAAAAGATGAATTACATACTTTCCACAATTTTATTATATCATGTAAATTCTGAAGTGTCCCTTCCCAATTTGTAACTTCCTTTGCCTGAAATTTATAGCTATAAACTTTTATTTCCTTGATATTAAAGGGACAATTTCAGAAACGTTGTTGTAAGATGTACATGTCATAACTATTTATGATTCAGAGATTGCATTACCTTGGTACTGCAATGTGCACTAACAGGGTGACTGTCTCTGTGGCCATGTTAATGCTAATAAGGCATGCTGGGAAGAAGCATATGGCAATTAGCCATATGTTCTCACTTGGAACTGCCTACGGCAAGCCATTTATGCAGCCAAATGATTCTGAGAATCACTCGGCAGCATAAGCTGACAAGTCTGTCCCTGACCACTTGCAATAATGGACATGGTCAGAAGCTTGAGTTCATCCATTGCTGTAGAGGTAAGTACTGGGGTGGGGGGGTTAATGGGCAGGTAGTGTTGGGGGGGTGCATGTGTGTGTGTGTGTGTGTGTGTGTGTGTGTGTGTGTGTGTGTGTGTGTACGTGCGTGCGTAAGTGTGTGTGTGTGTGTGTGTGTGTGTGTGTGTGTGTGTGTGTGTGTGTGTGTGTGTGTGTGTGTGTGTGTGTGTGTGTGTGTGTGTGTATGTGTGTGTGTGTGTGCACGTGCAGGTGCATAGGAGAATGTGTCAGTGTGCCTGTGAGTGTGACTGAGTGGGGAGGGGGGCTGTATGTGTGTTTGTGTGTATGGAATGAATGTGTAAGTCAGGGAATGTTGGAAAGCTGTCATACCAGCATACTCCCCTACACTAATAAGCAACTCCTGTAACATTTTTAAGGGGACATTAGCCACAAGGCATATCTCTTTAATATCATGTGGGTAGAGGAAGCACTAGACCCCACTGATAATTTAAACACAGTGCCTTAAAAATCACTAAGAATTTAAAACATATACCCTCCCACTGAGGGACCACAACTACACACCAGGGATAACATGGGAGTAAAAACAAAAATAAATAAATAAACAACAAAGGAGGTAAAAGGGCTTTGAACCTTGCAACACTGAAACAGGAAACAGTAGCCTTAGCTTATAGTACTAAATGATAAGTTAGCGTAAGAAGGATTTTTTAACTTATAATGAGGATCTCAAACATTATTTAATACCTGCAACAGTTTGTGAATTATGAGGGTGAGAGACAGGACATATTTAAGCAGACCTTTCAACCTTATAGCAGAAGAAATCCAGACAAAGGTAAAATGAAAGGTGGGACAAAGACAGTCAGAGACTGGTTTCAATTATTACTTCAATTAACTTAAAAAGCCACTACAATAATAGTTTTTGCATTAGTAAGCAGTTACTGAAGGATATGAAATCTGAATCTATAATGTCTGGCATTAATGAGTAGCAGCAATCATCCATGATTTATGATGACAGTGAAAACATAAGAGGAGGCATTGGGGATGTTCTGTCAACTCAGGGAGAAGTAAGGGGGTATGTGGTATTTGTGTGCAAGTGTGTTTGTGTTTTACTGTGTGCATGAGTATGCGTGGGGGAGAGTGAATGCAGGGGAGTGCCCCTGCCAATGTAAGGCATGGGCCGATGGTGGTAACTGCCGATCTGCACTTATGGTAGATAACAATTCAGAGACATGCAAATTAGCTGATAATGAGGTCTTTCCTCATTGCAGCCAATGTGTCTCTTAGTTGCAAATTCTCATATTCTCCAAACAAACACTTTTTATGACAGCTCTAAGCACTGCAGAGTAAGCTATTGATATACCTGGTGTGGGGATAGAACCGAGAGCCTTTTGCACCAAATACACATATGCTATCTGTTGCAACACTGACACTGTTATAATGTGTTCTTTTGTGTCTCTGAAGTTTATTCTTGTGTACAAAACCAGATGACAAAGTTGGAAATAAAAAGAACAGGAACATCATTACATGATCTCATGGTGTGATACTAATACTTAAACAATGATGACATTCCACATTAATGGCAATTATGAATGAAAAAATCTAATTATGCATACTTATTAAAATAATGTAAATGCTTGTTCTAACAGAGCACCCATTCTGTTCTAAATATAAAGCAGCACATTCTGTTGAGTTTCTCTTTTTGAGAGAAACTGAATTACTCTGTAAGATTAGATTAACGTTGAAACTCTTCATAACATCTTTAAAATGTGACAGCCAAAACATGCAGGACTGCTGCAGTATTGCAGTTATCAAGTCCAGATTAATCATTAAGGTTTCTATAAAGAAAACTCAGTGTGCTAATGTGCTATTGCATCTCCTTTTTATGCTTAATGAGACTATGAATTCAAACATAAAAATATATCAACCTTTATATAACTTAGCCACAGCATTTTCTACTCAGTAGTTGTGAATTGTTCAGACTTTCAAGATATAAAATCCTTCTTTTACGATAGTATATTACTCCTGAGTCTGTACTAATGTAAATACCTTAAAATACTACTTCTGTTTCAAAGACCACTGAAATAAGAAGGCGTCACGCAATGTTACATTATTTTCTGTTAAATAAAGTATGATCCTGCCTGCAGTAAAGCTTGTGTGAATGCTAAATAACAGCAACAAAGAGCCTGTCATTGTTAAAATAAAATGCTACCATAACAGAACATGAAAAAGATGTAAAAGGCCGTTTTACTGTTATACAGGAAAATTTCATAAAGATAAAAAAAAAAATCTGTGACAGGTGGCATACCAGGCTCTGTAGACAGAAACAAGATTTTAGTTACATCATATGTATGTTTGTTATATGAAACTTATTTATACCTATGATATATTGCTTAATGTAAAGAAACCCTTATATTGCTTGAGGAAATAAATGTATATAACGGCTGCTTTCCCATTAAACCACTATTAAGTAGTTCATAGGTTCATAGGTTGGTACTAGGCTATCAGCCCTAGGGCCTATACAAGCCTAGCCAAACAATTCCCCATATATTTCTTCCCACAATATTTACTTCCCTGGACCCCTGTCTAGCAAGGCGACTGATGTGATCCCCAGGGTAAATTTCCTATCTCCCATCCAATTGTCAAGCTTCCTTTTGAAGAGGGTCAGGGAGGCACTCTGCTTGACATGTATGGGCAATCTATTCCAGAGTATGGGGAGTCTCTGGGTCAGGAACCAATCCCTCCAGCATGTTTTGTTCATTGTGATGACAAGGTTTAGATCCCATGAGCATGTGGCTCTGAGGGATTGAGATTTCTTTAAGTGGAGCATGTTCAGCAGCTCAGGGTTTGACATAGCCTTGTATGTTAAGCAGAGATCACCTCTGAGTAGATGATATGCCATAAAGTATAGTTGGAGTTTTTTTAGATGGTCAGCACAGGGCATCTGCTTTAGGCCTGTGATTCTTTTATTGAGGTATTTCTGCGGCCTTTCCAGCTGTTGCAGATGTCTTGTGAGGTACATACCAAATGGGGCGTTGTAGTCTATAATGGGTCTAATGAGGGATGAGTACAGTGGGACAATGGCCTCTTTTTTTCTGGATGAAAAGCCCTTAGTGATGAGGTGTGCCACATAGATGGATTTCTTGACTGTTGTGGTGATGTGGTTATCGAAGGTGAGACCACTGTCTACCTGTGTCCCTAAGTCTCTCAGGGTCTATATTAGAACATCGAAGTTTCAGAACTTCAAATGTTCTAATATAGACCCCTATTTAGCGAATGCTGAAAACACCAAATATGCAGAACAGCAAACTTTTTCCAAGGGAAAAAAAATTGCTGTTCCGAAACACATGCATACAAAACAAACAGCAATCCACACACATACACCTAAAATCTTACATCTAACCCTACACTAAACTGTATATACACCACTATCTATCCACTTACCTTAACCCAAACCCTAACCCTAAGATCCGTCACTATCGCACACTTACCTCACCTGTGCCCTAACCCTAACTCACCTACCCCGCCCTAACCCTCACGTCCACACAATCGCACACTTACCTGACCCGTGCCCTAACCCTAACCCTAACTCACCTAACCCGCCCTAACCCTCACATCCACACAATCGCACACTTACCGGTCCCGCGCCCTAACCCTAACTCACCTAACCTGCCCTAACCCTCACGTCCACACAATTGCACACTTACCTGACCCACACCCTAACCCTAACTCACCTAACCCATGCCCAATTGCACACTTACCTGAACCCGACCTGTAATTTTCCACCACAGTGCTGAAAATAGTGAAGTGACAGAAATGGATAACCGAATTCTTTTCCTAGGAAAAAATTCGGTTTTCTGTAGCTTCGCTAAGAATAGGGGTTGATATTAGAACATTCGAAGTTCTGAAACTTCGATGTTCTAATATAGACCCGTCTCTCAATACACTTTCGGTGTTTAGTGTACTGCCACCTATGTGGTAATTCATGGGTACATGTTTTTTCCCAAAGGGGATAGCTATACATTTCTTGGCATTAAGCTTGAGCCCATGGCTCTGGCACCAAGCATCTGTTTCTGTAAGGCCCTTTTGTAGAATATCCACATCATTTGGGGATTCAATAATGGCTCCCAGTTTGCAGTCATCTGTGAACTTTGTTAGCCAGAGGCCCTTAGTGTTGGCCTGTACTTCAGAGAAGTAGATCCCAAACAAGAGCGACCCCAGGACTGAACCCTGAGGTACTCCACTTGTCACTTGTCTGGAGCTGGATTTGGAGTCGGCTACTTTTACAGTCTGGGTTCTGTCTGTTGGCAACCCATCGAGTGACGTAGGGATTTATGCCCAGCTTAGTAAGCTTATCTATGATTCCAGAGTGGGGGATGATGTCGAAGGCCTTGGTGAGGTCCAGATAGAATGACACCAGAAGCTTATCCAATTGTTGAAGTCTTTTGTCCTTATAGTGTGGTATCATTCTGGGTGAAGGCAGGATGCTACTCAGGGCTAGGGTCATACCTGCCTGGGCCACATGATCCGAGAGCTCTTCCAAGTCTTTTTTCATGTAGTCCAGGGAGGTATGTCTCAAGTCATTCACTCCAACACGGAAAATGACAGAGTCATATTTGTACTTGTGGAGTGACTTGAGTGCATGGGTTATGTGGCGGATCCTGGCACCCGACAGGCAGCTGACTGTAATTTTCTCCTTGCTCAATCTGATGAGTGGGACATCAGTGTGCCTGACTATAGAGTCACCGATGGCTAAAGTGTTGGGTACGTTGTCTTGCCTTAGGGGCTGTTGTTGGGTGGCACACTGGTGTTGTGAGCTATTTGTCACTTTGGTTGTGACTGGTGTTTGTTTGCGTTTCAGCTTCGGAGGTCCTTGTTTCTTGGGCAAGTTAATATTAAGGGCCTCTGCATATGTGGGTTTAGTGTTGCTATGTGTGGGTGTTGATGGTGTGAGTTTTGAAGGGCTATGCGTTGCTTGAGGTGAAGTGCAGGTGTTAACCTTTGCCTTTTGACTGTCTAGCAGAATCTTGGCTGGAGAGAGCTTTGCTTCCAGTTTGGCTATGTAAGTGCATCTCTCACAGGTTGTAGTGTTTTGTGGTAGGGGGAAGAGGGTTGTCTGTGTACGAGGCAATTGCTGCATTTCCCCAGTATGCCCAGATTCACCAGGTGGACAGGAGAAATCACCGGAAGCTGACCCTTGGACATGCCTGTTTAAGTGCTTTTTTTGTAAAGTACAAGAGCTGTTTTCCCTTACCTTTGCAAGGTACTTCGCAATTATAGGCTGTTTAGTGCCTATGATTAATTTCTCCTTATTAACAAGGAGAGTTGAGTGCTTGTATCACTTTAAGGCTTCCTAGTGCTTTCCAGCAGGTTCTAGAGCAAGTGCTCATCACAGGTGTTCAGATTTTAGTGCTACTACTGAGAAACCAGCTAGTTCTAAGGGAAAGTTTGAAGAGCAGACTTTCTGGCACCTGGAATAGTTTAATTGTAGCCCCTTGGTGCTGCACGATTCAAGAAATGTGCAAACAGATGCATTTTTAAGTCAGAAAGTTGAAAGAGATAGAAATCAGCCCAAAATGGATAATAAAATTACAATTTCAGAGCTGGAAACCACTCCTCTAGCGTTAGATAGGCAGTACAATGCTCACTAATCCCACTGGTAAGCAGTAGGACTTCCCTGTACCACAGCAAGGTCTGGATAGCTCTGAACACAGAAAATAAAGTCCTGAGACAAGCAAGGCCTGGGATATGGACTGGCTAGAAAAGGTGGGAAACGAGCAAACAAGATAGTATATATATATATTTTTTTAGTAAGGGTCATATCTTGCCACATGTTATAAAATTAAAACATTATATTTCATCTGCAATTATATCATAAAATGTTGCTTCTTCTGCATAAGACAAAGTCACCAAAAACTAGGGGTGCTTTATAGAGCCAAAAACTTTATCACCGATGCATCTAAAACTACACTTGCCACTACTTATCTCCTCCCCACATTTCTTTATGGTGGTCCCACCCTTACTAACCTTCAGACATCACAAAAAATCAAAACTTCAACAACACTATAACAAATACCCCTTTCAGAACCCACCACTGTATAGCACTAAAAAGACTAAATTGCTTAGAGCTACTCCATCAACTAACATAAACACAGCTTCTTACCACCTACAAAATTATCTAGAATCCATCTGCTTGTCCAGCATTAAATAACATTTTACACAACTATATTCCTAGTCGATCATTATGATCCCATGACCAAAACTCCTGTCTGTACACAAATACATCAGCTCTGCTAGATATTGTCTGTACTCATACCATGTTGCTAAGGCCTAAAATTTCTTATCTCTTTTTGTCGGGTCATTACCTTCCCATCTTTCAAAATCATTCTGAAAGACTTCCTAGCCAAAAGCTGGCTCTGTTCTTGCTCAATACCTGGATAAACTATATATCTAAAGGTGGGCAAATACCTGTGCATACCTACATCTCCCTACTCTCCCTTCTTCATTCACTTCCTTGCTTCTATCAATTTCTCTCCCCTGGCTGTCTCTCTAATTATATCGTAACCCTGCTTTTCTCTCACTTCATATTGCAATTCCTGTATTATACTAATTTATCTCTAATTTCTCTAACTGGTTAAAATTTCTCTATTAAATGATTGCCATATAACTTGTATCTATTCTTTACCAATGTTTTCATATTATGTCTAATTTGGTATAATTATATAAACTGTATTTGTTTTTTGTATTATTTTTAAAGACTGTAAAATTATTATTCATAAAATATTTTGTAATACTTTTTTGTAATACTAGCAAGGCAGCACAGTGGTGCAGCAGACAGCATTGACACTTCACAGCAAGAGGTTTCTCAGTTCGATTATCGGCCAGGGCAACTTCTGTGTGGTGCCTCCAAGTCCTCCTTGTGTTCATGTGGGTTTCCACCAAGTGTTTCAGTTTCCTCTCACATTCCAAAGGCATTCAATAGGTGGATTGGACACTCTAAACTGGCCGTAGGTGTGAGTGTAAGGGTGTGTTGTAGATGAGTTACCTCTGCAGGGCTAGTCACCTGACATTGTAAACCTTGGCTCTAGATGCTTGCCACTGTTGAGGTCACATGCTGACCCCATGTTCAAAAATGTGAAAAGGGGGGTTTGGGTGGATGGAGGGATGGTTTTATAATACTCTGTAGCTTTTTTCCCCAAGTTTCCACTGAAAATAGACTCCTGCCTAATCAGACTTTCCTGGTAAATCAATCAATCACTGAATCAAAAAATAAATAACTTTACTATTTTCTTCAGGAGTGCTGTATAACTTGTTCTCTGAATAAAATGAGATGTTACTGCATCAGATATACCTAGAATCATTTACTTAAGTGAAAATGGTGGTATTAATATAGGTATACCAGGAACAAAATCTGCATCATTTAGGGTTTAGTGTTTGATCAAAAATGGCATGAACGTTTTAAAACTGTTTCTCACAAGGACATTCCTAACAAACTTCTAGGATCTATATAATCTCAATGCAATTAGTTAGGAACTCACATACTTAAAATGTTGCATGACAGAATTAACTTTACTGGATAAGTAATCAGAAAAGAGAGTAGATTAAATCTCCACGCAGAAAATTCATGTCTCCGTTTGTCTGGTTTAGTTATACTCAGTTTCATTCTTTCATATTATTCCAACATACCACAAAAGGCTTACAGCATCGTTAAGATTTGTTAACAACACCATAGCACTGATGTAAATTAGCAGGGACAGTACCACAAAAGGCTTAAAGCATCGTTAAGATTTGTTAACAACACCATAGCACTGATGTAAATTAGCAGGGACAGTACCACAAAAGGCTTACAGCATCGTTAACATTTGTTAACAACACCAAAGCACTGATGTAAATTAGCAGGGACAGTACCACAAAAGGCTTACAGCATCGTTAAGATTTGTTAACAACACCATAGCACTGATGTAAATTAGCAGGACAGTATTTGTTAACAACACCAAAGCACTGATGTAAATTAGCAGGGACAGTACCACAAAAGGCTTACAGCATCGTTAAGATTTGTTAACAACACCAAAGCACTGATGTAAATTAGCAGGGACAGTACCACAAAAGGCTTACAGCATCGTTAAGATTTGTTAACACCATAGCACTGATGTAAATTAGCAGGGACAGTATAAGTTTCTTAAGAAGATCCACACATCCCAAGTACTGCCGAATCAAAGGATCCTGTGCGATACAACCTGCTCTTCTTTGAGATCCCAAATCTCTCCTAATCTGTTGCACCAGAGGTCAATATTCTCATCACTTGTATTTACTGCTGCTGCTTCCATAAAATCATAGAGCATTTGTCTGATGGTGGAAGGAGGCGATCCTAACACCTGCTCTGCATTTAAGTACATTTAACATTCTACTTCCTTCTGTCCTTTCTTCCCGTCACAGTTTCTGCACCTGTTTCATGCTTTTTTGAATGTTTCTTAGGATTCCTTCTCTGCCACCCATTTTGTTAGTCCTTTCCAAGGGTCTACACCTAGATTTGTGACATAGCTTCAGCACTTTGCAGTCTGTGTGACACCCTAGCATCTTCATCCTTTCCCTTCAGTGACATCCCTTCATATGCAACTAAAATTATCTTGTACACACGTATCATGTCCCCACTATCCCTTTTAGCCTCTATTGAAAACAAATCCATCCCTTCTTGTCATTTGTCATATCTTTTTCTCTTCTTCCCACACTACATTTTTGTGGTTTTCTTCTGGACTCCTTCTACCAGTCTTATGTCCCCCACCCTCTTTGTATGGCCTTCAGAACTGTACTCAGTAGCCAGACACTGGCCCAGTAGACTAGAAGCTTTATTTCATCCTTATTTGTGATGTTGCCCTGAGGATACACCATTCAGTATTCTACCTGATGCTGTTGTATCCCTCTCAATCTTCTGGTGGTGATCGCAGGGTCTGAAGAACACACTCACATCATATTCTTCTTCTTTTGCAGTTTAGTTTCATTGTCTCAGCTAATACATCAAAGTGGAGTTCCTGTGACCCAAGTGCAGGATATTGCATTTGTCTACATGTCTCTTCCAAAGTCACCTTTCATGCAATATGGTCAACCTTCTTTTCACCCAACTGCAATCACTGCATCTATCTTTGTATTTTTAGAATATGTATGTGTGTGTATATATATATATATATATATATATATATATATATATATATATATATATATATATATATATATATATATATATGGGTTCCTATAAGATCGCTGGAAGCCCATTTCACCAAAACTCATTTCACTGACGCCAAATCGCTGAAAACTCATTTTGCCAAAAACTCATTTCACCGAAAACAGTACAGGCAGTGTATATGCCCCTTTCCCCACTGTAGTGTGACCCTGGAGTTAGAATATATAAGTAGGGACAAAATACCCGAAACTCCACTTACCGAAAGACCAGAAGCGCGAAATTCAAAATCCCAATGTTAAGGGATTTTGAGTTAGTGCTTCTGGTGTTGCGGTTCAGGTAAGTATGTATGTGTAAGTGTGTTTGTAAGGGGCTTTAGTGTGTGTAAGTGTGTGTTGTGACTGTGGTGTGTGTGTGTGTGTGTGTGTGTGTGTGTGTGTGTGTGTGTGTGTGTGTGTGTGTGTGTGGGGGACTGTAATGTGTGGGCGTGAGTTTTCCTTGTGTATAAGTTTGTGTGATCTCGGCGTAAGAATAATAAAGTAGGGGGGTGTGGGGGCATAGCCCCCCACATGCGGGAATGCAGGGGGGCGAAGCCCCCCAGCTTATCTTTAGTGTAGGGTGGTTTGTTTGGTTATGGGGGAGGGTGTGTGTATGTTTGTGTGTGTGCTGTATGTATGTATTAGTTTTGCGATTTTGAATTTCACGCGTTTAACATTTCGGTAATGTGGGGTTTCGGGCGTTTCGTCTCAGTATTTTGGGAGTCAGAATTCTGTGCATTCGGGATTTAGCAGGGGACCTATATATATATATATATATATATATATATATATATATATACATTCTCAATATAGAGAATCTTGATATCTTGATTCTTCAGGAGAAATTTTGATGAGTGGATGCAAAATAGAAAGTTCACCCCGGGGATCACTCCAGTAGCTCTACTTGATACAGGCCTTGGGAACTAACGTTGGGTGGCACGATGCCAGGGCACTTCTATGGGCTAGGCTTGTAAAGGTTCCAGGGCTATTAGCCTAGTACACACCTATGAACCTATATAGCTATATATATATATATATATATATATATATATATATATATATATATATATATATATATATATATATATATATATATAATGTATCTATATACATATATATATATATATATATATATATATATATATATATATATATATATATACACATATATACATATATGTGTATACATGTCTGTGTGTGTTGGTTGAATAAGGAGAAAGTAACAGTCAGCTGCCTGTCAGGTGCCAGGATCCACCATATAATGCACGCACTCAGGACTCTCAACAACAGGTACAAATATGACTCTGTCATTGTACATGTGGGTGTGAATGACTCGAGATGTACCTCCCTGGACTACATGAAAAGAGACATGGAGGCATGGAGGAGCTCTCAGATTATATAGCCCAGGCGGGTATGACCCTAGCCCTGAGCAGCATCTTACCATCACCCAGAATGATACCACAGTACAAGCAGAAAATGGTTGATTTCAACAATTGGCTAAGTTTCTGGTGTCATTCTAAGGGGATCCAGTATCTGTCTGCCTGGGATGACATGATTGACAGACCTCGATGCTTTGCCAGAGATGGCCTGCATCTTGCCACCCCTATAGAGTCTTTTTTAGGCGGTGTTCCAAAGACCAAATTACCACCGTAACAGCTACAAAAAAAATGCAATCTGAGACACATGCTGCTCAATGCTAGAAGTCTAAATCTCAAAATGTAGTAATTCGAAGCACCCCTTAAATGGAGAACATCGACATTTGTGCTGTAACAGACACCTGATTCAAGGCAGCAGAAAGCACCCTTGCACTACCAGGCTATAACTCATGCGACTTAAAAGTGACATCTTTTCTTTTAGTAGAAAACTGCATTTAATGTACTATTTTAAACAACAGGGAGCAGTTGTGTTTAATGACTGTTACGAAAGTAGTGATCAGGATTCTTTTTATTCATGCCTGTCATCTCATGAAGATTTGTTTGACAATGATTTTAATACCTATTGCCAACTGAACACTGATGCTATCTCTGTCAAAAGCTCTTTTATTCCACCTTTTCTAAATAATACCTTGCAAGGATTTTTTGCTACTCTTAATTTTGAGGTTGAAAAAATGTACTGGTCCTGTACAGAGAATAAGTCTAACGTGTTTTAACTTAACTAAGCACAATGGTTAGTCCTGTTGGAATTTGGTAATGATAGAAGATGGGTGGTTAAACCATCTGACAAGGGCAACCAGACAGTAATCATGCACTTCACACAGTACTTAGAGACGTGGTATAAACATCTGAATAATGTGGAAATTTATAGAATATGTCATGTTTCTGATTACTTTGAAACTATTAAGTAGTACCAACTTTAAGGCCTAAGGTTGGGGTATTTCACCTCTAAGGATGTGGAAAAGAAGTTTGGAGTGGAAAACTGCTCTATGGCAGTGTTTTACTGCTTACCTAAAACACACAAAGGTTTAGCTAACCTTAGTGGCCAGCCTATAGTATCTGCACAGATGTATTTTTTGAAGAATATAAGTGTGTTGTTACATGAACATCTTAAGAAATATTTTACGAGTACAGCCGCCTATATCATGTCCAGCCAGGACTTTTTGAACAAAATAAAGGGTAAAGTTTGGAATATGGACATGTTTTGGCTCTGTTTGGATGTCAAAAGTCTATATACTAATATTAAGCATGAAATAGGGACACAGGTCTTGTTCCATTTTTTGGGGGGGACTCTCCTATGCCTCATTTGCTGATAGATTTAGTTATTTTTTTTATGTTCAATGGAGACATTTTCCAGCAGTTGCAGGGCACTGCCATGGGGTGGCTTTCACCCCTGTGTATGCCAATTTAGTCATGGCTAAAGTTGAAGATGATTTTATTTACAGACATGATTTTTTTCAGATCTAAGGTTATTTTATATTTTATATTTATTGATGATCTTATTTTTTTATGTCAAGGAAGCCAGACAAAGGCCCTTGGGTTTGTTAATGACTTACAAGTTAATACTACGAGCTTAAGTTTTGATGGTATACAGCTTGACCCACAAGTGAATTTTTTGGATATAAGCCTAGATGGATTTATTACTAAGTCTCCATAGGAAATTTGAACATAGAAGTGTATTTTTATATGGGAATAATTTGGTCAACGTTCTGCCCTATAATGAATTCTTACAAATTCATAGGCTATGTAGCCTTGATATGAGCTTTGATTTAGAGATAGCTGAAGCAGAGAAAATGTTTATTAGAAGAGGTTATGATGTCCAGCTGGTCAGGGAAGCTAAACAAAAAATTATGGACATGAGGTATCCTGTTAACTCTCAGGCAGATTCTCATTATGTCCGTGCTAGTGGAAAATATAATGTTTGTATTGGTGGAAATCAATCTACCACTGCACCTGTGAACAATGGAGAGCAGAAGAAAGTTTTGTTAGTGACAACTTATAATGTTATAACTGAGGAAATAGTTAAAAAAGCACACAGCTTGTGGCCTGTGCTCCTAAGGGATAAAATGTTGAACTCTATACTACCTGATTTTGTGAGTATTGCATATAAAAGAGCTAGGAATGTGCCTGACATTCTGGTACATAACCAATTTTGTTTACCAAATGTTAATGTCAGTCAGAGCTTAAACATAAATAAAGGCACTGTTCAATGTGATGGTTGTTCCATCTGTCAATATGTAGTAAGCTCTTTTCCCTATATTAATGGCATATGTTTACAATTAGGCATGAATACAGTTGTAACACGGAGGGGTTAGTGTATGTGCTCAGATGTGGACGTAAGAAGTTTTACATAGGGGAAACATACAGGAATTTTAGGGTCCAGTTGCAGGAACATATTAGGGACATAAAAAATAAAAAATTAGAGACTCTCCTTGGGAGTCATTTTTTGACAGCACACAACTCTAACCCTGATTTTCTGGGTTCCTATTAGAACAACGAAAACGCATTTCATTGAATGCATTTTCATCGACACCTAAACAGCGAACAGGCAAAACAGCGAAGCAGCTATTCAGCAAATTCTTTCTCTGGGAAAGAAGTCGCTTGACCAATTCATTGCTTTGCTGTGTTCTGCACTGTAGTGTGGTCTAAGAGATTCTCTTATCCAATATAGCTCCCATGCGTAAATGTGCAACAGTTACTGACCTTAGGGTTAGGGTGCGGGTTAAGGTAAGTGCATATGTTTTAAACTGTTTACATTTGTTTTTTTTGTTTTTTTTTGCATTAGATGTATGGTTCAGTTAAGTGCATATGTGTTTTAAGCTGTTTACTTTGTTTTTGGGGGGTAGAATTAGAGCTAAGGTAAGTGTGTATGTGTTTGGAACTGTTTACGTAAATGTGCAACAGTTACTGACCTTAGGGTTAGGGTGCATGTTTAGGTAAGTGCATATGTTTTAAACTGTTTACTTTTTTTTTTTTTGCATTAGATGTATGGTTGAGTTATGTGCATATGTGTTTTCAGCTGTTTACTTTTTTTTGGGTGGTAGAGTTAGGGTTAAGGTAAGTGTGTATGCGTTTGGAAATGTTTACTGTTTTTTTGGTTGGAGCAGCGATTTCTTTCCCTAGGAAAGAAATCACTGTTCTGAGGTGTTGACATTTTCAGCTTTCACTGAAATAGGGTCGATGAAACATTGTTCATTGTTTTAAGTGTTTGATGTTGTAATATAGATCCGATTTTCTTAGGGGTTGAGTCTTGGAAAAATTGCAAGTTGGCCCCCCACACCCCCCCTAACTATATATATCAACTCCAGGGTTATTTGTTTATGTGTAATCTCTTTTTTATATGAGTAATGAGTTAGATATATATTGTATAGTGTATATTTTTCATCTGTTATATATTTTTTATTTATTGGCTCTGCATGGAGAAGCTGTTTGAAGCTGAACTATAGTATAAAACTAATGAACGATCGTGGATGAGACGCGCTTACTTGCGTTTTCATCAACTTTAGATTTGTGTAGGTAGATTGTATTGGTGACGTGCAGTGGGCTACCTTTAAGGATCAGTTGCTATGTGATTTTCTGCTTTCAGCAGTACAGCGGTTTAGTTATATTGGCTGTTTTAAGCGGTGAAACATATAGTTTTGAATTGTCGGATCCTCTTTAACCTTCATTTACTGTAAGCGATCATTTAAGAAGCGATCGCTGACGAGGTGCATCATATTGTATAGTTAAGAATGTGGTGATAAAGATTTAGTAAGCGCCTTTCTATGACTGAATGTATTTTATAATATGTATCACTTTTATGAGTAGTAGCTCGAAATATTGCACTTGTCTTTCATTAAATATGTATTATCAAATATGCGATATAGAACAACCGAACTGACATTTATAGTTTTTATATTTTGACTGTTATAGTTTAGTTATAATGTAGGGGTCTACTTCTAATGACCGAAACGCCGATTCGCCGACAGGGAAATAACCGACGCCAGAAAACCGACAACACACAAACCCGACAACGCGAAACACCGAACACCATAACACCGACACACTACACGTAAACAACACAGTACACTACAAC